>NC_090327.1:3694839-4019609 GCF_035084215.1 Heptranchias perlo
CAACTGATAGCATTCACTCTGTACCAAACTCTGAAACCTGACCCTGTACAGTATGGTTTACAGACTCCTTCTGGTAACTGTCCAAATATAAATGATCCTTACTTGCATACTACTTTCAAAACCAGTGCTGAACATTCATTCAAATGTAACTAAACCACAATGAGCAGCATATTTTATCTTGCCCTTTTCCCTTGAAATTACATGGAAGACTATTTACAAATCTGTTTTAAAACCTATTTTTCAATGTGTTTCACAGAAATAAACACCTATGCTGGCAATGCAATAAACTCTAAATATTTGTCAAATAAGTTTTATGTTAAAAAACATTAAAAAGTAATTACAAGCAAATTTTTGCATAGTCAGTTTTCAATAATGATTTTCATCACAGAACCAGGTCGTTAAAGTCGCACATTTACTGCAGAATACAAAACATGTTCTTGCTCATGAATTTTAAGTGAGCATGGTTTGACGTCAATGGAATCCAATGTCAACTACTTCAGCTGAGCTAGCTTTGCAATGGAGCTTCCAATGCCCGTCTAATGATTTTATTTACTTGTAGGTCAGGCCTACAATTTTGATGTAATAAAAAAGGTATTTTAAATTCCTTTTTATGTACGAAGAAAAATAATTTGATATAGATTAAAGAAATTCATTTCCAAACTGTTCGCTTAAAAGTTAGAAAGGCGGTATTAGGAAACAGAAAATCTACAACCTTTTTGGTGCATTACTATTGCTTTTTAATGTGTAAATAGGTCAAGGGATGTAAAACGATATTAACCTTATGATTGAAAACTAATCTGAGAAGAATGGATTCAATCAGCCAACTACAATAATGACAATCAGTATATAATGAATAGGTGCGTCATTGGCGTGGTCTGGCTGCCTGGCTCAGTAACCCTGGCCACAATGTCTGAGCGGCTCAAACATCTCCTTCCGAACCCCAGTGCGACCAAGTCCCCTTCAACACAAAAAAGTTCATTCCAAATACTTGGCTCAAATGGCGACAAAACCCTGAAAATAAAAGTATAATCTATTTGATTTTTCCACCCCGCCATTCATACATCAGTCTTACTTCCAAATATTCTGCCTGGTTGTCATGTGACATGGGTTGTCAAAGTGCACTCTGGGTATCTTAGCACCACCAGAGCAGGATGGAATCTACAATCTCGACAAAGCATCTCGCTCGCACAGAATACATCAACAGGAGCTGGGAACCCAGCCAGGTTGAGGGATCCTTTTCTGGTTGTCATGGTGTACTTTAGGTATTGTAGTTTACAGGAGCAGGATGAAAACAACTCCCATGATGCCTGTGTCTCTCATACATGTACAGAATGTGTCGATGGGAGCTGGAAATCCTCATCACCAAAGGGCCAGGTGAAATTTCCAACTATGGGATTGGAGTAATTGAGAGCACGCGAGAGTGAGGTTGAGACATAGAAATACGTAGAGTCTACAGCACAGAAACAGGCCATTCGGCCCAACTGGTCTATGCCGGCATTTATGCTCCACACAAGATTCCTCCCACCCCTCTTCATATAACCCTATCAGCATATCCTTCTATTTGTTTCTCCCTCGTGTCTATTTGTCCTTCCCTCGCGAGAGATCTGCCTAGAAAGCTTTTTGCAGTGATTTCTAACATTAAATGATCAAAGATGCTTTTGTGAATTATTTAAGTTTCTATGTGTTTACTACGTGAGGATTTTAGCAACATATCCTCAGTTAGTGACAAAGCAAGATGACATCTGAAAGCATATTTTCATAAAATATTTCAATCCAATTCGTGAGTTCCCCTTCTTATCCTGTTAATTGCTTTATCGGATGTACATTTTTATAGATTTTAGAATTAAACCTTTAGCAAGTTTTTTTCTTATTAATTTCAACCTATTATTTCATGAGTCAGTTGTTTTGTAATCCAAATGAAAAAATACATGGTCATCAAGTACAATGATGAGAAGGAGCCAGAACATTTGCATTTATATAGTGCTTATAACGTAGTAAAACATCCCAAGGCGCTTCACAGGAGCATTATCAAACAAAATTTGACACCAAGCCACATAAGGAGATATTAGAACAGGTATCCAAAAGCTTCGTCAAAGAGGTAGGTTTTAAGGAGCGTCTTAAAGGAGGAGAGAGAGGTGGAGAGACAGAGAGATTTAGGGAAGGAATTCCAGAGCTTGGGGCCGAGGCAGCTGAAGGCATGGTCACCAATGGTGGAGCGATTAAAATCGGGGATGCACACGAGACCAAAACTGGAGGAGTGCAGAGATCTCGGAGGGCTGTATGGCTGGAGGCAGTTACAGAGATAGGGAAGGGCGAGGCCATAGAGGGATTTGAAAAAAAGGATGAGAATTTTAAAATCGAGGCATCGCTGGACCAGGAGCCAACGTAGGTCAGAGAGCACAAGGATGATGGGTGAGACTTAGGATACGGGCAGCAGAGTTTTGGACAAGCTCAAGTTTACTGAGAATGCAAGGTGAGGCCGGCCAGGAGAGCACCGGAATAGTCGAGTCTAGAGATAACAAAGGCATGGATGAGGGTTTCAGCACCAAAACTACTGCATGCACAATCGGGGACTTGACTTGCATTTGTTACACTGGATTGATTGTACACTGCAACGGAGTTTGTTATGGCAAAGCTACACTATTTTTCTCAGATCTGGATTTCCTTTTCCCTGCACCAATAGCTCTATGGCCAAAAAAAACATTTTTCTTACATGTTGAGTTAAACAAGTAGCAGCTTACAATTTATTTCAGAATCAGTGTTCATATTTAATATACATCTATAAAGCAGGGACGTCTGTATTATGCTTATCTTAATAGTTGCTCTATACACTTTTCAAGATGTGATACATGTTAAACCATTACTATCCTCACTGACCATGGAATTTGTGCTAAATAATGCATAACCACTTAAACTAAAATAGCAGCATAAGGAATGAAAGAGATCAAGTAAAGCACACCAGCCACCCATTATATATAATCAATTACTTTCCTGGTCTACTAAATAATGAAATTGCACAAAAGTGTTGGGATTTATCACATTTCACATATTATCCATGCCCCCAGCATTTTGAAGACCTGGATCATATCCCCACTTAAACAAAATCAAAATATTCCAAAAGTGACTGCACCAGTAAGCTATACAAGATTAGAATGACACTTTTCATTTGAGAGTCAAAAGCACTTGTATTTGGTTTGCTTTATTGGTAATGACCTCACATTGACTGCAAATAATCACACTGGATTCCTTTCGTCTCCATTTTTTTAATCAAAGTAAACCCCTTGCACTGTGTTTATTGTTTCCTGTTCCAATGTGCATTATCTTATATTTGTATCTATATTGAAATCCATTTGACATTTCTTAGCCCATTTGTTTAATTGATCCAGATCTTTTCAAATGTTTTTCACCAAACGTGTCATTTAGCCACATATCTTGGTATTATCAGCACATTTTATAAAATTGGAAGTAGTACTCTCAAAACCATTTATGAATATTGTGATTAGCAAAGCTGCTCGAACAGACTAACAAGGAATTCTGCTCATCGCTGCTTTCCTTGTCCGAGCTTTTCCACTTATTACCTTTCTTTCCCATTGTTAAGATGGTTTTAAATCCAGTTGGTTAATTTGCCTTCATCTTCCTTTAAACAAAAAGTTAAGCACATTTGTGACACTATCACCATTTTAAATTTCCTTGTGGCATGCACCATTCCCTGGTCAAGAACACAGTCAATCCATTTCAAGTCAGCCACAATAACTGTTCCTCTGCTGCCAGAACTGACTTGTGCTCTAATTGCTCCCCCCTCCACCCCCCAACCCACACCTCATCATGCAGAAAACTACTGAGAGCAAGGGAGGAGGAGGGGAGAGAACAAGGGGGAGGGGAGAGAACATGGGGCGTTTTCCTCAGTGGCAGTGGCACCTGGGGTTTCTGAGTGCTACTTTTACGTCAACCGGAAGGGGGAGGGGGGAACGGACTGATTTTACTTCCGTTGGGGGAGGGATGCGTTAGTAGTTGATTTCACTCTCGTGGGGAGGGGATGCCTCTGATTTGCACCTCAACATGTTGGGGAGGGCATGGGGAGAGGCAAAGGGATATTTGCCTCAGTGGGGATTTTTTTTTTAATTCGTTATTGGGATGTGGGCGTTGCTGGTGAGGCCAGCAATTATTGCCCATCCCTAATTGCCCTTGAGAAGGTGGTGGTGAGCCACCTTCTTGAACCGCTGCAGTCCACGTGGTAAAGGTTCTCCCACAGTGTTGTTAGGAAGGGAGTTCCAGGAGTTTGACCCAGCGACGATGAAGGAACAGCAATATATTTCCAAGTCGGGATGGTGTGTGACTTGGAGGGAAACATGCAGGTGGTGTTGTTCCCATGTGCCTACTGCTCTTGTCCTTCTATCTGATACAGGTCACGGGTTTGGGAGGTGCTGTCGAAGAAGCCTTGGCGAGTTGCTACAGTGCATCCTGTGGATGGTACACACTGCAGCCACAGTGCAGTGGTGGTGAAGGGAGTGAATGTTTAGGGTGGTGGATGGGGTGCCAATCAAGCGGGATGCTTTGTCCTGGATGGTGTCGAGCTTCTTGAGTGTTGTTGGAGCTGCACTCATCCAGGCAAGTGGAGAGTATTCCATCACACTCCTGACTTGTGCCTTGTAGATGGTGGAAAGGCTTTGGGGAGTCAAGAGGTGAGTCACTCACCGCAGAATACCCAGCCTCTGACCTGCTCTCGTAGCCACAGTATTTATATGGCTGGTCCAATTCAGTTTCTGGTCAATGCTGACCCGCAGGATGTTGATGGTGGGGATTCGGCGATGGTAATGCCGTTGAATGTCAAGGGGAGATGGTTAGACTCTCTCTTGTTGGAGATGGTCATTGCCTGGCACTTATAGAATCATAGAAGTTACAACATGGAAACAGGCCCTTCGGCCCAACATGTCCATGTCGCCCAGTTTATACCACTAAGCTAGTCCCAATTGCCTGCACTTGGCCCATATCCCTCTATACCCATCTTACCCATGTAACTGTCCAAATGCTTTTTAAAAGACAAAATTGTACCCGCCTCTCCTACTGCCTCTGGCAGCTCGTTCCAGACACTCACCACCCTTTGAGTGAAAAAATTGCCCCTCTGGACCCTTTTGTATCTCTCCCCTCTCACCTTAAATCTATGCCCCCTCGTTATAGACTCCCCTACCTTTGGGAAAAGATTTTGACTATCTACCTTATCTATGCCCCTCATTATTTTATAGACTTCTATAAGATCACCCCTTAACCTCCTACTCTCCAGGGAAAAAAGTCCCAGTCTGTCTAACCTCTCCCTGTAAGTCAAACCATCAAGTCCCGGTAGCATCCTAGTAAATCTTTTCTGCACTCTTTCTAGTTTAATAATATCCTTTCTATAATAGGGTGACCAGAACTGTACACAGTACTCCAAGTGTGGCCTCACCAATGCCCTGTACAACTTCAACAAGACATCCCAACTCCTGCATTCAATGTTCTGACCAATGAAACCAAGCATGCCGAATGCCTTCTTCACCACCCTATCCACCTGTGACTCCACTTTCAAGGAGCTATGAATCTGTACTCCCAGATCTCTTTGTTCTATAACTCTCCCCAACGCCCTACCATTAACGGAGTAGGTCCTGGCCCGATTCGATCTACCAAAATGCATCACCTCACATTTATCTAAATTAAACTCCATCTGCCATTCATCGGCCCACTGGCCCAATTGATCAAGATCCCGTTGCAATCCCAGATAACCTTCTTCACTGTCCACAATGCCACCAATCTTGGTGTCATCTGCAAACTTACTAACCATGCCTCCTAAATTCTCATCCAAATCATTAATATAAATAACAAATAACAGCAGACCCAGCACCGATCCCTGAGGCACACCGCTGGACACAGGCATCCAGTTTGAAAAACAACCCTCTATAACCACCCTCTGTCTTCTGTCGTCAAGCCAATTTTGTATCCAATTGGCTACCTCACCTTGGATCCCATGAGATTTAACCTTATGTAACAACCTACCATGCGGTACCTTGTCAAATGCTTTGCTGAAGTCCATGTAGACCACGTCTATTGCACAGCCCTCATCTATCTTCTTGGTTACCCCTTCAAAAAACTCAATCAAATTCGTGAGACATGATTTTCCTCTCACAAAACCATGCTGACTGTTCCTAATTAGTCCCTGCCTCTCCAAATGCCTGTTGATCCTGTCCCTCAGAATACCCTCTAACAACTTACCCACTACAGATGTCAGGCTCACTGGTCTGTAGTTCCCAGGCTTTTCCCTGCCGCCCTTCTTAAACAAAGGCACAACATTTGCTACCCTCCAATCTTCAGGCACCTCACCTGTAGCGGTGGTTGATTCAAATATCTCTGCTAGGGGACCCGCAATTTCCTCCCTAACCTCCCATAACGTCCTGGGATACATTTCATCAGGTCCCGGAGATTTATCTACCTTGATGCGCGTTAAGACTTCCAGCACCTCCCTCTCTGTAATATGTACACTCCTCAAGACATCACTATTTATTTCCCCAAGTTCCCTAACATCCATGCCTTTCTCAACCGTAAATACCGATGTGACATATTCAGTCAGGATCTCACCCATTTCTTGTGGTTCCGCACATAGATGACCTTGTTGATCCTTAAGAGGCCCTACTCTCTCCCTAGTTACCCTTTTGCCCTTTATGTATTTGTAGAAGCTCTTTGGATTCACCTTTGCCTCATCTGCCAAAGCAATCTCATATCCCCTTTTTGCCCTCCTGATTTCTCTCTTAACTCTACTCCGGCAATCTCTATACTCTTCAAGGGATCCACTTGATCCCAGCTGTCCATGCATGTCATATGCCTCCTTCTTTCTGACTAGTGCCTCAATCTCCCGAGTCATCCAAGGTTCCCTACTTCTACCAGCCTTGCCCTTCACTTTATAAGGAATGTGCTTACCCTGAACCCTGGTTAACACACTTTTGAAAGCCTCCCACTTACCAGACGTCCCTTTGCCTGCCAACAGACTCTCCCAATCAACTTCTGAAAGTTCCTGTCTAATACCATCAAAATTGGCCTTTCCCCAATTTAGAATTTTAACTTTTGGGCCAGACCTATCCTTCTCCATAGCTATCTTAAAACTAATGGAATTATGATCACTTGTCCCAAAGTGATCCCTCACCAACACTTCTGTCACCTGCCCTTCCTTATTTCCCAAGAGGAGGTCAAGTTTTGCCCCCTCTCTAGTCGGGCCATCCACATACTGAATGAGAAATTCCTCCTGAATACACTCAACAAATTTCTCTCCATCCAAGCCCCTAATGCTATGGCTGTCCCAGTCAATGTTGGGAAAGTTAAAGTCCCCTACTATTACCACCCTATTTTTCTTGCAGCTGTCTGTATTCATCTTAGCTATCCTGTCATTCCTACTCTGACTTGCCCGTGGCACTGGTAGCAATCCTGAGATTACTACCTTTGAGGTCCTACTCTTTAGTTTAACTCCTAACTCCCTAAATTCAGCTTGTAGGACCTCATCCTGTTTTTTTACCTATATCGTTGGTGCCTATATGCACCACGACAACTGGCTGTTCACCCTCCCCCTCCAGAATGTCCTGCAGCCGCTCCGAGACATCCTTGACCCTTGCACCAGGGAGGCAACATACCATCCTGGAGTCTCGGTTGCGTCCGCAGAAACGCCTGTCTATTCCCCTTACAATCGAGTCCCCTATCACTATAGCTCTGCCACTCTTTTTCCTGCCCTCCTGTGCAGCAGAGCCAGCCACGGTGCCATGAACCTGGCCACTGCCACCTTCCCCTGGTGAGCCATCTCCCCCAACAGTATCCAAAACGGTATACCTGTTTTGGAGGGAGATGACCGCAGGGGACCCCTGCACTGCCTTCCTACTCTTCCTCTGTCTGTTGGTCACCCATTCACTATCTCCCTCAGTAATTTTTATCTGCGGTGTGACCAACTCACTGAACGTGCTATCCACGACTTTCTCAGCATCGCGGATGCTCCAAAGTGAGTCCATCCGCAGCTCCAGAGCCGTCAAGCGGTCAAACAATAGCTGCAGCTGGACACACTTACCGCAGGTGAAGGAATCAGGGATACAGGAAGGAGCCCTGAATTCCCACATCTCACAAGAGGAACATGACACGGCTCTGGGATCTCCTGCCATGACTTAACCCTTAAGTTAGCTTAACAACAACTGCAATGTCAAGAGAAAAAAAAGGAAAGAAAAACTACTTACCACTCCCTTTAAGGAGTTTACTCCTTTAAATTGTTCTCAATTTAGAGAATGTTAACTACACTAGGGACCTTGATTCACTAAAAAATAAACGCTACTTCCTATAAGACCAGCAGACCTTCCCTTTCCTTTTACTTCAGTTACTGTCGATAAGTAACTGAAGTAAAAGGAAAGGGAAGGTCTGGCGCAAATGTTACTTGTCACTTATCAGCCCAAGCCTGGATGTTGTCCAGGTCTTGTTGCACGCGGGCTCGGACTGCTTCATTATCTGAGGGGTTGCGAATAGAACCGTATCTCTGGGGTTTCTGAATGCTACTTCAGCGTCAACAGGTGGTACTTTACTTCTGTTGTTTGAGGAGGGTGTGTGTGTGGCTACCAATTTCTATCTCTGCAACACAGACTGACGAATTGTTCCTCAGTGGGGAGACGGGCTCAGGCAGCTGGTGCCTCTGGGGAGGATGGCTTATTCCCGCTTTCCATTCGTCAGTTTTTAAACTTGTGCTCCATGGTTTTCTCCTCTGTTCTGTGGAACATTTCACAATTAAATCGCATTCCAGCCACCTTCTGCTCTGTGCTTGTTCTTTACGTTTGTTCCTTGAATCCAATCCGGCCAATTACCGCCCCATCAGTCTACTCTCAATCAGCAAAGTGATGGACGGTGTCGTCGACAGTGCTATCAAGCTGCACTTACTCACAAATAACCTGCTCACCGATGCTCAGTTTGGGTTCCGCCAGGGCCACTCGGCTCCAGACCTCATTACAGCCTTGGTCCAAACATGGACAAAAGAGCTGAATTCCAGAGGTGAGCTGAGAGTGACTGCCCTTGACATCAAGGCAGCATTTGACCGAGTGTGGCACCAAGGAGCCCTAGTAAAATTGAAGTCAATGGGAATCAAGGGGAAAACTCTCCAGTGGCTGGAGTCATACCTAGAACAAAGGAAGATGGTAGTGATTGTTGGAGGCCAATCATCTCACCCCAGGACATTGCTGCAGGAGTTCCTCAGGGCAGTGTCCTAGGCCCAACCATCTTCAGCTGCTTCATCAATGACCTTCCCTCCATCATAAGGTCAGAAATGGGGATGTCCGCTGATGATTGCACAGTGTTCAGTTCCATTTGCAACCCCTCAGATAATGAAGCAGTCCATGCCCGCATGCAACAAGACCTGGACAACATCCAGGCTCTGGCTGATAAGTGGCAAGTAACATTCGTGCCAGACAAGTGCCAGGCAATGACCATCTCCAACAAGAGAGAGTCTAACCACCTCCCCTTGACATTCAATGGCATTACCATCGCCGAATCCCCCACAATCAACATCCTGGGGGGGGGGGTCACCATTGACCAAAAACTTAACTAGACCAGCCACATAAATACTGTGGCTACAAGATCATGTCAGAGGCAGGGTATTCTGCGGCGGGTGACTCACCTCCTGACTCCCCAAAGCCTTTCCACCATCTACAAGACAAGTCAGGAGTGTGATGGAATACTCTCCACTTACCTGGATGATTGCAGCTCCAACAACACTCAAGAAACTCGACACCATCCAGGACAAAGCAGCCCGTTTGATTGGCACCCCATCCACCACCCTAAACATTCACTCCCTTCACCACCGGAGCACCGTGGCTGCAGTGTGTACCATCCACAGGATGCACTGCAGCAACTCGCCAAGGCTTCTTCGACAGCACCTCCCAAACCCACGACCATTACCACCTAGAAGGACAAGAGCAGCAGGTACATGGGAACAACACCACCTGCACGTTCCCCTCCAAGTCACACACCATCCCGACTTGGAAATATATCGCCGTTTCGTCATTGTCGCTGGGTGAAAATCCTGGAACTCACTTACTAACAGCACTGTGGGAGAACCTTCACCACACAGACTGCAGTGGTTCAAGAAGGCAGCTCACCACCACCTTCTCAAGGGCAAATCGGGATGGGCAATAAATGCTGGCCTCACCAGTGACACCCATATCCCATGAACGAATAAAAAAAAATTGATATAATCATTCCTTTATCCAGTTCCAACATTTTTAACTTTCTTAGTTGTGGTTTTTAAAAACGAACAATTTCAGATTTTTGTTCATCCTGTGTTTTCTAAAGCTGGGTTTGTAATCATTCCTTTATGTGGACATGCCACGTAATATTAGGTCATGTAACATCATGCTCAAAATGCCACCTACAGGAGCAATACTTTTGGAATGGATCATTCACCATTTTTAATAATCAATAAGTGAAACAAATATACAATAGTAACAATCTATATCTACCTCTCTCTCCTCCTTTAAAATGCTCCTTAAAACCTACCTCTTTGACTAAGCTTTTGGTCATCTGTCCTAATATCTGCTTATGTGGCTCGGTGTCAAATTTTGTTTGAAAATCGCTCCTGTGAAGCACCTTGGGACGTTTTACTACATTAAAGGCGCTAAATAAATGCAAGTTGTTATTATATATTCACAGTAGATATACTAGCCAACTCCATATGAAAACAATAAAGGAGTCTCTATACTATTATTTTGTAGTTAACCTTTACATGTGCAGTCAAGGGTCGAATGGCCTACTCCTGCTCTCTAATCTTTTCTTTTTATACTTTCCAACTGCTGGAGCTAACTGGTTCGATCCATCTCTCTGAAAATTCCAAACAAACGCAATGTTTGAATAATTTAATCTATTTAAATATGCTTCAAACAGCTGCTAGGGCTTGTTGGATTTTAAATAACTGTCAGCTCAATTTAAAAGGAGCTGCCAGGCATGCACACAACTGGAACAATCACACATCAGATTTATATTCGAAACGTGCGGCTTGGTTCTTCCCGCAAACAAGTTTCCCTGGAGATAACCAAACAAAACTTTGCAACATTTGTATCGGGTTAGGGTACGGACATGATTTTGACAGAAGCTGCTTTTAAATTCTTTATGGGACATGGCTGGATTATGAATTCAAGCTCCACTCCAGAACTTGATCGCATAATCTAGGCTAATATATCAGTGCTGCACAATGTCACTATCTGCATCATATCAATGCACTGTCGCATTCTCTTCCTCAATCCCTCCCAGTCTCGCTACATCTCCCCTACCTTCAAAAACATCTCTTTGGACACATCTTCATTCACCAGCTTGTATCATCTAACTTGTATCCATTTCCCCTGCCCACCCGGTAAATTGCTCTGGGAAAAAATTTCTCACCGCCTCTCACTTTGCATTTTATTTATGCCCTCTGATTACCAAATTACCAACCAGTGGAAACAATTTTTCCTAATTTATTTAATCATAACATCTCAATTTCGAACACCCCTCATTAGGTCTCTTAAATTGTCTTTGTCCCAATGAAAAGACCACCAGTTTCTCTAGTCTTTCTTCCTAACTAAAGCCTCTCATCTGTGGTATCATCTTAGTGAACCTCCTCCATACCCTTTCCATGGCCTGAACATCTTTCCTAAAGTAATGCACCCAAAATTGGACACGATATTCTAACTTCAGCCTAACCAATGATTTGTATAGCTTTAGCAATGTCTCTTTGCTTTTGTACTCTGTACCCCGGTTACAAATTCAGGATTCAGTGGCATCAGTCAGTCCCGCAAGTGGTATAAGTATCTTACTTTTATGGGATTGGACTCACACTGCCCTTTACCCACTAGTACGATAGCGTAACCCAGGGGCGTATCAATAGCATTGTATTGTGATCAGGCCCGAATATTTGTGTCTTTCACACAAATATTTCTTCAGTCTTTCTAAAGACAGGTCAAGCAAACACTTGACTAGACAAGCCCCAATACAAATCAATAAGTTGCCTTATTTTACAGTGAGTCAACAGACAGAGCAACAGTTTGGACCAAACTTACATTTAGCTCAATCAGTACAATACGCCTTTGCATCTTAATATAAAAATAATGAATAGTTACTTTTTCCTACCTTTTCTAACTCCCTCTTCACTGTATCCTTCCCACAACCTTTTTCCAAATACCTCAATCTGCACAGCATCCCATTTGAAAATCCCATTCCTTCTCTCTCTGGCAGCATGTGCCCAGCCTTTATTTTATCTCTGTTCACAACTAAGAATCAAAGACTTTCCAATACAATAGATGTGAGCTGTTTTTCGATAGCAGAGGCGGATTAACAAATTGCTTATTTGCAGTTTGCATGGGAACAGATCAAGGCTAGCATATTAGCATCTTAACTGCCGATTATCCCAGTCGTCTTAAAATGTTGTCTTAATACACTATGCTTTTAAAAGTGCAACATTAAAACTAACTCTTTCCAAATTCCTTCTGTGGAAAAATGGTCAGAAAATCCTATAACTTGACTCTCTTACTTATAAATAAGAGGGGGGGGGGGGGCTAACAGTGAATTTTTCCTAGTGATTAAATGGATGGAGTAGAGTCCATAATATTGCTTATGGTCTATCAAACGGTTTTGTGAGCCAAGTACCATTTTCCTCTTCTGAGATTTCATAGGACAGCCTTCTCATATCACTTAACATGAGTAAACAATCTTTTTACTTTAAAAATATTACACATAGATAGTATAATGTCATGACCAATTACATAACGGAATCGGTATTTCCACTTATGCAGATAATATTTTGGTCTGCTTCACTTGTGTAACTATAAGTCCAATGACATTGCTGACCACAATAAATCCTTTATTCACTCACCTGAAAAAGCATCATAGAACTCATCATCACTCAGCACACTTTGGGGTGGGGACCCTTTGACTAAAGATTGTTCAAGTTCATGATGTTCACAGGCCAGAGTCTGTAGAGCTTCTGAAAGTATTTTGTTTTTCTCTTGTTCCTGCTCTAATCGTAGATTACGCACCTGGGGAGGGAAGGGAGAGAGAAAGTGAGAACGGGAGAGAGAGGAGAGAAAGAGCACGCGAGGCAGGAGAGAGAGAGAGAGAGAGAGAGAGAGAGAGAGAGAAAAGACAGAATGGGAAAGAAAAGCGAACAAAGGAGAGAGAGATCAAGTGAGAAGAGAGAAGAGTGAGTAAGGAGAGCAAGAGAGATAATTAAACATATTTTAACTTCCACATACAAATGATGGTGAATCAAAATCAACAGGGGAGCAATCCAAGAGCTTGGTGCTCAAAGAGAAAAATCAACTCTATTACATGGCTAACCATGATACACAATCTGCACAGGCTTAATATCCATAAAGAAAGAAAACTTCCCGAAGGTTCAGTGAGCTAGCCAATACCCCAATTAAAAAATTACGTCCAAGTCCAGGTCAAAAAAATAAATTTCATTATAGGCCTCCACATACTAGAAAAGTGGTCTTATCCCAGTCCCCATTGCAAACAAGCCCTCAAAGGCACAACACACCCCAGTTCATTTAGAGACAAAGGTAGCCAAGATGGAACAAAGAAACAGAGATGAGGCCAGCTTGGAATGGAGAAGTGTCAATTTCCATTAAGCTTCATAAGAGCGCAAAATGATGTTTCATGAAGCATGTAAAAAGCATGTTACCTGCAAGGTAGCAACATGTAATAATGAAAATAAACCCATGATGTGGTCATAGCATGAGCAGAATGAACCTCAACTGTTTTCAGTGGATCACAATCAGTTGAAGTTATGTAAATGCACATTCCACTACCCATTCAACCAGACATATGCCAAAGATAAAGAGTGACCTGTAAAGTGATTAGGGGGAGAACAGGAGGTGGTGAAAGAAAGAAAAAAAAAACTTGCATTTATATCGTGCCTTTCACGACCTCAGGACGTCTCAGGAATAGAATGTACTCTGGGTGGGGGACTTCAATGTCCATCACCAACAGTGGCTCGGTAGCACCACGACTGACCGAGCTGGTCGAGTCCTGAAAGACATAGCTGCCAGACTGGGCCTGCGGCAGGTGGTGAGCGAACCAACGAGGGAAAAACCTACTTGACTTCATCCTCACCAATCTACCTGTCGCAGATGCATCTGTCCATGACAGTATTGATAGGAGTGACCACCGCACAGTCCTTGTGGACACGAAGTCGCTTCTTCACAATGAAGACACCGTCCAACGTGTTGTGTGGCACTACCATTGTGCTAAATGGATAGATTCAGAACAGATCTAGCAGCTCAAAACTGGACATCCATGAGGTGCTGTGGGCCATGAGCAGCAGCAGAATTGTACTCCAGCACAATCTATAACCTCATGGCCTGGCATATTCCTCACTCTACCATTACCAACAAGCCAGGGGATCAACCTTGGTTCAATGAGGATTGTGGAAGAGCATGCCAGGAGCTGCACCAGGTGTACCTGAAAATGAGGTGCCAACCTGGTGAAGCTACAACACAGGACTACATGCATGCTAAACAGCAGAAGCAACAGGTTATAGACAGAGCGAAGCGATTCCACAACCAACGGATCAGATCAAAGCTCTGCAGTCCTGCCACATCCAGTCGTGAATGGTGGTGGACAATTAAACAACTAACGGGAGGAGGAGGCTCCATGAATATCCTCATCCTCAATGATGGCAGAGTTCAGCACGTGAGTGCAAAAGACAAGGCTGAAGCGCTTGCAACCATCTTCAGCCAGAAGTGCCGAGTGGATGATCCATCTCGGCCTCCTCCCGATATCCCCACCATCACAGAAGCCAGTCTTCAGCCAATTTAATTCACTCCACATGATATCAAGAAATGGCTGAGTGCACCGAATACAGCAACGGCTATGGGCCCCGACAACATCCCAGCTGTAGTGCTGAATACTTGTCCTCCAGAACTAGCCACACCTCTAGCCAAGCTGTTCCAGCACAGCTACAACACTGGCATCTACCTGACAAAGTGGAAAATTGCCCAGGTATGTCCTGTCAACAAAAAGCAGGACAAATCCAATCTGGCCAATTACCGCCCCATCAGTCTACTCTCAATCATCAGCAAAGTGATGGAAGGTGTCGTCGACAGTGCTATCAAGCGCCACTTACTCACCAATAACCTGCTCACCGATGCTCAGTTTGGGTTCCGCCAGGACCACTCGGCTCCAGATCTCATTACAACCTTGGTCCAAACATGGACAAAAAAGAGCTGAATTCCAGGTGGTGAGGTGAGAGTTACTGTCCTTGACATCAAGGAGCCCTAGTAAAATTGAAGTCAATGGGAATCAGGGGGAAAACTCTCCAGTGGCTGGATTCATACCTAGCACAAAGGAAGATGGTAGTGGTTGTTGGAGGCCAATCATCTCAGCCCCAGGACATTGCTACAGGTGTTCCTCAGTGCAGAGTCCTAGGCCCAACCATCTTCAGCTGCTTCAATGATCTTCCCTCCATCATAAGGTCAGAAATTGGGATGTTCGCTGATGATGGCACAGTGTTCAGTTCCATTCACAACCCCTCATATAATGAAGCAGTCCGTGCCCGCATGCAGCAAGACCTGGACAACATCCAGGCTTGGGCTCATAAGTGGCAAGTAACATTCGTGCCAGACAAATGCCAGGCAATGACCATCTCCAACAGGAGAGAGTCTAACCACCTCCCTTGGCATTCAACAGCATTACCATCACCGAATCCCCCACCATCAACATCCTGGGGGGTCACCATTGACCAGAAACTTAACTGGACCAGCCACATAAATACTGTGGCTACAAGAGCAGGTCACTTAATTGACACCCCATCCACCACCCTAAACATTCACTCCCTTCACCACCGGCGCAACGTAGCTGCAGTATGTACCATCTACAAGATGGACTGCAACAACTCGCCAAGGCTTCTTTGACAGCACCTCCCAAACCCGCAACCTCTACCACCTAGAAGGATAAGGGCAGCAGGCACACGATGGGAACAAGAACATCTGCACATTCTCCTCCAAGTCACACACCATCCCGACTTGGAAATATATCGCCGTTGCTGGGTCAAAATCCTGGAACTCCCTACCTAAAAGCACTGTGGGAGAACCTTCACCACACGGATTGCAGCGGTTCAAGAAGGCGGCTCACCACCACCTTCTCAAGGGCATTTAGGGATGGGCAATAAATGCCGGCCTTGCCTGCGACATGCATATCCCATGAACGAATAAAAAAAAGCTTTGCAGCCAAAGCAGTACTTTTGAAGTGTAGTCAATGTAGGAACCGCGGCAGCCAATTTGCGCACAGTAAGCTCCCACAAACAGTAATGTGATAATGACCAGACAATCTGTTTTTTAGTGATGTTGATTGAGGGATATATATTGGTCAGGACACCGGAGAGAACTCCCTTGCTCTTCTTCGAAATAGTACCATGGGATATTTTCAATGGCAGAAGTGATGATAGCGGAAGACAAAAGTAGGCACGATAAGAGAAATTAGAGAAATAAAAGACATATGTGAGACCTGGAGAATATATGAATAGTTAAAGCGGGGCACCCAAGTGAAGAGGGAAGCATGAAAAACAAAGTAGATTGGGGGGAAAGGGGGAAAACAGGATACTGCCAGTCGGATGGTCCGCATCTCCGGTGTTGATCTGCCTTGTACTTCCACAGACTCCTGGATCACTGGAACCTGCTCTACTTTGCTCTGTTCCTACTTATAAGCTGTTCACCTGCAATAGCTTCCAGCTCTCACAAAAGGGCTATACATGAAACGTTAACTTTTATTCCTCTCTCCACAGATGCTGCCTGACTTGGAGTGTTTCCAGTATTTTTGTTTGATTTCCAGCAACTGCAGCAAATCACTTTTATAACAACCAAATTAAATTGTCACAATGGACAATGTTTTTAATTCTATCAATATAGGAGATCCTACAAACATCAAAGTGATCCAAATTTCGATATAGTAATTTCCCAAGAATGAAACTCAAATACAATTTAAAAACAAAGTTCAGATGTGATCTTAGAACTGCGCAATCCAAACTTTAAATATAAAGTGGATCCACCAGTCATCTGAAACAAGAGCAAGCAGTGGAACAATTTTTAAAGCAAGCGACTTGAAGATCAAATGAAACCATGGTTTCAAATGGACTGAGCATGAGCGTCTGTAAACCAAGATTCAATTTCTAGGTAGGCATCACTCGCTGTACCAGTAGTTTAATTTTCCAGGTGCCTTTTCTGAGCCCAAATGCCATTCAAAGCTCTTGAACTGAATTCCTTACTAGAGGCAAATGACAGGCTGCTCTAGTGGCTGCCACATGAATTCTCAATGTACTGGGCAGTAGACCTTACATAGAATTTACAGCACAGAAACATGCCATAATGCCCAACTCGTCTATAAGAACATAAGAAATAGGAGGAGTAGGCCATACGGCCCCTCGAGCCTGCTCCGCCATTCAATAAGATCATGGCTGATCTTAGACCTCAACTCCACTCTGCCACCCGATCCCCATATCTCTCGATTCCCCTAGAGTGCAAAAATCTATCGATCTCAGTTTTGAATATACACAACAACTGAGCATCCACAGCCCTCTGGGGTATAAAATTCCGAAGATTCACAACCTTCTGAGTGAAGACATTTTTCCTCAAGACCGTCCTAAATGGCGGACCCCTTATCCTGAGACTACGACCCCTAGTTCTAGACTCTCCAGCCAGGGGAAACAGCCTCTCAGCTACTAACCTGTCAGGCGCTCTAAGAACTTTATACGTTTCAATGCGATCACCTCTCATTCTTCTGAACTCGAGAATATCGGCCTATTCTACTCAATCTCTCCTCATAGGACAACTCTTTCATCCCAGGAATCAATCTAATGAACCTTCGTTGCACCCCCTCTAAGGCAAGTATATCCTTCCTTAGGTAAG
This sequence comes from Heptranchias perlo, assembly GCF_035084215.1. Classification (NCBI taxonomy): domain Eukaryota; kingdom Metazoa; phylum Chordata; class Chondrichthyes; order Hexanchiformes; family Hexanchidae; genus Heptranchias; species Heptranchias perlo. The sequence continues at coordinate 3,712,749 of NC_090327.1, forward strand.
GAGAACAAAACTGTACACAGTTTTCCAAGTGTGGTCTCACCAAAGCCCTGTACAATTGCAGCAAGACCTCCTTATACTTCAACCCCCTTGCACTAAGGCTAACATACCATTTGCTGTCTTAATTGCTTGCTCTACATGCATGTTAACATTGTGATTCGTGTACAACGACACACAAATCCCTTTGAATACCAACATTTCTTAGTCTCTCACCTTTTAAAAAATATTCTGCTTTTCTTTTCTTCCTACCAACGTGGATAATTTCACATTTGCCCACATTATACTCCATCTGCCACCTTCTCGCCCACTCACTTAACCTGTCTATATCCCTTTGTAGCTTCTTTGCATCCTCCTCACAACTTATTTCCTCACCTAGCTTTGTATCGTCAGCAAACTCAGTCCCCTCATCTAAGTCATTACAAAGTCATCTCAAATGTTACACCCTTGTTCAAAAAAGGGTGTAAGGATAAAACCAGCATCTATAGGCCAGTCAGTTTAACCTCGGTGGTGGGGAAACTATTAGAAATGATAATCCGGGACAGAATTAGCAGTAACTTGGACGAGTGAGGATTGATTAAGGGAAGCCAGCACGGATTTGTTAAAGGCAAATCATGGTTAACTAACCTGATAGAGTTTTTTGGTGAGGTAACAGAGAGGGTAGGTGAGGGCAATGTAGTTGTTGTGGTGCATATGGACTTTCAAAAGGCGTTTGATAAAGTGCCGCATGGTAGACTTATCATCAAGATTGCGGCCCATGGAATAAAAGAGGCAGCAACAACATGGATACAGAATTGGCTAAGTGACAGGAAACAGAGTAGTGGTGAACAGTTGTTTTTCGGACTGGAGGGAGGTGTACAGTGGTGTTCCCCAGGGGTTGGTGTTGGGACCACTGCTTTTCTTGATATATATTAATGACTTGGACGTACAGGGCACAATTTCAAAATTTGCAGATTACACAAACTTGGAAGGGTAGTAAACAGTGAGGAGGATAGTGATAGACTTCAAGAGGATATAGACAGGCTGGTGGAATGGGCAGACACGAGGCAGATGAAATTTAACGCAGAAAAATGCGAAGTGATACATTTCGATAGGAAGAACAAGGAGAGGCAATATAAACTAGAGGACACAACTCTAAAAGGGGTAAAGGAACAGAGAGATCTGGGGGTATATGTGCACAAATCGTTGAAGGTGGCAGGGCAGGTTGAGAAAGTGGTTAAAAAAGCATACAGGATCCTGGACTTTATAAATAGAGGTATTGAGTACAAAAGTATCGAAGTTATGATGAACCTTTATAAAACACTGGTTCGGCCACAACTGGAGTATTGTGTTCAGTCCTGGGCACCGCACTTTAGGAAAGATGTGAAGGCCTTAGAGAGGGTGCAGAAGAGATTTACTAGAATGGTTCCTGGGATGAGGGACTTTAGTTACATGGATAGACTGGAGAAGCTGGGGTTGCTCTTCTTGGAACAGAGACGGTTGCGAGGAGATTTGATAGAGGTATTCAAAATCACGAAGGGTCTAGACAGAGTAGAGAAACTGTTCCCATTGGCAGAAGGGTCAAGAATCAGAGGACATAGATTTAAGGTGATTGGCAAAAGAACCAAAGGTGACATGAGGGAAAACTTTTTTTTTTACACACAGCAAGTGATTAGGATCTGGAATGAACTGCCCGAGGAGGTGGTGGAGGCAGACTCAATCATGGCCTTCAAAAGGGAACTGGATAAGTACTTGAAAGGAAAAAAGTTGCAGGATTATGGGGATAAAGCAGGGGTGTGGGACTAGCTGGATTGCTCTTGCATGGAGCCGGCGTGGACTCGATGGGCCGAATGACCTCCTTCTGTGTTGTAACCTTTATGATTCTATGATTAATATAGATTATAAATAGCTGAGGCCCAAACACTGATCCTTGCGGCACCCCACTAGTTACATCCTACCAACACGAAAATGAACCGTTCATTACTACTCTATTTTCTGTCCGTTAACCAATCTTCAATCCATGCTAATATATTACCCCCAATTCCATAATCTTGTGTAACTACCTCTTGTATAGCATCTTATCAAATGTCTTTTGAAAATCCAAATATACTACATACACTGGTTCCCCCTTATCTACCCTGCTAGTTACACCCTCAGAAAATTCTATTACATTTGTCAAACACAATTTCCCTTTCATAAAACCATGTTGACTCTCCCTAATCATATTATGATTTTCTAACTGCCCTGTTACTACGTCCTTATTAATAGATTCTAGCATTTCCCCTACTACTGATGTCAGGCTAACTGGCCTATAGTTCCCTGTTTTCTCTCTCCCTTCTTTTCTTGAATAGCGGGGCAAAATTTGCTACCTTCCAATCCACAGGGACTATTGTAAAATCTCGGGAATTCTGGAAGATCAAAGCCAATGCATATCTCTGCAGCCACCTCTTTTAAAACCCTAGGATGTGGGCCATCAGGTCCAGGGGATTTATCGGCTTTTAGTTCCATTAATTTGTCCAGTGCTTTTTCTTTACTAATTTTAATTGTTTTAAGTTCCTCACTCTCATTAGGCCCTTGGCTCCCCACTATTTCCGGTATGTTTTTTGTGTCTTCTACTGTGAAGACAAATACTTTAAGGTCTCTGCCATTTCCTTATCCTCCATTATAATTTCTCCTGTCTCTGCCTCTAAAGGACCCACGTTTACTTTCTCTAATCTCTTCCTTTTACATACTTGTAGAAGCTCTTACAATCTGTTTTTATATTTCTTGCCCTTTATCAATTTCTTGGTCATTTCTTTGCTGATTTCTAAAACCCTCCCAATCCTTAGGCTTGCTATTCTTTTTGGCAACATTGTAAGCCTCTTCTCTTAATCTAATGCTATCCTTAACTTCTCTAGTTAGCCACGTTTGGACAACTTTTCCCATGGCGTTTTTATTCCTCAATGGAATGTATGTTTGTTGAGAATTATGATTTATTTAAATGTCCACCATTGCTTATCCACAGTCATATCTTTTAATCTAATTTCTCAATCTACCTTAGCCAACTCACTCCTCATACCTACATAATTGGCTGTGTTTAAATTTAACTATATCACTCTCAAACTCAATATGAATTTCTATCATATTATGATCACTCTACCCCAGATGATCCTTTACTATAAAATTACAGTATAAGTATTGTATAATGAGCCTGTCTCATTATACAATACTAGATCTAAAATAGCCTGTTCCCTAGTAGGTTCCTCATCATATTGTTCTCGAAAATTGTCTCAAATGCATTCCATGAACTCATCCTCCAAACTACTTTTGCCAATTTGGTTTGCCCAGTCTATATGAACATTATGTCCCCCACGATTATTGCATTACCCTTGTTACATGCTCCTCTAATTTCCTGATTTATACTCTGTCCAACACTACAACTACTGTTAGGGGGCCGATAAACTATTCCCACCAGTGTTTTCTGCCCCTTGTTATTTCTTAGCTCCACCCATACTGTTTCGCATCCTGATTTTCTGAGCTAAGGTCTTTTCTCACTACTGTCTTTACCTCATCTCAGGACTAACCCCCACCACCTTTTCCATTTTGCCTATCTTTTCTAAATATCAAGTACCCTGGAATTTTTAGTTCCCAACCTTGGTCACCCAGCAACCATATCTCAGTAATGGCTATTAGATCAAACCCGTTCATCTCTGTGCCATTAATTCATCTATCTTGTTATGAATGCTTTGTGCATTCAGATATAGCGCCTTTAATTTTAACTTTTTACTACTTTTCCCTGATGTGACCTTAGACACTAATGCCCTATTGCATTTGTTAAACTCTGTCCCTTCCTGACACACAGTGCTGGTTTTTACCCAAATCGTACTCTGCTCTATAGCTTTGACCTTTCTCTTTTTACTCATAAATTTACTCTTACTTGAACCTTCCCCACCACCCTTCCTCCACCTTATTAGTTTAAAGCACTATCTACCACCCTAGTTATTCAATTCGCCAGTACACTTGTCCCAGCCCAGTTTAAGTGGAGCCTATCCCAACAGAACAGCTCCCTCTTTCCCCAGTACCGATGCCAGTGCCCCGTGGATTGAAACCTCTGCCTCCCATACCACTCTTTCAGCCACATATTTAACCCTATATTCTGTTTGTCCCAATGCCAATGTGTGTAGCTCAGGTAGGAATCCAAAGATTATTACCTTTGAGGTTCTGCTATTTAATTTGGACCCTAGCTTCTCAAACTCCCTCAGCAGAACTGCATTCTTAGTTCTACCTATGTTGTTGGTTCCTACATGGACCACGACAACTGGATCCTCCCCCAAGTTCTTCTCCAGCCGTGAGATGTCCCTAACCCTTGCACCGGGCAGGCAACACAGCCTTCGGGACTCCCCGTCGCGTCTGCAGAGTACAGTAGCTATCCCCCCTGACTATACAATCCTTACCACATACAATCCTTTTTGCTCCCCCACTTGAATGGCCTCCTGTACCACAATGCCGTGGTCAATTTGCCCATCCTCCCTGCAGTCTTTGTTCTCATCCACACAGTAACTCGTATATGTTGGACAAGGGCAAAGTCTGAGGCTCCTCCACCACTGCATCTGGGGTCTCCTTACCTGCCTGAGTCGCAGTCACATCCTCCTGTCCCTGACCACTAACCAAACCTAAACCACTACCTAACCCAAGGGTTGTGCCTGCCTCCTGGGCCAAAGCATCCAGTTAACTCTCCCCTTCCCTGATGCATCTCAATGTCTGCACCTCGAATTCCAGCTCAACAACTCTGAGCTGAAGTTCCTTGATCTACAGACACTTACTGCAGATGTGGTTGCCTGGGATCACACTGCTCTCCACAAACTCCCACATGCTGCAGTTATGGCACACCACCTGCACTGCCATGTTTTATTTATTTAATCAAGGTTTTTATATAACTAATCCACTGGTTTATTTTTAGTTTTTTTTAAAAAACTAATTAAATTAATAATTTAAACTAGATAAATGAATAAGATATTCGCAAGTTATAGGTTCCTAGTTTAAACCACTCCTCTAGCTTAGAGTGCAAAAACTTACGGTCTAGACAATATTTAGTAGATGGATTTTAACTTAATTTTGAATTAATTATTCTGAATATTTATTTAACTATTTATTCACAGTGCGTCTAATAAATGAAAGACTTAGTTTAATTTCCTCGGGTTCCACGCTCCCCGCTCTGTGCTGACTACCAAGCCACCGTTTGAGATATTACCCTGGGTATGTTTAACTGCTCTGGTTTCCCACTCTAACGGTTTAGCTTTAAGGCTTTTTAAACTAACACTAACCACTAAAAACACAAACCACCACTAAAGTCACTAACTACTAAAAACACTTACTAATAAACTAAATACTTACACTGACCTACCCTCGTGCTCCTCTGTGACATCACTTTTTGTCTTTTTCTTTTTCTTTTGATTTCACCACTCAGGTCCACTCCCCCTGCCTCTTTTATTCACCGCTCAAGCCCGCTCTCACCGCCTCTTATTTACCGCTCAGGTCCGCTCTTGCTGCCTCTTTTATTGGCCACTGTTTATACTCCAGCCGAGCCGCCTCCCACTCTACTTACTTCATCTAACCCTATCGGCGTATTCTTCTATTCCTTTCTCCCTCACGTACTTATCCAGCTTCCCCTTAAATGCATCTATGCTAATCGCCTCAACTACTGCACGTGGCAGGGACTTCCACATTGTCACCAGACTGAGTAAAAAAGTTTCTCCTGAATTGCTTATTGGATTTATTAGCAACTATCTTATATTTATAGCCCCGAGTTTTGGTCTCCCCCACAAGTGGAAAGATCTTCTCTACGTCCACCCTATCGAGACCAGTCATAATTTAAAAGACCTCTTATTCGGTCACCTCTCAGTCTTCTCTTTTCCATCAGCTAAGTTCAAGCATCTGAATTAGTATGTATCCAGCTCAAAATAGTAATTCCAAATATGCAAGGATAATCAGAATATCAGAATATAGGGAGGAAATCTCTCACCCCAACTGCTCTTCACCATCTTTATAGAATCATACAACACAGAAGGCCATTCGGCCCATTGTGCCTGTGCCTGCTCCTTGAAAATGCTATCCAATTAGTCCCACTCCCCTGCTCTCTCCCCATAGCCCTGCATAAACTGGGTGAAAGCGTCAAGGAAACTGTACATGTTGCAGATGAGATAAAGGTATGTGCAGGTGTATGATGAGAGTGATGTAGTTAAGTCCGAAATTAGGGTCTTAAATTTAAACAAAGCCAATTATGTAGGCATGAGGGGTGAGTTGGCTAAGACAAATTGGGAAATAAGATTAAAAGATAGGACGGTAGATAAGCAATGGCGATCATTTAGAGAAATAATTCATAATTCTTAACGAGTATACATTCCCTTGAGGAATAAAAATGCCACAGAAAAGTGGTCCAACTATGGCCAACTGCAGAAGTTAAGGATAGTATTAGATTAAAAGAAGCTTACAATGTTACCAAAAAGAATAGTAAGCCTGAGGATTGGGAGGTTGGTGGGGGGGTGGGTGCTTAGAAATCAGCAAAAGGTGACCAAGAAATTGATAAAGGGAGAGAAAATAGAATGAGAGTAAACTAGCAAGAAACATAAAATACACATTGCAGGAGCTTCTACAAGCAAGTAAAAAGGAAGAGATTAGAGAAGGTAAACATGGGTCCCTTAGAGGCAGAGATAGGATAAATTATAATAGGCAGAAAGGAAATGGCAGAGACCTTAAACAAATATTTTGTATCTGTCTTCACAGTAGAAGACACAAAAAATAAACCAGAAATAGTGGGGAACCAAGGGTCTAATGAGAGTGAGGAACTTAAAAGTAATTAAGATTAGTACAAAAAAAGTACTGGAGAAATTAATGGGACTAAAAGCCGATAAATTCCCTGGACCTGATGGCCTACATCTGAGGGTTTTAAAAGAGGTGGCTGCAGAGATAGTGGATGCATTTTGATCTTCCAGAATTCCCTAGATTCTAGAATGGTCCCCATGGATTGGAAGGTAGCAAATGTAACCCCACTATTCAAGAAGAGCTGGTCACCACATTACAGGAAAGATATGATTGTACTAGAGAGGGTACAGAGGAGGTTTACAAGGATGTTGCCAGGGCAGGAGAATTTTAGCTATGAGAAAAGAATGGATAGGCTGGGACTGTTTTCCTTGGAACAAAGGAGGCTGAGGGGAGATTTAATTGAGGTGTATAAAATTATGACAGGACTAGATAGAGTGGATAGGGAGGACCTATTTCCCTAAGCAGAGCAGTCGGTGACCAGGAGGCATAGATTTAAAGTAATTGGTAGAAGGATTAGAGGGGAGCTGAGGAGAAATTTTTTCACCCAGAGGGTGGAACTCACTGCCTGAAAGGGTGGTAAGGCAGAAACCCTCAACTCATTTGAAAAGTACTTGGATGAGCACTTGAAGTGCCGTAACCTACAGGGCTACAGACCAAGTGCTGGAAAGTGGGGTTAAGCAGGATAGCTCTTTATCGGCCGGCACGGACATGATGGGCCGAATGGCCTCCGTTGTCTGTGCCATAACTTTCTAGTGAATCTTACAACACCAGGTTATAGTCCAACAATTTTATTTTAAAATCACAAGCTTTCGGAGATTATCCCCCTTCGTCAGGTGAGTGATTAGATTTAATCCTCGTCACTCACCTGACGAAGGGGGATAATCTCCGAAAGCTTGTGGTTTTAAAATAAAATTGTTGGACTATAACCTGGTGTCGTAAGATTCCTTACATTTGTCCACCCCAGTCCATCACCGGCATCTCCACATCATAACTTTCTAGGATTCTAAGAGGGTGCGAGAAAACAGGGAACTATAGGCCAGTTAACCTGACAATAGTAGTAGGTAAAATGCTAGAATCTATTATCAAAGACGTAGTAACAGGGCACTTAGAAAAATTATAATATGATTAGAATCATAAAGGTTACAACAGGGAAGGAGGCCATTCGGCCCATTGAGTCCGTGCCAGCTCTATGCAAAAGCAATCCAGCTAGTCCCACGCTTCCCCCCCCTCCCCCCCATAATCCCGGTGGCCCTTTAATTTTTTTCTTTTCAAGTACTTATCCAGTTCCCTTTTGAAGGTCATGATTGAATCTGCCTCCACCACCCCCTCAGGCAGTGCATTCCAGATCCTAACAAACTCGCTGTGTAAAAACGTTTTTCCTCATGTCACTTTTTTTTTTGCCAGTCATCTTAAATCTATGCCCTCTGGTTCTTGACCCTTCCGCCAAGTTCTCTCTATCTACTCAAACAGTTTCTCTCTATCTACTCCGTCTAGGCCCCTCATGATTTTGAATACCTCTATCAAATCTCCTCTTAACCTTCTCTGTTCCAAGGAGAACAACCCCAGCTTCTCCAGTCTATCCATGGAACTAAAGTCCCTCATCCCTGGAATCATTCTAGTAAATCTCTTCTGCACCTTCTCTAAGGCCTTTACATCTTTTCTAAAGTGCGGTGCCCAGAACCAGACACAATACTCCAGTTGTGGCCAAACCAGTGTTTTATAAAGGTTCATCATGACTTCCATACTTTTGTACTCTATGCCTCTATTTATAAAGTCCAGGATCCTGTATGCTTGTTTAACTGCTTTCTCAACCTGCCCTGCCCTGCCACCTTCAATGATTTGTTTACATATACCCCCAGATCCCTCTCATCCTGTTCCCCTTTTAGAATTGTGCCCTTTAGTTTATATTGGCTCTCCTCATTCTTCCTACCGAAATGTATCACCTCGCATTTTTCTGCGTTAAATTTCATCTGCCACGTGTCCGTCCATGCCACCAGCCTGTCTATATCCTCTTGAAGTCTAGACACTATCCTCCTCATTGTTCACTACACTTCCAAGTTTTATGTCATCTGCAAATTAGGAAATTGTGCTCTGTACACCCAAGTCCAAGTCGTTAATATATATGTCATGAAAATCAGTGGTTCCAGTACCAACCCCTGGAGAACACCACTGTACATCTTCACCCAGTCCGAAAAACAACCGTTCACCACTACTCGGTTTCCTGTTACTTAGCCAATTCTGTATCCATGCTGCCACTGCCCCTTTTATTCCACGGGCTTCAATCTTGATGACAAGTCGATTATGTGGCACTTTATCAAACACCTTTTGAAAGTCCATATGCACCTCATCAACTGCATTGCCTTCATCTACCCTCCCTGTTACCTCATCAAAAAACTCAACCAAGTTAGTTAAACATGATTTGCCTTGAACAAATCCGTGCTGGCTTTCCCTAATCAATCCACACTTGTCCATGTGACTGTTAATTCTGTCCCGGATTATCGTTTCTAAAAGTTTCCCCAACACCGAGGTTAAACTGATTGGCCTATAGTTGCTGGGTTTATCCTGACACCTTTTTTTGAACAAGGGTGTAACATTTGCAATTCTCTAGTCCTTTTGCAGCATCCCCTTATCTAAGGATTTTTGGAAGATTATGGGCAGTACCGCCCCAATTTCCACCCTTACTTCCCTCAGCAACCTAGGGTGCATCCCATCCAAACCGAGTGACATATCTACTTTAAGTACAGCTAGCTTTTCTAGTATCTCCTCCATCAATTTTTAGCCCATCCAGTATCTCAACTATATCTTCCTTTACTGACACTCTGACAGCATCTTCTTCCTTGGTAAAGACAGATGCAAAGCACCTCGGCCATGCCCTCTGCCTCCATCAGTAGATCTCCTTTTTGGTCCCTAATCAGCCCCACCCTTCCCCTAACTACCCGTTTACATGCCTGCAGAAGAATTTTGAATTCCCTTTTATGTTGGCCACCAGTCTATTCTCATACTCTCTCTTTGCTCCTCTTATTTCCTTTTTCACTTCCCCTCTGAATTTCCTATATTCTGCCTGGCTCTCACTTCTGTTATCAACCTAACATCTGTCATACGCCCCTTTTTTCTGCTTCAGCTTACTCTCTATCTCCTTTGTCATCCAGGGAGCTCCGGCTTTAGTTGCCCTACCTTTCTCACTCATGAGAATGTACCTAGACTATACCGGAACCATCTCCTCTTTAAAGGCCGTTCATTGTCCAATTACGATTTTGCCTGCCTATCCTTGATTGCAATTTACCCGGTCCAGATCTGTTCTCATCCCATTGAAATTGGCCCTCCTCCAATTGAGTACTTTTACTTTAGAGTAGTCCATGTCCTTAGGCAGAGTTTTATGAAAGGGAAATCAGGTTTGACAAATCTAATAGAATTTTTTGAGGGTCTAACTAGCAGGGCAGATTAGGGGAAACCAGCGGATGCAGTATATTTGGATTTTCAAAAGGCATTCGATAAGGTGCCAATAACAGCAACAGATAGAACTAGTTAGTGCCAGTAAATATTGGGGCTCAGCAACAAAGATATAAGAACATAAGAAAAAGGAGTAGGCCAAATGACCCCTCGAGCCTATTCTGCCATTCAATATGATCATGGCTGATCTTCTACCTCAACTCAACTTTTCTGCCCGATCCTCATATCCCTTGATTCCTCTAGAGTCCAAAAATCTGTCCATTTCACCCTTGAATATACTCAACAACTCAGCATCTACAGTCCTCTGGGGTAGAGAATTCCAAAGATTCACAACCTTCTGAGTGAAGAAATTCCTCCTCATGGAATTAGGTCTTAAATGGCCAACCCCTTATCCTGAGACTACACCCCCTAGTTCTAGACTTGCCAGCCAGAGGAAATAAGCTCTCAGCATCTACCCTGTCAAGCCCCCTCAGAATCTTATATGTTTCAATGAGATCACCTCTCATTCTTCTAAACTCGAGTATAGGCCCATTCTACTGAACCTCTCCTCAAAGGACAACCCTCTCATCCCAGGAATTAATCGAGTGAACCTTCGTTGCACTGCTTATAAAGGCATATATATCCTTCCTTAGACAAGGCGACCAAAATTGTATGTAGTACTCCAGGTGTGGTCTCACCAAAGCCCTGTGCAATTGCATTAAGACTTTCTTACTCTTGCACTCCAACCCCCTTGCAATAAAGACCAACATACCATTTGCCTTCCTAATTGCCTGCTGTACCTGCATACTAACCTTTTGTGTTTCTTGTACGAGGACACCCAAGTCTTTCTGAACACCAACATTTAATAGTTGCTCACCATTTAAAAAATACTGTTTTTCTATTCTTCCTACCAAAGTAAATAACCTTGCATTTCCCCACATTATACTCCACCTGCCACTTTCTTGCCCACTCACTTAAACCTGTCTATATCCCTTTGCAGACTCTTTGCATCCTCCTCACAGCTTATTTTCCCACCTAGCTTTGTATCATCTGTAAACTTGGATACATTACACTCAGTCCCTTCATCCAAATCATCAATACAGATTGTAAATAGCTGAGGTCCAAGCACCGATCCTTGTACTAGTTATAGCCTGCCAACCCGAGAATGGCCCATTTATCTCTACTCTGTTTTCTGTCCTTTAACCAATCCTCTATATATTACCCCGTACCCTTATCTTGTGCAACAACCTTTTATGTGGCACCTTATCGAATGCCTCTTCAAAATCCAAATGTTGACTCTGCCTAATCATATCATGATTTAAATGCCCTGTTACCACTTCCTTAATAATGGTTTCCAGCATTTTCCCAACGAATGATGAGAAAACAGGGACTTACAGGCCAGTTAGCCTGACTCTCTCCCTCCTTTCTTGAATAGCGGGGTTACATCTGCTACCTTGTAATCCACTGGATCCTTTCCAGAATCTAAGAAATTTTGGACGATCACAACCAATGCATCCACCTCTTTTAGAACCCTCGGATGTAGATCATCAGGTCCAGGAGATTTGTTGGCTTTTAGTCCCATTAGTTTCTCCAGTACTTTTTCTCTACTGATAACTTTAAGTTCCTCACTCTCATTAGCCCCTTGGTTCCCCACTATTTCTGCTATTCTTTTTGTGTTTTCTACTGTTAAACAAATATTTTGTATCTGTCTTAACGTCTCTGCCATTTACTTATTCCCCATTACAATGTGTTGAGCCTGGGACCAATGTTGCATATGGACCTCTCTATTGGTTGTTTCCTACCATTAATAATTCAACTAGTCCCAAGTATTAGAACTACAAATTTCAGATCAGCAGGAAACATTACTGAGAAACAAAACAACAGGCCTTGTACTGGTAGTGCAGTATGCTATTTCCTCCACTTGATGGCACAGTAACAGAGACAACAGAATAAAGAAGGTGGTCTTTCAGGTCTCTGCCAGTCAGCAGTGGCACTACCAAGCTACTCTTGATGGTGGACACTGAAGTTTTCCCACCCAGAGTATACACTGGGCACTTGCTTCCCTCAGAACTTCCAAGTAAGATTTAATATAGAGCAGTATTGGTTCATCAGTTGAAAAGGACAGACGTGTAATTGATCAGCAGGAGGCTTCCTTGACCTCGTAGGCCAGAACGGGTAAGGGTGGCAGGCTCCGGTCCCTGAAGGACATTAGTGAACACGTTTTTTTAAACAATCCAGAAGCTTTCATGGTTATGTTCCTGAGGCTAGTCCATAAATTATGCTTTACTGATCTCAATTTCACAACTTCCCAATTTTTCGGAATTCAGATTTCTCACAATGTAAAACAATACTTCCCAAACTTAAAATGATTTAATTTTGTGGCTAATAGTTTTTCTACATTTCAATAGATTATAGATGTAACAGAAGTCATTCAGCGTATTACACACAAGTAAATTGCAACTTCCTCTCATTAGCTACTACAGACCACTATAGTACAGTCCTTGCACAAAATACTATGAAATGAACTCCATCTAGTGGCTTGGAAGGAGAATCAATTAAATTCAACTCAACATGAAATTATACTGAAGGTTTGGGGAACCTATACATGCAAGTAGATAAAAGTGACTTTAAGCACAGGGCTCCAACCACTAGAGACTCGTACCCTGAATCTTCAGTACGATTTCATGTTGGGTTCAATGAAATAAACAATGGGAGCAAGAGAGGAAAAAAAAGTTTGAGAAAATGAGATAATGATTGTTGAGAATGTCAATTTTCTTCTTCCCCTTCAGTTACTTCTCTTCTTCAATCAAACAGATTATTTTGACGATTGCCTACTTTCATTATACTAACTTTCTCCCCAGTTTCATTCCATCCAAAACTCTGTCCAGTCGTTTTTAAAAAAAATAAAATTCTCCCGGGATACAACCACCATGACAATTCCCAATCAGCACATAGCTCTCCCCACAATTATCTTCCACCTGTAGTCCCTTCCCAACCTTGACTTTATGTAACTTGGCGCAGCTATGATTTCCCCCCCTCCCCCACCCCCAGACTGGAGGAAGTTACAGAGATAGGAAGGAGCAAAGTCATGGAGCGATTTGAACAGGAGGATAAGAATGATCAGGAATAGAAATCCTGCTTGTTCCCCTTCCTAGCCCAGGAACTAGGAGCCAAATTACAGCATTTTACTGCTGGCGTGGCTGAAATAAGCTAATTTGAACCAGAGAATCTTTCTTGTTTGGAATGCACTGCCTGAAAGGGTGGTGGATGCAGATTCAATGTTAACTTTCAAAAGGAAACTGGGTATATACTTGAAAATTTGCAGGGCTACGGGAAAGAGCGAGGGAGTGGTGGGACTAATTGGATCACTGTTTCAAAGTACTGGCACAGGCATAACGGGCCGAATGGCATCCTTCTGTACTGTAAGATTCTATGATTCTATATGGCTCAGTTACACATAGTCTGTACCTATGGAGTCTACTGGATGTGTGTCTTGGAATAGTGGATTGGTTAAAATAAAATCAGTAAGTGTGTGTATTCGTGTATGTGCGAGCGAGAGAGTATATGCACAAGAGAAAGAGCAAGAAAAGGAAGAAAGGAAAGAAAGAAAAAATTAATTCACTGCCAATTAATTACTTTTGAAGTTTAGTCCTAGTTACATAGGCAAATGCAACAGGCAACTTGCACCTCAAGTCCTCAGTTAGCATAGTGTGCACAGTACTGGGCTCCACACTACAGGAGCGATATTGATGCTTTAGCGAAGGTACAACGCAGATTCACCGGGATACCGCATGCTTTGATGAAATACAAATACAAAGAAAGACTTGAGAAATTGGGCCTTCTTTCATTGGGACGACAGAGTTTACGGGGAAGATACAATAGACGTGTTTAAAATTATGAAAGGATGCAACCGGGTAGATAGTTGCAGACTGTTTCCAATTGTTGAGGGGTCAAAAATGGAGGGCAATGCTACAAGATTAAATGTAAAATTTAGAAGAGGGCAGGAAAAACTTCTTTACAGAGTTGTGAGGCTATGAATCCACTTCCAGGGTTAGTGGTTGAGGCAGAAACTGTCAACACTAAAGGTTAGATTGGATAGGTGTTTGAAGGAAAAAGGGTTGAAGGGATATAGGAACAGGGTGGATAAATGTGATTAGAACTATTTACTTGGGTTGGAGGTAAAAGCCAACACGAGCTGGTTGGGCTAAATGGCCTGTTTCCGAATTGTAACGTTTATGTATTGCTGTGCACATAGCAAAGTCCCACAAACAGAAATGAGATGTGACCAATTAATCTATTTTTGATGGTGTTGGTTGAGGGAGGAATATTAACCAACACAGAAGAAAACCCTCTGTATTTGAACTCTGCCTAGGAATCTTTTATGTTTGCCTAACCAAGCAGACTGGCCCTCAGTTTAACATCTCATCCGAAAGAGGGCATCTCCAACAATGCAGCATTCCCTCAGCACTGAAGTGGCAGCCTGGACTAGGTGCTCAGATCCTGGAGTGGGGCTTGAACCCATGACTTTCTGACTGAGAGGCAAATGTACTACAAACTGAGCCAGAATGACACTAAAGATTGACAACAGTAATTTCCACAGGGGTTCTCTCTATCTCCTGCCAAATGTTTGGGGGAAACCCCTGAAAAACAGCATAAACAGCCGCTTCTGCTGAAGGGGTCTAGAGAAGTGGAACATCAGGGAATCCCAGTGGAAATTCTACCCAGAAGTTTTTGGTCCTAAAGATAGAATGGATTTTTGAAACTCAGATGAAAAGAATCAATTTCAAACAAAAAGCTATTTGAGATAACGGAGAACTGAATAAAAGCAGAGAATAGAGAAGTGCAGTAACAGCAAGTTATTTTAAAAAAAGCTTTTATCTATATATTGCTGTTAATGTAGGAAAACATTTCAAAGCACTCCGCAGAAGCGTAATTAGACAAAAATCGACGCTGAGCTAAAGGAAATGACCATGAAGCTGTACTTTGCTGCAAAGGGAGCCAGGATAGTACAGTCCCCATCTCGTTTAAAATGAGCAGTCGCTTAAATCGACCAAAAAACAAAAACCATTAACCCATTTGCACTAACGTCAATTTCAAAGTTGTCGGTTATAACTTCTTAAATGCTGAGTTTATTTTTTCAGGCAGAAACAGCTGTGCTTATTCACATTAGCACCTCATTTAGGTGCACTGAAGCAAGAACAATCATAAGTAAATGATTTAAATAAAGCTATGTAGTTACATTGCATGCAGTATTGTTTGGTTTCAATAGTGTATTAAACAGGTCATAAGGATATGAGCCAACTTCAACAGAAACCTCTGTTAGTTTACAGATTCCTTTGTGTTTCTTCTTTACTCTTTCCCCAACCTGGGAATAAAAAGCAAAGATTGTTGTGCATCACCTAATTGAATAGGTAAAGTATTAAGACAGATAACAGTGCAGCGGAAGAAAGAGAAGCCACTGCTGCAGATGATCTGGCTACGATTGGATAAGTAAATGTGGAATCAAACAGGGGCAGTCCCACTGAGCTGGACAATGGAGGAGATGCGCTGGAGGAGGATGATATGGTTAACCATGTCAAAGGACACAGAGAGCTCAAGAAGGAAAAGGAGGGATATAGTTTTTTTTAAATTCGTTCATGGGATGTGGGCATCGCTGGCAAGGCCAGCATTTATTGCCCATCCCTAATTGCCCTTGATAAGGTGGTGGTGAGCCGCCTTCTTGAACTGCTGCAGTCCGTGTGGTGAAAGTTCTCCCACAGTGGTGTTAGGTAGGGAGTTTCAGGATTTTGACCCAGCGACGATGAAGGAAGTGCGATATATTTCCAAGTCGGGATGGTGCGTAGGACTTGGAGGGGAATGTGCAGGTGGTGGTGTTCCCATGTGCCTGCTGCCCTTGTCCTTCCAGGTGGTAGAGATCGCGGGTTTGGGAGGTGCTATCGAAGAAGCCTTGGCGAGTTGCTGCAGTGCACCCTGTGGATGGTACACACTGCAGCCACGGTGCACCGGTGGTGGAGGGAGTGAATGTTTAGGGTGGTGGATGGGGTGCCAATCAAGCGGGCTGCTTTGTCTTGGATGCTGTCGAGCTTCTTGAGTGTTGTTGGAGCTGCACTCATCCAGGCAAGTGGAGAGTATTCCATCACACTCCTGACTTGTGCCTTGTAGATGGTGGAAAGGCTTTGGGGAGTCAGGAGGTGAATCACTCGCCGCAGAATACCCAGCCTCTGACCTGCTCTTGTAGCCACAGTATTTATATGGCTGTTCTAGTTAAGTTTCTGGTCAATGGTGACCCCCAGGATGTTGGTGGTGGGGGATTCGGCGATGGTAATGCCGTTGAATGTCAAGGGGAGGTGGTTAGATTCTCTCTTGTTGGAGATGGTCATTGCCTGGCACTTGTCTGGCAAAAATGTTACTTGCCACTTATCAGCCCAAGTCTGGATGGTGTCCAGATCTTGCTGCATGCGGGCACGGACTGCTTCATTATAGGTGTTCCATGTCACAGAGGATGTAATTTCTGATTTTGGTTAGGACCATTTCAGTGCTCTGATTAGGACCATTTAAAAGCGTACAGCTGTATTATAATAAACTCACTCGTCCGTGAAGTGGATATCAGTGTATATTATGACTGGCAGGTGCTTGAAAAAAGATTTGATTCAAAATGTTTACAAAATCTGCCCATTTTCCCCCAGAGGTTCCACAGGTGCCCTCACGAGAGACATATGAAGCACAGTTTGCAGAGCAGCTTCATATGTACTCTCCAAGATCTCAAGGGGAAAAGTGATCTAAGCATGGAGTAGCAAACCAGGCTGATCTGATACACTTTTTTTCCTGTTATTGCAAATGGTGTGAGGCAAATACACATTTGTGATGAGACCACCCAAAAACAACAGCTTGCATTTATTGGAAAAGCATTCCAAGACTTTTTACCGATGGGAAGAAAAAAAAAAGGAATATAGGAACATCAAGGTAGAAGGTGACCAAAAGCTTGGTTGAAATTATGGATTTTGAGAGAGTTGCTAAAAAGGTTAAAAAGAGGTGGAGGTTCAGAGCGCGAGTTCCAGAAAGGTAAAGGCAGCTGAATACGTTACCACCAATGGTGGGGCGAAGGAAATGTGGTGCGTGGCCGGAGAAAGAGGGCTGGAGGGGATTTGCATAGAATTAACAGCACAGAAACAGGCCATTCAGCCCAATTAGTCTATGCCGGTGTTTTTATGCTCCACACTTGCCTCCGCCCACCCTACTTCATCTCATCCTATCAGCATATCCTTCTATTCCTTTCTCCCTCATGCACTCACCTAGCTTCCCTTTAAATGCATCGTTTAAGAAGAGTAAGTTTGCAGTTAGATTGGAGTGAGGCCATTGAGGGATTTGAAGATACAGAAAGGATTTTAAATTCAATGCATTGGAAACAAGTTGGTGTAGATCGACAAAAACAGGAATGATGGATGAATGGGTCTTTTTGTGTAGGATAGGTTTTGAATAAATTGGAGACTATGGAGGGTCGAAAATGGGAGGCTACTGAAAAAAAGTTAAAAAGTTAAGAACTATGGATAATGGTTTTGGCTTCGGCAGGGGACTTTGTGCTGTGGATAGGAGAGTGAGGTGGCGTTGAGGCAGACGATGCTGCGGGGTAAATGTAAAAAAAAATGTAAACTGTCTTGGAAAGGATGTGGGAATATTAGAATATTGTTCTCTTCCTCCTTCCTATTCTACTTTTTAATCTAAATAGGCCACCACACATATACTGATACTATGGCATTTAAGTAACATGGAAATACATACAAAGAATTACAATTTAGATACCCTGTGCATGATGCAATTGGCTGTATAAGTGTTGTATTGTACCTTGTGGCATTCTCTACTTCTACAGTACATCCTTTACATGCAGCATCATGTTTAGTTTTCAGTCCATACAAGAGTGAAGTTCTGATTGTATTATTAGAATTTCATGCATAGCATGTAACTGAAAAGCACTGCTTTTCAACTGGTAAAGGGAACGGATAGGGTGGATAGAGAGAAACTATTTCCGCTGGTTGGGGATTCTAGGAGTAGGGGGCACAGTCTAAAAATTAGAGCCAGACCTTTCAGGAGCGAGATTAGAAAACATTTCTACACACAAAGGGTGGTAGAAGTTTGGAACTCTCTTCCGCAAACGGCAATTGATACTAGCTCAATTGCTAAATTTAAATGTGAGATAGATAGCTTTTTGGCAATCAAAGGTATTAAGGGATATGGGCCAAAGGCAGGTACATGGAGTTAGATCACAGATCAGCCATGATCTTATCAAATGGCGGAGCAGGTACGAGGGGCTGAATGGCCTACTCCTGTTCCTATAATGCAGTGGGACATCCTGGCATTGGGGAGGGTACAGCAAAAGGCAACTTAATTAATATCTCAGAATTGCTACCTGAGCTACAAGAAAAATCAATGTAAACTAGATATGTCTACACTGGAGAAAAGGTACTCAGGGTAATCTCACTGAAGTTTTCAAGAATCTGAGTTATAGATCAACTGAACCCATGATGTTTGATAGTCACAAACCCAATAAGGGGGCATTGACTCAAATGTAGAAGAAAAAAAAGGAAAAAAAAAGTTTAGATTTAATTACTTGCATTTGTACACTGCTCTTCAATGTAATACAATAGCCCAAGGTGTTTCCTGCAACAGAGACACATTGCGGGTTAGAAGATTTAGGGAGCTGGCTGATGAGACAAGGTTTAAAATTAGGGAATGATTTAGGATGGGGAAAAGATTCAAGGAAGGAGCAAAGACAGTGATAGCTCTACCATCAACTGGAGAACACTGGAAAGTGGGGGAGAGCCACAGTAGCCTAGGGTTGGACGGCCATAGTGCATGGTTGGATGATAAGGCTGGAGGAGGTACCAAAGGGAGGGTGGTGTGAGCCTGTGATCGGATTAGTGCCATTGGAGCTAAGCGAGGTCTTGGGCAATGGGTCGGTGATGAACAGAACATGGGGTTGCAAGCTCAACTGAAGATCGAAAAGGATAGCAATATTGCATACAATCTAATTCCACCCAAGTTAGCAGCTTGGTAGAGTACAGAGTCAAGAGTGACTTCTTCGATGAAGTAACAGAGAGGGTTGATGTTGTGTATATGGACTTTCAAAAGGTATTTGGTAAAGTACCACATGGTAGACTTGTTAGCAAAATTAAAGCCCATGGGATTAAAAGTGGCAGCGTGGATACAAAATTGGCTAAGGGATAGAAAGCAGAGTAGTGGCGAATGGTTGTTTTTCAGACTGTAGAGAAGTATACAGTGGTATTCCCCAGTGGTCAGTATTAGGACCACTGCTCTTTCTAATATATATTAATGGCCTGGACTTGGGTATAGAGGCTATAATTTCAAGGTTTGCAGATGACACGAAACTTGGAAATGTAGTGAACAACGTGAAGCATAGTAACAGACTTCAGGAGGACATAGATTGGTGAAATGGGCAGACACATGGTAGATGAAATTTAACTCAGAAGTGCAAAGAGATACATTTTGGTAGGAAGAACATGGAGAGGTAATATAAGCCAAATGGTGCAATTTTAAAGGGGTGCAGGAACAGATAAACCTGGGGGGGGGGGGGGTGGTGGGGAGTTGGTGGTAGTGGTGGTGTAGGTACATAAATCTTTGAAGCTGGCAGGACAAGTTGAGACAGCTGGTTAAAAAATCATATGGGATGCTGGGCTTTGTTAACTGGGGCATAGAGTACAAAAGCAAGGTAGTTATGCTATAACTTTACATTCAGTTCAATTCTGGGCACCACACTTGTGATGTCAAGAGGGTGCAGAAGAGATTTACTAGAATGGTACTAGATGGTTAAAGGGAGATTTGATAGAGGTGTCAAAATCATGGACTGTTTTGACAGAGTAAGTAAGGAGAAGCTGTTTCCACTTGCAGAAGTAACCAGAGGACACAGATTAAGGTGATCGGTAAAAGAGCCAGAGGCGACATAAGGAACCTTTTTTTTAATGCCACGAGTTGTGATGATCTGGAATGCATTGACCAAAAGGGTGGTGGAAGCAGATTCAATAGTAATTTTCAAACAGGAATTGGATAAATACTTGAAGGGAAAAATTTTACAGGGCTACAGGGAAGGAGTAGAGGAATGGGACTAATTGGATAGCTCTTTCAAAAGAGCCAGCACAGGCATGATGGGTCAAATGGCCTCCTCCTATGCTGTACCTGCTACACAGTAAGCACATAGAGCTTTTAGTGCCGAGTTTTCCCATGTCCAACTTAAGCAATTTCTGGATCATCAGTGACTGGCTTTACACGGAGGGTGGTTAAAATATGAAAGATGGCCTGGGGAGGCATAGGGGCATGATTTTAACTTGGAGCTGGAAACACAGTCCATATCCCTAGATATTCTTGTGGGGAACCCGGAAGCCAAATGTGTGCGTCGCAATCTGTGATCGCAACTCAATTGAAGGTGAGTATTTGTGGTTCCAGGGTCCTCACATGCCAGGCAGCCTGATTGTCGGAAGGGAAAGGAACGGAGAATCAGAGGGGGATCCGGCCCTTCCCACCTAATGTGCTTTCACCTAACCTGAATCAGAAGCGATGGAAAACTCGAACAGGTACAGTTAAATTCATTTAACTTTTGCAATACACAAAAAATTAAGTACCTCAACTATTTCAATGAGGTACATTGCCCCTTTTAGCATCGGCCCACCGACTTTAAGTGGGGACGGGTCTAGCAGGTTTCTGTTGTACGCTTGCATCCCAACACACCTGGGTCAAACCCAGATGTGGGCACGTTGGAGCCGGGATGCAGTCCCGCTCCGAAAAGCTGTTATTTTAACCTCCCACCCGCCCCAACCCACCCAATCGTGGGGATTAAAATTACCCCCATAGTCTCAGCAAATTCAAGAGCCAGCATGGTAAATGCACTTGACAGATGCAACTAAGGGGTATGAGGAGATAGAGAAACACAGTATATGGTATTTTTCAAACTTTGGCATGAGTCAAATGAAATTCAATGGTCTCTTCTGGCTCGAGATATATTCCTGTGCTTCCAAAATATTTCAAGTAATTCAACACTTCATACAGTATAGAGTTCACCTGTGTGTTTAAAAAAAAGTCAAGGCCTTGACTATTCCACACTTCAAAATTTCAGATAGGATTACATTGAGCTTTCAGATCTTTTACCTTAAAACCCTTTGATGTTAAACTACATTATAGAATTCATGTCCAAACAAAATTGTACACCTTTCCTTTTTTGCACACAATAGATTCTGCACCCATATCATTAGACATCTCAATACTTACTGTTAAGGTTTCATTCATAGGTCTTAATTGTACAGAATCTTCTGTAAACCTTCACAGGATGTAGTTTTGTATCCTGATAAGTAAACAGATATCATGAAAACCTGAAGGCTACAGCAACACATTAGCAGTAAATACTGTCTCTGGTAAAAGCCAAACGTGTGAGATTGTAGCGCTTCAGAGCCTTAGCGCAGCTTACGGGAAAAAAGTTATCACAAATAAGCTGCATCTCATTTTGAATCACTAACTTGCTGCCATCAAATAATCCTTCTTAGTATATTTTGAATATCCCCGACCCAACTGTTATCCTACCTCTCCCAAGTAAACACCAAACAACTAAGCTTCAGCAACTTTCCAACGTTATGCTGTTTATCCCCTTGTCATGTTTCTACACAAGAAGTGCCAGAGGGCAGAACTGGAAAATACAAGCAGGTGCATTCAAGAACAGCCCATTTCAATTAGGTAAATGGGTTATAGCACTAAAACACCATGCAATTAGTACCTTTTTAAAAAAAAAACAGTACCAGCCAAACAGAATTGTCATCATGCAAATAACAGCTTTGCTAAAAATTATAAAATCAGAAAGCTCCTTTTCAAAAAGAAATTCTGATAAGTGCATTTCATTTGATAATGACACTGTAGCAGTTTAATTGTAATCCTTCCACACCAAAAAAATAAAACAGGCAGGTGACTTTTTGCTATCGTTTTAAAAAGATTTTAATGTGTTGCAACTTTGGTAGCATAACAAATCAGGCTTTAAAGGTTTTCCTCAAACCCAAACACATGAAATAAGACATGATCAATTACCTTATTTCAGATCAAATCTACGCTAAAATTGTTAGGAAAAGAGCAAAAATCAAGGTGCTCCTTATTAATTTAAAGGGCAATTTCAATTATTTTTATTCATAGCAGTACAACTTTAATAAAAACTCAGAAGATTCAATTTAGTATGGGAATCTTGCAAATTAAATTTTATTCAATAAGATCCAGCTTTTGTTTCTAAGTGATTGTACTCTGACCATTATTATCTGTTCCTATTCTTTGAAGTAGGCTTTAACCATTTTCTATTTGAATATCTTTCTCTCCTCTCAACCACCTGCCATTTTTCTGCCTATTTAAAAAAAAATCAATTTCAGAAAGCTTGACCCTCAAGTATTTTTCTTTTTGTTTCACATCATCTCCTGACCTTTACACTGAAATCAGAAGATAATACAGCAACTGGGTGAAACAGTACAAAGCTGTCAATAATTCAGTACAATTTCACAGCATCAGAAATTTCAGCCCAAGAGGCGATCATTTGTCCCATCTTGCTTAGCTCCACATAGGAGCTAACTACTGCAATGCTGTTTCCCTATTCTTTTCCGATTCTTCAAGTAGCTATCCAATTCTCCAATGTTACTTCTGTACCACTCATGATAAATCATTCCATATTCTAATAATCCATTGCATTAAAAGTGTCTTCTAACCTCCCCTTAATGCCTCTAACACTAATCTTCAGTCTCTGCTCTCATTACCAATTTACCAATCGATGGAACCTGTTAATGACTGAACGATTCTTTAAATTTCTCTGCTACAGCAAATGCAGCCCTCGTTTTTCAAGTTTCTCCTCATAACTATATCCCCTCACTTCAATACCATCTTAGTGAATCTACATTGATTTTTTTCCATATCTCCAATATTAGTAATCATTGAAAATTTACGGCACAGAAGGAGGCCATTCGGCCCATCGTGTCCGCGCTGCCCGAAAATGAGCCACCCAGCCTAATCCAACTTTCCAGCATTTGGTCCGTAGCCTTGTAGGTTATGGCACTCACGTGCATATCCAAGTACTTTTTAAATGCGCTGAGGGTTTCTGCCTCTACCGCCCTTTTAGGCAGTGAGTTCCAGACCCCCACTACCCGCTGGGTGAAAAAATTCCTCCTCGACTCCCCTCTAATCCTTCGACCAATCACTTTAAATCTATGCCCCCTGGTTGTTGACCTCACTGCTAAGGGAAATAGGTCCTTCCTGTCCACTCTATCTAGGCCCTTCATAATTTTGTACCCCTCAATTAAATCACCCCTCAGCCTCCTCTGTTCCAAAGAAAATAACCCCAGCCTATCCAATCTTTCCTCATAGCTAAAATTTTTCAGTCCTGGCAATGTCCTCATAAATCTCTTCTGTACCATCTCTAGTGCAATTACATCCTTCCTGTTATGTGGTGACCAGAACTATACACAGTACTCAAGCTGTGGCCTAACTTGTGTTTTATACAATTCTAGCATAACCTCCCTGCTCTTCTATTCTATGCCTCGGCTAATAAAGGAAAGTATCCTATGTGCCTTCTTAACCAACCACCTTATCTACCTCCCCTGCTACCTTCAGAAATCTATGGACATGCACTCCAAGTTCCCGCACTTCCTCTGTACCTCTCAGTATCCTCCCCTTTATTGTGTACTCTCTTGCCTTGTTTGCCCTCCCCAAATGCATTACCTCAGGATTGAATTCCAATTGCCTCTTTTCTGCACTAGACCAGTCCATTGATATCTTCCTGCAGTCTACAGCTTTCCTCCTCACTGTCAACCAGATGGCCAATTTTTGTATCATCTGCAAACTTCTTAATCATGCTCCCTACATTTATGTCCAAATCATTAATATATACCACAAAAAGCAAGGGACCTAGTAATGAGCCTTGCAGAACCCCACTGGAAACAGCCTTCCAGTCACAAAAACACCCATCAACCATTACCCTTTGCTTCCTGCCACTGAGCCAATTTTGGATCCAACTTGCCACTTTCCCTTGGATCCCATGGGCTTGTACTTTTTTGACCAGTCTGCCATTTGGGACCTTGTCAAAAGCCTTGCTAAAATCCATGTAGACTACATCAAAGGCACTACCCTCATTGACCCTCCTTGTTACCGCCTCAAAAAAGTCAATCAATCAAGTTAGTCAGACACGACCTTCCCTTAACAAATCCATGCTGACTGTTCTTGATTACTCCGTACCTTTCTAAGTGACTGTTTATCCTGTCCCTCAGAAATGCTTCCAATAATTTGCCCACCACTGAGGTTAGACTGACTGGCCTGTAATTACTCGGTAGAGGACACTAAGAATATCCCAACACTGGACAAACAGGGGCTCTAGGGGGGGGGGAGGAGCTAAATACAATTAAAATCACTAAGGAATTGGTACTCAGTAAAATAATAGGACTCAAGGCGGATAAATCCCCTGGACCTGATGTCTTACATCCGAGGGTCTTGAGGGAAGTGGCAGTAGGGATTGTGGATGCTTTGGTAATAATTTTCCAAAATTCTCTGGACTCGGCAAAGGTCCCGGCAGATTGGAAAACTGCTAATGTAACACCCTTATTTAAAAAGGGTAGTAGGCAGAAGGCTGGAAATTATAGACCAGTTAGCCTAACATCTGTGGTGGGTAAAATTTTGGAATCTATTATTAAGGAGACAGTAGCGGAACATTTGGATAAACATAATTTAATAGGACAAAGTCAGCATGGCTTTACGAAGGGGAAGTCATGTCTGACAAATTTGCTTGAGTTCTTTGAGGACATAACGTACAGGGTGGATAAAGGGGAACCAGTGGATGTAGTGTATTTAGACTTCCAGAAGGCATTCGACAAGGTGCCACATAAAAGATTATTGCTCAAGATAAAGAATCACTGGATTGGGGGTAATATTCTGGCATGGGTGGAGGATTGGTTATCTAACAGGAAGCAGAGAGTTGGGATAAATGGTTCATTCTCGGACTGGCAACCAGTAGCCAGTGGTGTTCCGCAGGGGTCGGTGCTGGGTCCCCAACTCTTTACAATCTATATTAACGATTTGGAGGAGGGGACCGAGTGTAACATATCAAAGTTTGCAGATGATACAAAGATGGGAGGGAAAGTGGAGAGTGAGGAGGACATAAAAAACCTACAAGGGGATATAGACAGGCTGGGTGAGTGGGCGGAGATTTGGCAGATGCAATACAATATTGGAAAATGTGAGGTTATGCACTTTGGCAGGAGAAATCAGAGAGCAAGTTATTGTCTTAATGTCGAGAAACTGGAAAGTACTGCAGTACAAAGGGATCTGGGGGTCCTAGTGCAAGAAGATCAAAAAGTTAGTATGCAGGTGCAGCAGGTGATCAAGAAAGCCAACGGAATGTTGGCTTTTATTGCTAGGGGGATAGAATATAAAAACAAGGAGGTATTGCTGCAGTTATATAAGGTATTGGTGAGACCGCACCTGGAATACTGCATACAGTTTTGGTCTCCATACTTAGGAAAAGACATACTTGCTCTCGAGGCAGTACAAAGAAGGTTCACTCGGTTAATCCCGGGGATGAGGGGGCGGACATATGAGGAGAGGTTGAGTAGATTGGGACTCTACTCATTGGAGTTCAGAAGAATGAGAGGCGATCTTATTGAAACATATAAGATTGTGAAGGGTCTTGATCGGGTGGATGCGGTAAGGATGTTCCCAAAGATGGGTGAAACTAGAACTAGGGGGCATAATCTTAGAATAAGGGGCTGCTCTTTCAAAACTGAGATGAGGAGAAACTTCTTCACTCAGAGGGTGGTGGGTCTGTGGAATTTGCTGCCCCAGGAAGCTGTGGAAGCTACATCATTAGATAAATTTAAAACAGAAATAGACAGTTTCCTAGAAGTAAAGGGAATTAGGGGTTATGGGGAGCGGGCAGGAAATTGGACATGAAGCTGAGTTCGGATCGGTCAATGCCCTGTGGGTGGCGGAGAGGGCCCAGGGGCTATGTGGCCGGGTCCTGCTCCGACTTCTTGTGTTCTTTAGATTTGTGGTTGGGATCAGATCAGCCATGATCTTATTGAATGGCGGAGCAGGCTCGAGGGGCCGATTGGCCTACTCCTGCTCCAATTTCTTATGTTCTTATGTTCTTATGACAGATCAGATAGGCTGTGGTTGTTTTCCTTGGAACAGAGGAGGCCGAGGGGTGATTTAATTGAGGTGTACAAAATTATGAGGGGCCTAGATAGAGTGGATAGGAAGGACCTATTTCCTTTAGCGGAGAGGTCAATAACCAGGTGCATGGATTTAAAGTGATTGGTAGAAGGATTAGAGCGGAAATGAGGAAATTTTTTTTCACCCAGAGGATGGTGGGGATCTGGAACTCACTGCCTGAGAGGGTGGTAGAGGCAGAAACCTTGAACTCATTTAACATAAACCTGGATGTGCACCTGAAGAGCAGTGACCTGCAGGGCTACGGACCAAACGCGGGAAAATGGGATTAGGCTGGGTGCCTCGTTTCTCAGCTGGCGCGGACACGATGGGCCGAATGGCCTCCTTCTGTGCCGTAAATTTTCCATGATTCTATGAAAGTAATTAGGATTAGTAAATAAAAAGTACCGGAGAAATTAATGGGACTAAAGGCCAACAAATCCCCTGGACGTGATGGCCTGCAACCTAGAGTTTTAAAAGAGGTGGCTGCAGAGATAGTGGATGCATTTGTTTTAATCTTCCAGAATTCCCTAGATTCCAGAACGGTCCCCGTGGATTGGAAGGTGGCAAATGTAATCCCGCTATTTAAGAAAGGAGGGAGAGAGAAAACAGGGAACTGGAGGGCAGTTAGCCTAGCATCAACAGTAGGGAAAACATCAACAACTTGCATTAATATAGCGCCTTTAACATAGTAAAACATCCCAAGGTGCTTCACAGGAGCGTTATCAAACAAAATTTAACACTGTGCCACATAAGGAGATATTAGGACAGGCGACGAAAAGCTTGGTCAAAGAGGTAGGTTTTAAGAGGAGTGTCTAAAAGGAGGAGAGAGAGGTAGAGAGGCAGAGAGGTTTCGGGAGGGAATTCTAGAGCTTAGGGCCTAGGCAGCTGAAGGCACGGCCACCAATGGTTGAGTGATTAAAATTGGGGATGCGCAAGAGGCAAGAATTGGAGGAGCGCAGAGATCTCGGAGGGTTCTAGGGCTGAAGGAGGTTAGAGATATGGAGGGGTGAGGCCATGGATGGATTTGAAAACAAGGATGAGAATTTTAAAAATCGAGGTGTTCCCGGACCGGGAGCCAATGTAGGTCAGCGAGCACAGGAGTGATGGGAGAACGGGACTTGGTGCGAGTTAGGATACGAGCAGCAGAGTTTTGGATGAGCTCAAGTTTATGGAGGGTGTAAGATTGGAAGCTGGCCAGGAAAGCATTGGAATAGTCCAGTCTGTAGGTAACAAAGGCATGGATGAGGGTTTCAGATGAGCTGAGGCAGGGGCAGCGACGGGCGACGTTACGGAGGTGCAAGTAGGCAGTCTGGGTGATGGAGCAGATATATAGTCGGAAGCTCATCTCAGGGTTAAATAGGACGCCAAGGTTGCGAACGGTCTGGTTCAGCCTCAGACAGTGGCCAGGGAAAGGATTGGAGTCGGTGGCTAGGGAACGGAGTTTGTGGCAGGGACCTAAGACAATGCTAGAATCTATTATTAAGGACATAGTAACAGGGCATTTGTTAAATTATAACATGATTAGGCAGAGTCAACCTTGTTTTATGAAAGGGAAATCATGTTTGGCAAATCTATTAGAATTTCTTGAGGGTGTAACTAGCAGGGTAGATAAGGGGGAAACCAATGGACGTCATATATTTGGATTTTCAAAAGCATTTCGATAAGGTTCCACACAAGATTGTCACACAAGATTAGGGCTCATGGGATTGGGGGTAATATATTATGGATTGAGGATTGGTTAACAGACAGAAAACAGAGAGTAGGAATAAACAGGTCATTTTCGGGTTAGTAGGTTGTAATTAGTGGGGTGCTGCAAGGATCAGTGTTTGGACCTCAGCTATTTACAATATATATCAATGACTTAGATGAGGGGACCGAGTGTAATGTATCCAAGTTTGCTAACGATACAAAGCTAGGTGGGAAAGTAAGCTGTGAGGAGGACGCAAAGAGGCTGCAAAGAGATATGGACAGATTAAGTGAGTGGGCGAGATGGTGGCAGATGGAGTATAACATGGGGAAATGTGAAATTACCCACTTTGATAGGAAGAACAGAGAAGCAAAATATTTTTTAAAAAGGTGAGAAACTAAGAAATGTTGGTATTCAGAGGGATTTGGGTGTCCTTGTACTCGAATCACAGAAAGTTAACATGCAGGTACAGCAAGCAATTAGGAAGCCAAATGGTATGTTAACCTTTATTGCAAAGGGGTTGGAGTATAAGAGTAAGGAGGTCTTGCTGCAATTACATAGGGCTTTGGTGAGCCCACACCTCGAGTACTGTGTACAGTTTTGGTCTCCTTACCGAAGGAAGGATTTGCTTGCCTTGGAGGCAGTGCAACAAAAGGTTCACTAGATTGATTCCTGGGATGACAGGGTTGTCCCATGAGGAGAGATCGAGTAAAATGGGCTTATGTTCTCTGGAGTTTAGAAGAATGAGAGGTGATCTCATTGAAACGTATAACATTCTTAGAGGGCTTGACAGGGTAGATGCTGAGTGGCTGTTTCCTCTGGCTGGAGAGTCTAGAACTAGGGGGCATAGTCTCAAGAGAAGAGGTCGGCCATTTAGGACAGAGATGAGGAAAGATTTCTTCACTCAGACGGTTGTGAATCTTTGGAATTTTCTACCCCAAAGGCTCTGGATGCTGAGTGGTTGACTATATTCAAGGCTGAGATTGATAGATTTTTGGACTCTAGGGGAAATCAAGGAATATGGGGATTGAGCAAGAAAATGGAATCAAGGTCGAAGATCAGCCATGATCTTATTGTGTGGTGGAGCAGGTTCAAGAGTCCGTATGGTCTACTCTTGCTCCTATTTCTTACGCTCTTGTGGTTGCTACAGTGGAGTGTACTTCTTGGTGTGGCCTAACGAACACCTGGTGCAGATTCAGTCTCACTGATTTACAAACTAGCAAAAGCTGAATAATAGTTTTAAAAAAAAAACTGGCACAGCCCCCAAAAAGCTGACATCTCTAGAACAGCCCTTTTTATAAGCTTGTGATATGTGAAAGCAAGTGTAACTTAAACCGTTGCTATGCAAACATTCCCTCTCTTGTTCTGGGGGAAAAGTATATTAAATCAAAATGCTGAAGGGACTAAAACTGGTAGTGCATTTCTAGGGAATCCCAGACATGGTCATAAGATTCTGAGGGGGCTTGACAGGGTAGAAACTGAGAGGTTGTTTCCCATGGCTGGAAAGTCTAGAACTAGAGGACATAGTCGCAGGATAAGGGGTTGGCCATTTAAGACTGCGATGAGAAGGAATTCTTATGGTCATCTGGAAAATTTTGAATTTTAACAGTAAAAATGATACATTCTAGTTAATTTTAAGCACTTTGCATGAAACAGGAAGTCGTAGGTTCAAGCACCACTCCAGAGACTTGAGCACATATCTAGGCTGACACTTCAGTGCAATACTGAAGTGAATGCTGCACTATCTGCCTTTCAGACGAGACGTTCAACCAAGGCCCCCTCTGCCCTGTCAGGTGGATGTAAAAGATTCCATTATTCGAAGAAAAGCAGGAAAGTTCTCCCAGTGTGCTGGCCAACATTTATCCCTCAACCAACACTTACAAAAAGAAGTTTGTCTGGTCATTTCTCATTGCTTTTCGTGGAACCTTGCTGTGTGCAAATTAGCTGCCACAAAAACACAGCGAGTACACTTCAAACACAATTCATTGGCTGTGAAGCACTTTAGGACGCCCTGAGGACATCAAAGGGACTACTTAAATGCAAGTCTTTTATTTCTAAAATTCACAGGTTTCTTTTTAAGGAAATGAAAAATGAAGGCCATCTACAAGTTAATTAAACAGTCACTCTCCTAAATCCACCCCTCCCTAGTGAATAGATCTACTCTACCTCCCCTGGACTTAGTTTTTAAAGAAACACTATTCCCCATCCAACTCCTCACCCCAACCCTTTTGCAGAGACACTCGCTCTTCAACCTCCTCGAACTGCCACTCCAACCCATTTCAAGATGGTAATCTTCTTCCACCACCCACCCCCCGCCAAAACAATTATAAAATCTGCATCTTCAACTTGGTATCAGCAAATATCAACCTTATAACCATGTCCAAATCAATCTTAATTTTGCTTTCAATAAGAGTAATAACTTCTTTAACTGAACCTCAGTCAGTAACAAGCTACCAGCAGTTTTCTCATTCCTTTGAAAGAACAGACACAACTTTTGAAAAAGCCAAACACTGCTAAAACTCTGCCAGGGCAGTCACATTCCATAAGTGGCCCAAGTACCTGTGCATGTTTCCACCCAGTTATAATATAACCCAAGTTCCCAGCAGGGCACAACAAGCTCACTATAGTACGCTTTACTCTATCTGATCCTTAGAACACACTTAGAAACTAATGGGAACAGCTGAATTAAGTGTGCAATATCTTAATAAAAAATACATTTAAAAACCTCTGTATGAATGTAGGTATATTCATATCAAATACATTTGATTATTGGGCATTTAAAAGACTAGTCATCAAGATAACAGGCTTTTTACAAGGAGGCAGGATGAGGATTAATGGGTCAAGTTGCAAAACAAAAAGCTGCAAGCTGAAACAGCAAAAGCAAAAATTTAGAACAGAAACTGAAAGATTCCTGCAGCATATTGATCAAACATGTTCTTGAATCAAATTCATATTGAAATAAGTGCCTGTAAAATCTAGTGATCGAAAACTGATTCTACAACTGGCACCCATAGTATTAAATCAGTTATCCACAACATTAACCCAGGCCAAAGTTTAGTCATTTAAAAAATATCCATAAAGGCTGCAGTTTATTCGAATATTGTCCAAAATGTTTAATTCCCTCTCAATTCATGGTCTAAAATATCAACTGCTAGAATGTTAACTTGAAGATGCGTTCCTCCATTAATGAGCAACACTACAATGATGAACTTCAAAACAAATCTCAGCAACAGACCAGCAAGTCTATATACAAGTTTTTGTCCCACATGCTAAACTTTTACACTATTAGCCAAGAAAAATAAAAAGTGAACATCATACTGCACCTACTCATGTTAAAATGCCAGCAACAGACCAGCAAGCTTATATGCAAGATTTTGTCCCAAATGTTATTTGAACTGTCAATTAACATTTTGAACAGATTTTGCCCTATTGGCAAGATTGAGATTTGAATCCACAACCTGCCCAACACAATGAATTAATAACTTTAACCAGTTGCCCACCTTGCTACAGATTACTGCAATTCAATGGTTGAAATAATGCATGTACTTTGTTTCCCAGCTTAAATTTCAATATTCACAACTTTCTCCCAGTAAATACAAGTTGCTTAAGTGGGTACAGCACACACTAAGGCCTAGAAATTCAACTGCGCCTGGAAATCGGAGTGCAGCGCATTCTGCACGCGCCTGTTAGTGTTGACTCGGGCAGCACATAATAATCGTGCTACCTGCTGATTATAATCACAGCCAGCGCTTTCCGCAATACTCATCGGCATGTCTGTGGAAATGCATAAAGAGATACTTGACCATATTAATGTAGAAATGCATAAAGAGATACTTGACCATATTAACTCTTTGTTAGCTCACATAATGGAGTAGCTACAGCACACACAGAAAAGCACAATTGTGTAATTACGTTTAAGCCTTGGTATGTTGATAATTAAGTTAGCTGAGCAGGTGCTTAGTACCGTCTGGCCCCCCTAGCAGATAAGGGTATTGCTGACTACAAAAATATAATGAGAATACAGTTTCTTGAAAGGCCATGTGGCCTTGAGACTGACTTCAGCCCTACTGATAACCAGGACAGAAATGTGGGGAGGATGAGAATGCTCAGGCCTACGAGGCCTACGTGCCAAGATAAAAAAGGGCTATGGACGTTTGGAGGGGCAGGCTCACTACTTGATTGACCAACTACCTGAGCCAATAAAGAATGTATGTGTACGCCCATATTCTGTAGCAGATGGGCATTCTTATTGAACTGTATAAACATGAGCTGTTTCACTGACTCGAGGAAGCTGTACCTTCAACCATTGCTTGGAGGTGCTCTTCCCTTGTATACAAGTTAAAATAAAATTTTCTCCTTATAATACTGGTCTGGCTGTTAGTGCATTGGTATAGTGTTAAGTTTCGACAGTCGCAGAGCATGTGAATGCTAGCAGATTAGAACCCAGGACATGGCTGCAATGCTGTAAGAAGTTCAATGACCTCACTTGAGTTGTCAAGGCAAGAGTACTGCTCTCACGAATCAAAATACTCCCCTCCCCCGCTTCCCTTCAGTCTCCTATAATCACTGCACCACATTTCACTACATCTCCTCCTCAAACTCTCACAATCACCACTATTCCAACTCCCACTTACCCACAACTCACATCTGACATACTGCATACCAGTTATTCCACAATGACAGGCCCTGTCGCTAACACACTCCTTTCTTTCTTGCAGGAGAAGGTGGTGTTCAACCTGTGCTGGAAGCTGCCAGTGAAGTAGAGCCCATCTGCACACCCCCCAGAAGATAACATGCTGGCCATCACGAGAAAAGGGGGAGGAAGAGAGTAATGGCCATGGCGACTGGCAACACTGGAGGAGATGGCACGCAGGGTTGCTTCACACCATATCCTCTTTTATAATTTCTCTCACATCCTATAGGCTCTGCATGACTATACATAATCACATTTACATGGATTTACATATAAACAACACCACAGAAACAGGCCATTCAGTCTAACAAGTCCCTATTTGTGTTTATCCTCCACACCAGCAGCAGTCCTAATCATATCTTCCCGCTCTGTTTGAAATGAAAAAAAAAGAGAAACTACATTTCTCCCATCCACCATATCAGTCACGTCTTCAAAGAACTCTATCCAACAGGTTTGCCGAACACAACCTCATGTTCGGCAATCCATGCCGGCTGCTCCTCATTATTTTCTTTTCATCTAGATTCTTAGTAATTTCATGTTTAAAGATTCCAAAACGTTTCCTGCCACAAAAGTTAAACTAACTGGCCTGTAACAACCTGGGTTATCTCGATCTCCCTTTTAGAGAATGGGCATTACATTAATTGGCCATTTACAGTGCTATGGCACAAATTCATTCTCAACAGAATCTCAACATATAAATTCAAGGGCCTCCACTATTTATTCCCTCAGGATCCTTGGATGTATCTCATCTCGTCACTTTGTTCTCCTTTAGCTTAACTAACTTTAATATTTTTATTTTATTATAATACATCATCTTGCTTTTAAGCAATTCAGGATTTATCTTCTCCCCAATACCCTTCTCTTTTGTAAAACACAAAGTATCCTGGTTGGGAATTATTTCAGATTCTCCGACCCCAATCATCTTTTCACTATGGACGCACAGTCCCTCTTACCCTCCAGCACTCAGTGGGGGAGCCTGCGGGCCCTCCACTTCTTCCTTGAAGAGCTGCCCAACTAGTTCCCAGTATACTTAAAAACATTTAAGTATCCTCACTAATTTCCGCTCATCCTCTACTAATTTACTATCCTCTCCTCTCGGGTGCCCTACCTCACATTAACATCTCTCTATGGACATTTTTGGAGAATACTTCAGTTCTTCAGAAACATATTTTAGATTTTGTCTGATAACGCTCCTGTGAAGCACCTTGGGACGTTTGACTATGTTAAAAGGTGCTATATAAATGCAAGTCAAGGGACAAGTAGCAGAATGAAAAGCAAGCTAGCTACAAAACAGAAAACAGAGAGTAAAGGTTAAAGGTAGTTACTCAGACTGGCAAAAGTTGGGAATTGGGTGTTCCACAAGGATCGGTGCTGGGAACACTCTTCACGATTTTCATAAACAATTTGGACTCGGGAATCGGAAGTACAAATTCAAAATTTGTGGACAACAAATTGGGAGGTATAGTTAATACAGAGGAGGACTGTGACAAAATACAAGAAGACATTAATAAACTTACTGAATGGCCATGTAATTGGCAAATGAATTTTAATATAGATACGTGTGAGGTATTACATTTTGGTAGGAAGATTAAGGGGGCCACATATTACTTGGGTAATTAGAGTCTAAATGGGGTAGAAGAGCAGCGAGATCTGGGGGTACAGATACAAATCACTAAAAGTAATGACGCAGGTTAATAAAGCCATAAAAAAAAGCAAACCAACCACTGGGTTCATATTTAGAGGGATAGAATTAAAAAGCAGAGACATTATATTAAACTTATATAGAACCTTGGTTGGATCACACCCTGGAGTACTATGAACAGTTCCGGTGTGCATATTATATAAAGGATATAGAGGCACTGGAGAAGATGCAAAAAAGACTTAATAGGATGATACCAGAACTGAGGTTATACCTATCAGGAAAGATTGACCAGGCTGGAGCTCTTTTCTCTAGAAAAAAGACAAGACATACAGGTGACCTGATAGAAGTCTTTAAGATTATGAAAGGGTTTCATAGGGTCGACATAGAGAAGATGTTTCCACTTGTGAAGGATACCAGAACTAGGGGCCATAAATATAAGACAGACAGTCACTAATAAATCCAATAGGGAATTCAGGAGAGACTTCTTCACCCAGAGAGTGGTTACAATGTGGAACTCGCTACCACAAGTAGTAGTTGAGGCGAATAGCATAGATGCATTTAAGGGGAAGCTCGATAAACACGAGGTAGAATGGAATAGAAGGATACGTTGATAGGGTTAGATGAAGTAGGGAGGGAAGAGTATTGTGTGGAGCCTAAACGCCGGCATGGACCTGTTGGGCCGAATGGCCTGTTTCTGTGCTGTAAATTCTGTGATTCTCTCCTCATACTCCTTCCTTGCTTTCCTTATCCACTTAACCTCTTATTTTCTCATCATCATGCCTATAGGCCCCTTATGCCCTCTTCTTTAATTTTCATTTGTTTCCAGTATTGTTATTTATCCACAACATTCTGGAAGCCTTTTTAAAAAAATGGCGCCAATGCCTCAAAACAGAAACCCTCGTAACACCACACGCATTGAACACCCTTATCTTCCTATCCTTCCCAATTCTTGCACGTGGCTGGAGGAAATAATCGAGATTACCACCCTTGAAATCCTGCTCCCAAGCCCGCTTTTGCAGGACTTCAAACAGCTCCCTTCCGATTTGGTTGGTTCCCAAGATGACTGGTTACTCTCCTTTCCCTTCCATAATCTTTTCCAGCCTTTCCGAAATATCTTTTACCCTAGCACCTGGGAGGTAACAAAGCATCCGGGACGCTCAGTCTGGATGACAAAAGATATTGTCTAACCCTCCAACTCACAAGTCTATTACTACTGCATTCCTAACTGAATTGCTAACCTCCTTCCTTCCCCCACCTTGAGCTATCTTATGTTTTTTGGTGCCAATGTAATCCATTTTATGGTCTTCCCAGACCCTCATCCTCCCAGCAGAAAGCCAGTGCTTCAAACTTGTTAGGGAGGGTAATTTGCTCTGGGTGTTCCTACTCTAGCCAGTCTCTCCTCACTTTCGCTGATCTGTGGATTGTCACCTCCTCCTTCCTTTACCAGTGGGGTGACTACCCTCTTTAAATGCTATAAATATGCCTTTGACCTCATTTCTTTCCATTATAATACCAATACATTGCATTTTCACAGATCGGCCAGTATTAATCAACAATTATCAAATGGAAGACCTGTACATCTAAAAGCAACATTTCCTTTAAGAGACTGATGTTTTCCAGTCAATTTTTCCTGCAATTAAAAGGTATAGTTGTATTTGGACACAATTTTAATTTACTAAATGCGGATTTAAACAAGTTATTAATTTGACACTAACGATATGATATGCTCAGTCAAGGGAAAGCATACTAATTAGTTTCAGTACACAAATGCACTGCAGTATATTTGTCCATTGTATGAGGGAGATAATTCTAGCAATGAATGGATATAACACAATGTAATCAAAACCAACTGCAGTCATAAGCAAATCTACATTCACAAAAGTAGCATTCTTTTTTATTATTCATCCACTCAAAGTAATGTAAAGTTACAAAACCAACATTTCGCATTGAACTATATTGTTAACTGTATTGTTTAATCTTGCACAATACAAATTTAGTACTCTGCACCCAAATCCCCAGATAACACCCAGTTTTGGGGATGAAAGAAAACCATTGCAAGCAGAGCCCTCCTGTCAGCCTGTACTATAGCTTCAGAAAATTATAGTGTGCTCAACTGTACTGCAAAAAATATTACTGAAAATATTTCACATTGGAAGATTCATTTTATATGCTATACACATGGAAGTGAAAACACAATAAAACACAGTAGTTATTATTAAGGAACAACCACCTTTGGTGGGTTAACCACAGAATTTTTGTTCGCACCCTAACACTGGAAATGCATCCATTAAATTCAATCACCCACAAAAAAACTTTCTGAATTCACTCACTGCTAACTGTAAACTTGAACTTTTCTAACACCTTTTTACATAATAAAATGTTCCAAAGCATTTCAAAGATCTGAAAATAAGCAGACACTGCGCAGTGATGGGAGATCAGTTGGGAACAGTAACCAAAGGCATGATCCAAGAAATTGGTTTTGAGGAAGGTTGAAGGCCAAAAGTTTGGTGGACGGAGAGGGAATGGAGTGGAGACGAGAGTTAGAAGAGCCGAGAGAACTTGCAGGAACATAGGGTTGAAAGACATTATACGGTTGGATGCAGCAAGCCCACGGGTGAACTTGTAGATGAAAACATGGACTTTTAACTCGATGTATTGGGAGATACGGTGGCAGTGAAGGTCGAGAAGAGGAGGTTAAATGGAAGCAGGACTTAGTAGGGGTGGAGGATTTTTGGATGTGTTGCAATTTGTGAAGCTGAACTCTGTGCGGGGCGGGGGGGCCTTCCTATATTTTTGAACATATACATTGTGATGCTCAGGGATGTAGAACAGGTACATTTTTAAGTCTTGCTATGCTTACAGAGTGCAACAAAGAAGCTCAAAAGCAATAGCACCAGATCCCCCCGATAAGAGTATTCATGCTTGTGGTATTACTCTTTAAAAAAAAACTTTAGAAGATTGATAACATACTTAGTACATATTTTGTAAATAAAACCTTGGTCTAGAAATACTACTAAATCCAACAAAGTGACTGCAGTTTTCTTTTCAGTCCTACTTAGATTACTGTGTTTCTTGCTATTGAAATTCGATTGGGTGGTAGGTAAAATAAATTGTTCCTTACAAACACCTTGAAACACCTGTGACAGTAACAAGCTATTTGAATCACATCAAAATAAGTTGAACAGTTAACTACACCAATGCCACTTTTCTGCATGATTTCTTCTGGTCCATGCTATCATACTGATATTTAAACTAGAAGTTTATGAAATTATGGAAAAGAGTGAACTGGACAATCATTTTTTTTTAAGACTTTCAAATTTTCACAGGTCAATGAGGAGAGCTTCCAGCAAGCACTTAGAAATGCAAATGAAGAGCTGTATGCAGTGATTAGAGCCTGGTGGAAATGGCCAGTAAAACTGCATTGTTCACCAAATGGCATTAGTGTCACATCAGTACCTGCAACATTACAGCACTGTGCAAATCATAAATACCATGGTGGTCTGTTTAATGATTTAACTGATGAAATCAACATTTTAGATGTCATCAACAAAAGAAAACTAATCTTTTCCCAGAAAAAAAGTTACATTGAAACTACAGCACAGAAACAAGCCTTTGGGCCCAAATGGTCTATGCCGGCGTTTATGCTCCACATGAGCTTCCTCCCTCCCTATCTAACCCTATCAGCATACCCTCTATTCCTTTCTCACTCATGTGCTTAGCTAGCTTCCCTTTGAATGCATCTATGCTATTTACTTCAACTACTCCTTGTGGCAGCACGTTCCACATTCTTACCACTCTTTGGGTAAAGAAGTTTCTCCTGAATTCATTTCTGTGGCACCTTCTCCTCATTCTCCTCTCACCGACCCTTCCGCCCAGCATACCCGCCGGGGACTGAACTTGCCAACCTTCTTCCCTTCCCATCCCACCCACTACCGCCCCCTCAAACTCTGCCAACAGATGAACAATTCCTGTCCCTCTCTGCATTTCCCTATAGAATGACAGTTTACTCATGAACAAGGCCCTTGCCATCCACAACCTTATTGTAGGCAATTGCATTGACATCATGGCTTTAAGTGATGTTATGGCTCACAACACCTTGCCCCTTACTGAAGCTTCTCTGCCTGGCTATACTTTCCTCCACTTGCCTCGCACAAATCACCGCAGTGACGGCGTCGCCCTTATTACCGAATCGCACCAGATGATTCCTCCTTTCCTGCCCCTCCAGGTCTCTGGCATCTTCTCATCAGTCGAGTACCTCAGTTTGTTCCACCTCCCTCGCCCCTCCTTTAAAAAGTTCTCATTCTCTATCCCCCTCCTCAAGCCCAATCCCGAGTTTCTCACCGAGATAGCATTCCTCTTTTCCTCTCTCCGTTTCTGCACTGAGCGACGACATCCTCCAATCTCCATCTCAACTCACCTCACCCTCTCTCCTCTGCCTTTACTGCCCCCTGTCCTCCCTAAACCTCTCCCTCATATAAACTCTCCTACCATATTCATGGCCATCCTCATGACCTTGCCATCTCACATGGCCTCTCCATTCCCATGGTCGCAATCACAGACAAGCATATCTCCGACTACTTCCTTGTCTCCCTCATCACCCACATCCCTTTACCTACCCCCTTTCAACCGCATTTCCTTTTGCATGGCCCCTGGAAAAAACACTCCCCCAAGACACATACAATTGCACTTTCAAGCTGCAAACTGCCTAAAAAGAAAGTGAAATATAGAAAAAGATGTACATGAATGCTAAATGAAGAATCTGCAACTTAGCAATAGAACAATACTTTACATAAAAGCGAATAACATAGAATATGCAGCACAGAAACAGGCCATTTGGCCTAACTGGTCCATGCTCCACTCGAGCATCCTCCTACCCTCTTCATCTCATCCTATCAGCATAACCTTCTAGTCCTTTCTCCCTCATATGTTTATCTAGCTTCCTCTTAAATATATCTATGCTATTCACCTCAACTGCTCCTTGTGGTAGTAAGTTCCACATTCTCACCACTCTCTGGGTAAAGAGGTTTCTCCTGGATTCCCTATAAGATTTTTTTTTTTCTTTCATGGGATGTGGGCGTCGCTGGCGAGGCCAGCATTTATTAGTGACCATCTTATATTTATGGCCCCTAGTTCTGGATTCCCCCACAAGTGGAAACACAATTTCCCAACTGTAGAAAAAGGGTAATCTTAAGAACTGTCTCACATCCACAGAAATCAAGATTTAAACTAGAAAAATATGC
The DNA here is from genome assembly GCF_035084215.1 of Heptranchias perlo. Classification (NCBI taxonomy): domain Eukaryota; kingdom Metazoa; phylum Chordata; class Chondrichthyes; order Hexanchiformes; family Hexanchidae; genus Heptranchias; species Heptranchias perlo. The sequence continues at coordinate 3,752,438 of NC_090327.1, forward strand.
TTAATTAATTAGTGTAATGCTGGTCAATGAGAAAACTTGTCCCTTTTGGAACCAAAACTTTATTCAGCAGCATACTTTATTTTCTAATATCCATGAGTGCATGAATCTACTCTTCACTACTAGCAGATCTTTTATTTATATTAAAATTCCACTAAACCATGAAAACATGGAATAGTTTTCAGCCACTATCCCTCATTTCCTGAAGAAGATTTCTTCACTCAATTTCACACTACTTCTCTATTAGGATAAAAAACTCCTACACTGTATAACAACTTGCATTTATATAGCGCCTTTAATGTAGTAAAGCGTCCCAAGGCACTTCACAGGAGCGTGATCAGACAAAATTTGACATCGAACCACATATGGAGGTATTAGGACAGGTGACCGTAAGCTTGGTCAAAGAAGTGGGTTTTAAGGAGCGTCTTAAAAAGAGTGCCTACACCTTGTGCCACAGTATAGGACACAAGATGGCAATCTGCCTTCCGTTTTCAGGTACTTTTCGTCATGAAACACCAAAAAACAAATGAACTGAGTGCGCCAGGAGCTATCTGACCATCAAAATCTCAGTAATCTACGTTCTTAACTCTTGGAATGGATGTACTGCCATAGCAACAATTGGCTCATTAAAATCGATGCTGGACCATCTGAGAATCGTTACCCTATTTCCATTTGTGAGAAACAGCAAGGGGCAGAAGTGGCATGTATGAAATTCCCATCCATCATGAGAGCATAAAAAGAATGCAACAAAGCAAAGCTGCTTTGAGCTTAATCTGATTATCTATTTATATTTCATTCAGAGCCCTACCGCACAAAATTGACTGCATGGATGTATTGTTAAAAAAAACATAAACACCCTGAACCATGGCTAAGGATAGTCCTTTGCAACCGGGATTTGGGGAAGAGGATTGCATTGAATACGAAAATTCTTATGCCCCAGTCCATCAGGTTGAACAGAAACACTCAATCGGCAGAACTATCAGCTGCTCTGAGTCCAAGACACAACTACAACTCTGCACTAGAAATCTACGTGAGACAGTGCGTCACCTGATGAGCCAAGCCTCTCATTGAAGCCCTCTTCCTGACTTCAGCTCTGAACCAGTCACTTTTCGCCCCTCAGTACATTGCCTTATTATAATTGGTTTAGTTATACTTTTTGTGAAGTGTCACAGAGATTTAAATACATATCAACATCTAACTCAAGATGGACTTCATGTAACTTGCAAATATGCAGCTTTATGAGTTCTGATCACAATTGCTCAATTCATCACTGAACAAGTCACATCTACATCTATCCCAAATAAAAGCTAAAATGTTTCACTGGAGGAGAGAGAACAAGAATTCCTACTGATTCTAATTTAACTGCTTAAATTTGAAAACTATTTTTAAAAGTATTTTTGGACAATTTTTTCAAATTATTAAAAATCTACTAGTTTCAAAATTTCCCATGAACTGTACTGAATACCAAAGTTTATGCTCTACAGCACAATTAAAAAACTCAGTTTCAAAGATAAACTCTAATGTAACACACTCTCAATTATTGATTAGGCTCGTTAGCAGTTCTAGTTGAATTTTAAACTTAACATTTGGTTTTGCTTCAATAATTCAGAAACAATTTTCATCTAAACACACAACTACTTATATTTTGCAATTAAGTTAAAAATGTTCCAAACCTGTCCGCGAATTGTCCAAGAGTAGCAAAGACTCAGAATTACAACAGGATTGCGCCTTGAGAGTTCAAAACTCTCTTTCCTGAAAATGTTTTGAAGACAAAATCCTGACCCTGGTGTTTCGCAAATTCCTGGTATGAGGGAAATTTAGGCGATTTAGCAATGGTTCAAGGTGGTTTCTTTTTTTAAAAAAAATATAGCTACATTAAAATTACCTTATCATAGGCAAAAAGCTTGCTACAAATATTATTGAAATTAATTTATTCAATATGTGCTCACAGGGCCTAATATACAGATATATATATATATATATATATATACACACACACACACACACACACACACTCATAGATGTGCCAAGTCAGCAGAATTGAAAGTTGGTCCAACCAGAAACAAGCTCCAACTTGGGGAGGAAATGCAAATAAATTTGCATTTAGAAATTCTAAATAAAATCATTGTACTATTTGTGGATTTATAATACTTTTATCAGGGATATGATTTTAAAGCTTGTTCATTTAAAATTTGTCTTTCTTTGCTCAAATTTACCCATAAGTGAATATTCTGAATAATCTGTTTGCAATCAAAAAATTCGAATGTCCTCAAATTATTACATTTAAATTTCATGGCAAATACTGGGATTATCAGGCTCAATTACACACAAAACACAAGATGCAAGGGATTTGTACAACTGAACAGAGTCCTTATATAAGTCATTATGGTGATCATGAATTTATTGACTCTTCGGCAGGGGGGGGGGGGGGGGGGGAGGAAAGAGAATATTTTACTTCGGTAGCTTTTAAAGTTCACATCAAAGTAAAGTTCTAGCAACTTGCTCCTGTAGATTTATCTCCCCTTCTTTTCTCCACGTTATGATGTGGAGATGCCGGTGATGGACTGGGGTTGACAATTGTAAACAATTTTACAACACCAAGTTATAGTCCAGCAATTTTATTTTAAATTCACAAGCTTTCGGAGGCTTCCTCCTTCGTCAGGTGAACGTTAGAATGGATAAAGAGAATGAACAAGCATTTAATCTACTTATCCCATTACCTTTCACACTCCATCTGCGTCCTGAAAAATTACACCATTTACACCAGTTCAGATAGGCAGTGGATTTGTAATACCTATTAAACGGGACAGATGTTAGCTTGTCACTAAGACTCTCCAATAGCTGAGCAAGTTTACACAATGAGTGGTTAGGAAGGTCCAATGTTCAAAACACCAAGTCTGCATTTTTAGCCAGCATCAGTCAGGACAGTAAGGTTGCTATCCTATTGGCCTCAATACCCTGGGTTAGGAAAGAGGAGATCAGCTAGAGCCTGTGTTCCTGATCACTACCCAGCGATCCCTGCTGAAAGTATGCTTACGAGGATGTTGAGCAAGGACAAGGTCTGGCTCAATGGTGATGCCTCTGTAGTGGAATAACCAATAGCCTACCAGCACTCATGCACGAATAATGAGGTGCCAGTGGGCAATCAGCAACCATGAAATATACATCATTAAGAAGTCTTTACCTTCAGGAGGAGGGGAGGAGAATTGGCAGAAACAAAATAGTTATATCCACGACATCTTATGGAATTCAACAATCCTTGTTGCAACAGATTAGATTTTACGCGTTACAATTAACATTTGAAAAACTCTCTCGTATTTCCGGATTAAGCACAAACGTAAAAATGACAACTTCTTCATTCAACTGACATCCATCAAACTAACAGGCAAATTCTCTAAATTTGAAGTTAATTTTTTGTTCTCTGTGGTGCTCAATCGCAGAGAGTTTTAATTAATTAAATGTTATAGTTAAGTCACTACAATGCCAATATCAACCAAAAAAGCAGAATGATGAAAAATGACGATATTAAATGTAATTAATCTGGTGAAGCGATAAAAGTCAGCAAAGCCGTCCTAATATACAGTGCCAGATTAGTGTGTCTACAAACACGCAGAGGCACCGAGTGACAGCTGCACCAACACATAAATCACCTAATCCCATTTACCACAACACAAAATGCTTGGAACAGACGAATTACAACTTTACACATTTGGTTTTCCTCCACCCGAGCCCGGCAAGGTGGCCGGTGAAGCAAGAGGCCTGCACTTTGGGGGGTGAATACACTGGGGTGGGGGCAGGAGGAGTTAAAACAATTTGGGGGGGGGGGGGGGGGGGGGAGAACTATTTGGGATCCGGGAGAGGGGAGGGATAAAGTTAACCCACCGGGGGGGGGGGGGGTTAGTAAAGTTAACCCACTGGGGGGGGGGGGGTTAGTAAAGTTAACCCACTGGGGGGGGGGGGGGTTAGTAAAGTTAACCCACTGGGGGGGGGGGGTTAGTAAAGTTAACCCACTGGGGGGGGGGTTAGTAAAGTTAACCCACTGGGGGGGGGGGTAGTAAAGTTAACCCACTGGGGGGGGGGGGTAGAAAAGTTAACCCACTGGGGGGGGGTAGTAAAGTTAACCCACTGGGGGGGGGGGGTAGTAAAGTTAACCCACTGGGGGGGGGTAGTAAAGTTAACCCACTGGGGGGGGGTAGTAAAGTTAACCCACTGGGGGGGGGTAGTAAAGTTAACCCACTGGGGGGGGGGGGTAGTAAAGTTAACCCACTGGGGGGGGGGGGGGGTAGTAAAGTTAACCCACTGGGGGGGGGTAGTAAAGTTAACCCACTGGGGGGGGGTAGTAAAGTTAACCCACTGGGGGGGGGTAGTAAAGTTAACCCACTGGGGGGGGGTAGTAAAGTTAACCCACTGGGGGGGGGGGGGTAGTAAAGTTAACCCACTGGGGGGGGGGGGGGGTAGTAAAGTTAACCCACTGGGGGGGGGGGTAGTAAAGTTAACCCACTGGGGGGGGGGGGGTAGTAAAGTTAACTCACTGGGGGGGGGGGTAGTAAAGTTAACTCACTGGGGGGGGGGGGGTAGTAAAGTTAACCCACTGAGGGGGGGTAGTAAAGTTAACCCACTGGGGGGGGGGGGTAGTAAAGTTAACCCACTGGGGGGGGGGTAGTAAAGTTAACCCACTGGGGGGGGGGGTAGTAAAGTTAACCCACTGGGGGGGGGGTAGTAAAGTTAACCCACTGGGGGGGGGGTAGTAAAGTTAACCCACTGGGGGGGGGGTAGTAAAGTTAACCCACTGGGGGGGGGGGTAGTAAAGTTAACCCACTGGGGGGGGGGTAGTAAAGTTAACCCACTGGGGGGGGGGTAGTAAAGTTAACCCACTGGGGGGGGGGTAGTAAAGTTAACCCACTGGGGGGGGGGTAGTAAAGTTAACCCACTGGGGGGGGGGTAGTAAAGCTAACCCACTGGGGGGGGGGGGGGGGGTAGTAAAGTTAACCCACTGGGGGGGGGGGGGTAGTAAAGTTAACCCACTGGGGGGGGGGGGGTAGTAAAGTTAACCCACTGGGGGGGGGGGTAGTAAAGTTAACCCACTGGGGGGGGTGGGTAGTAAAGTTAACCCACTGGGGGGGGGGGTAGTAAAGTTAACCCACTGGGGGGGGGGTAGTAAAGTTAACCCACTGGGGGGGGGTAGTAAAGCTAACCCACTGGGGGGGGGGGGGGGGGGGGGGAGTAATGTTAACCCACTGGGGGGGGGGGTAGTAAAGTTAACCCACTGGGGGGGGGGGGTAGTAAAGTTAACCCACTGGGGGGGAGGGTAGTAAAGTTAACCCACTGGGGGGGGGGGGGGGTAGTAAAGTTAACCCACTGGGGGGGGGGTAGTAAAGTTAACCCACTGGGGGGGGGGTAGCAAAGTTAACCCACTGGGGGGGGGGGGGGGTAGTAAAGTTAACCCACTGGGGGGGGGGGGGTAGTAAAGTTAACCCACTGGGGGGGGGGGGGTAGTAAAGTTAACCCACTGGGGGGGGGGGGGGTAGTAAAGTTAACCCACTAGGGGGGGGGGGGGGGGGGGGGAGTAAAGTTAACCCACTGGGGGGGGGTAGTAAAGTTAACCCACTGGGGGGGGGGTAGTAAAGTTAACCCACTGGGGGGGGGGGTAGTAAAGTTAACCCACTGGGGGGGGGGGGGTAGTAAAGTTAACCCACTGGGGGGGGGGTAGTAAAGTTAACCCACTGGGGGGGGGGGGGGTAGTAAAGTTAACCCACTGGGGGGGGGGGGGTAGTAAAGTTAACCCACTGGGGGGGGGGTAGTAAAGTTAACCCACTGGGGGGGGGGGTAGTAAAGTTAACCCACTGGGGGGGGGGTAGTAAAGTTAACCCACTGGGGGGGGGGGTAGTAAAGTTAACCCACTGGGGGGGGGGGGGTAGTAAAGTTAACCCACTGGGGGGGGGTAGTAAAGTTAACCCACTGGGGGGGGGGGGTAGTAAAGTTAACCCACTGGGGGGGGGGTGGGTAGTAAAGTTAACCCACTGGGGGGGGGGGGGGGTAGTAAAGTTAACCCACTGGGGGGGGGGGTAGTAAAGTTAACCCACTGGGGGGGGGGGGTAGTAAAGTTAACCCACTGGGGGGGGGGGTAGTAAAGTTAACCCACTGGGGGGGGGGGGGTAGTAAAGTTAACCCACTGGGGGGGGGGTAGTAAAGTTAACCCACTGGGGGGGGGGGTAGTAAAGTTAACCCACTGGGGGGGGGGGGTAGTAAAGTTAACCCACTGGGGGGGGGGTAGTAAAGTTAACCCACTGGGGGGGGGGGTAGTAAAGTTAACCCACTGGGGGGGGGGGGGTAGTAAAGTCAACCCACTGGGGGGGGGGGGGGTAGTAAAGTCAACCCACTGGGGGGGGGGGGGGGGGAACCCACAAGCCGCTGGGTGCAGCCACCCTCACTCGGTGCTTTAACCTGTGCCGGGCGGGCCGGGCAGGTGTTGACTCTTGGGCCTCTCCCTCTCTCACTCTCACCTTTACCTGAGGGACGCTCGGAGAGGGAGGGGGGCGGAGGTTGTCCCGGGGCCCGGCAGCTCCTCACTTCACTCCGCTCTGTCCTCCTCCTCTTCTCCTCCACTGATCAGCTCCCGGTTGAATCTGACAGCGCAGCTCCAGCACCGACTTCCAAACAAGGATTTTAAAACCCGGCCGGCATCTCCCATTCGCCGAGCTCGGCAGTGCTGAAGGAGGGAGGGGGGAGGGAGGGTGTGTGTGTGGCGGGGGGGGCCGGCCCGACCCGACCCGACCGACAGCCGGGCCGCTCGGCTCCTCCTCCGTTGCTAAGGACAACAGCGCGAGGGAGCGAGCAGCGAGCGTCCCCGGGACAGGGTACCGTGAGAGCACGCGCCCGCCCGCCCGCCCGGGCACCGCTTCACACCCGCCGCCGGCCAAAAAAAAATGAACCAAGTTGCAACCCGAGACCATTAGATTTAATGCAAGAGGTTAGATTTAATGCAATGCAAGAGGTTAGATTTAATGCAATGCAAGAGGTTAGATTTAATGCAATGCAAGAGGTTAGATTTAATGCAATGCAAGAGGTTAGATTTAATGCAATGCAAGAGGTTAGATTTAATGCAATGCAAGAGGTTAGATTTAATGCAATGCAAGAGGTTAGATTTAATGCAATGCAAGAGGTTAGATTTAATGCAATGCAAGAGGTTAGATTCAATGCAAAATATAAAAGATAAAATTTAATGCGAGGTAATGTAAAATATTAATGCAAGATTTAATGCAAAATATAATATTTAATGCGAGATAATTAATGTAAAATATAATTAATCCAAGAGCTGACATTTAATGCAAGAGGTAATATTTAATGCAATTTTTGGGGAAGAGGGATTTAATGCAAAAGTTGAAATCCGGCAAGCTCTCCAGTATAGCATTGTAAAAGCTTTTTACACGTTATTTACACACACACACACACACACACAGTAACCATTTGTATCACTACATGACAAGCAGCTCCTCTTTCCATTGGGGACCTGGGGTGGAGAGTGTTGCACGGAGCAGTCGCGACCAACAGGCGTTTACGCCATTTCACGGACTCCCCGGGCCGCCTGCAATTTCTGCGGCCTGGATGAGTCCGTGTTTCATTTGTTCACAGGGTGTGGGAGGCTGCAGCCCCTGTTCCACTATTTAAGGGGGCTGCTTCTCAGTCCCACGCTCCTGAAATTTGGCCGCCCCGGGGGGGGGCGGGGGGGGGCGCGGGCAGGTCGGTGGACGTCCTCGTGGGCCTGCTCCTGGGCATGTCCAAGGTGGCTATCCACAGGTCCAGGTTAGACGCGGCCCGCGGGGGCGGTCGCTCCGACTGTCTGCCTCTCTTCCGCGGAATTGCCCGCGCCCGGGTGGCCCTGGAGAGGGAGCACGCGGTGTCTGCCAGTACGCTTGAGGCTTCCCGCGACCGGTGGGCACCGCAGGGGCTGGAGTGCATCCTGGACCGATGTAATAAAATTATAATTTGACACTTTCTTTTTTTTTAAAAACCCAAAATATGAAAAAAAAGCAGCTCTTCATCTTTCCCCAGAGTACTTCTGCATAGTTGTGGACGCCTACATTTTGGTAGTTGGAATAAGGAGGCCACATACTGCTTGGATAATAAAAGTCTAAACAGGATAGAGGAGCAAAGGGATCTTGGGGTACAGATACACAAATCGCTTAAAATAGAGACGCAGGTTAATAAGACCATAAAAAAGACAAACCAAAGCACTGGGGTTCATTTCTAGAGGGATAGAATTGAAAATAAGTTAATGTTAAACTTGTATGGAACCTTGGCTAGACCACACTTGGAGCACTGTGCACAGCTCTGGTCTCCATATTATAAAAAGGATACAGAGGCGCTGGAGAGGGTGCAAAAAAGATTCACGAGGATGATACCAGAACTGAGAGGATATCCTCATCAGGAAAGGCTGAGCAGGCTGGGGGCTCTGTTCTCTCGAAAAGAGAAGGCTGAGGGGTGACCTGATAGAGGTCTTTAAGATAATGGAAGGGTTCGATAGGGTAGACGTAGAGAAAGATGTTTCCACTTGTGGGGGGAGTCCAAAACTAGGGGCCATAAATATAAAATAGTGGCTAATAAATCCAATAGGGAATTCAGGAGAAACTTCTTTACCCAGAGAGTCGTAAGAATGGATGGATTTAAGGGGAAGCTAGATAAGCACATGAGGAAGAATGGAATAGAAGGGTGTCCCAATAGGGTTAGGTGAAGCAGGGAGGGAGGAGGCTCGTGTGGAGCATAAACGCCGGCACAGACCAGTTGGGCCGAATGGCCTGTTTCTGTGCTGTAGCTTTGATGTAACTCGATGTAAATCCAATTGGGAATTCAGGAGAAACTTCTTTACCCAGGGAGTGGTGAGAATGCGGAACTGAGGCGAATAGCATAGATGCATTTAAAGGGAAGCTAGATAAACACATGAAGTTAAAAAGAATAGGATATGCTGATAGGATTAGATGAAGTAGGGCGGGAGGAGGTTTGTGTAGAGCGTATACGCCAGCATGGACCTGTTGGGCCGAATGGCCTGTTTCTGTGCTGTACATTCGATGTCGTTCAGACAGCTCAGCTCTACAACTTCTACTTATGCAATTTAAACCAACCGGCCTGTAATGGCCCGCTGGTCTGAGTCACTAACAGTGGAAGGACGAGCAGCAAATCTGAATCAATTTAAACCATCGAACGAGGCAATCGGTTCACTCATTTTCTACCTTCTAATATCCCCCAGTAATTCAGGAGAACATCTGCAAAGTGAAGGATGCCCCTAATGTGCACATGTAGCAGAAAATGTCAAAAGAAAAAGGAAACATAACAAATCTACAGCACAGAAACAGGCCTTTGCACCAAAGAAGTCTGTGCTCCTGCTCGTGGGATCTTGCTGTGCTCAAATGGGCTGCCACATTTCCCGAGATTACAACAGTGACGACATTTAAAAAGTACATTGGCTTTAAAGGGCTTTGGGAAGTCCTGAGGTCGTGAAAGGCGGTATATAAATGCAAGTTCTTTCTTTATCTTTCTCTCTTGCCTTATCGAATACCTTCTGGAATTCCATACAGATAGCATCCATAGACACTCCCTTACTTTACCCTCAAAGATAAATCAAAGAAAAACTCTGAATATAATCTAACAACCAGTCCATACTAGCAATACTTGCAATGGGGCAGCAGCCACAAAGCATTCGACCCATGTCTCTTTCACAATCTGATATCAGTACAGCTCATTTTTAAAACCAATCACCACAGCATGAACTTCTGTTGCAAGCCTTTGAGTTCCAAAATAATTCTATTTGCTCTTTCCAAGATATCTCCAATGCGATAAGTAGCCTTTTGAAGCCAAGCTGCCAAAAATAGTATATTCCAAATGACAAAGGATTTGACCTTGAAATGTACATAAGGACATAAGAAATAGGAGCAGGAGTAGGCCAATCGGCCCCTCGAGCCTGCTCCGCCATTCAATAAGATCATGGCTGATCTGATCCTAACCTCAAATTTAAATTCATGTCCAATTTCCTGCCCGCTCCCCGTAACCCCTAATTCCCTTTACTTCTAGGAAACTGTCTATTTCGGTTTTAAATTTATTTAATGATGTAGCTTCCACAGTACCCCAGCATTTACTTCACCTTGTTGGCAACACTTTCACCATCACCAGGGATGTTTTAATGGTCAATAATGAGATATTTTCATTCAGTCTCCGTCAGTGAGAGACACTTATCATGTAGACATAGTTCATTGACATCAACTTACATCCTTCCATGTTAAATGTCTTTCATTCATTTTTAACTTGTCCAAATAGCATCTTCGTCTGGCCTAATATCTACTGCAAATTTTATACTACTAGAAGTGCCCTAACTCCACATTATTTACGGAGCACAGACGAGAACAGACCCCCTGTGAAACCTCATGAGTAACTGCTCCCCAGACGTAGCTACAGTAAACAGACACTCCCAAAAAAAAAACGGACACTTATTGAGACCCCCAAATAACTTACATGGTAAAATATACAAGAGGCACTCTGAAACCACGGGCACTCGCAAATTACAAACTACGGCAGCCTTCAATGCACCGAGCCCTTTTGCAACTTAAAACACGGGACAAACAGGTCAGCGCGAGGCAGCCGCGGGGTTGTGTGAAAGAAACTGCTTTTGCGGAATGGGGAGCTCTTTACCCAGCGTGCACAGCGGCACAGAACCCACTCTATCTCAGGGATTGAATGCTTGCATGGCTGAATCTCAAGGGATAGTGCAGTTATGGACGCTGGGTGAAGAAGTCCCCATTCTACGGAAAAAAATTTTGCTGTACATACAATGACCATTTTGAAAATAAGGACACTTGCAAAAAAAAAAGACAGCTGATGCCATTCCCCATGGTGTCCGTAATTTACAGGTTTCACTGTATTTTCAACTGCGGAACTAAACTGACTAATCTTCCGTCCACTCAAGATACAGGTTTGTTACTAAGGCAGTGAAGAGATGAGAATTGGTTGAAGACGACGGAACGAAGCTTAACGGCATGCTCTCATTTCCATCCTGTACTCTCAAACTTCAGAATTGAGCCTTGCCAATTGACTTCTGGAAGTTCAGTCACAGTTTCATCCGCTAAATTAATCACTCAAAGATCGAGCTGACGGGACCGTTTATACCAACTGAAATCATGGTTACCGGCAGAGACCCTCGGTTAAGTGCAAGTGGGGGAGGAGAGAGGACAGCGGGAGGGGCCATCGTCAGCAGCTGTGGAGCCGGGAGAAGCACTTAAATAAAACCTACCTTTTCGGTGACCACATCCACGCCAGGAAAAGCTGAGCAGGCACCGTTCAGGGCAGTCCAATTTCTCAGAGGGGAGAGAAAGCAGAGAGGAGTGGTGAACGGTTGTTTTTCAGCCTGGAGGGAAGTATACGGTGGTGTTCCCCAGAGGTCAGTATTAGGACCACTGCTCTTTTTGATAATATATTAAATGACCTGGACTTGGGTATAGAGGGCATAATTTCAAAGTTTGCAGACGACACCAAACTCGGAAATGTAGTGAGGAGGATAGTAACAGACTTCAGGAGGACATAGACAGATTGGTGAAGTGAGCAGAAAAAATGGCAGATGCAATTTAATGCAGAGAAGTATGAAATGATGCATTCTGGAAGGAAGAATGAGGAGAGGCAATATAAACTAAATGGTACAATTTTAAAGGGGGTACAGGAACAGAGAGACCTGGGGGGGTCTATGTACACAAATCTTCAAAAGGTGGCAGGACAAGTTGATAAGACTGTTAAAAAAGCATATGGGATCCTTGGCTCTATTAACAGAATACAAAAGCAAGGAAGTTACGCTAAACCTTTATAAAATCACTGGTTAGGCCTCAGCTGGAGGATTGTGTTCAACTCTGGGAACCACACTTTAGGAAGGATGTCAAGGCTTTGGAGAGGGTGCAGAAGAGATTTACTAGAATGGTACCAGGGATGAGGGACTTCAGTTATGTGGAGAGACTGGAGAAGCTGGGATTGTTCTCCTTAGAGCAGAGAGGGTTAAGGGGTGATTTAATAGAGGTGGTTCAAAATCATGAGGGGTTTTGATAGAGTAAATAAGGAGAAACTGTTTCCACTGACGGGAGAGTCGTTAACCAGAGGGAGCAAATTTAAGGTAATTGGCAAAAGAACCAGAGGGGAGATAGAGAGAATTTTTTTTTTTAAAATGCAGCGAGTTGTTACAATCTGGAACGCGCTGCCTGAAAGGGTGGTGGAAGCAGATTCAATAATAACTTTCAAAAGGGAATTGGATAAATACTTGCAGGGCTATGGGGAAAGAGCAAGGACTAATTGGATTGCTCTTTCAAAGTGCCGGCACAAGCATGACAGGCTGAATGGCCTCCTTCTGTGCTGTATGATTCTATGAAACCTATAGATTGTTCTCTAACAGTTATTCTCAAAACAAATGAGATACAAATACAAACCGCTTCCTGCTTAGTGATGAATAGAACGCAGTTTCCGAGTGCACCACATGTGATTCTGGATGTTTCAGTTACATCTTTCACCTTCTTTAATACTCGGGGCGGTAATCCTGCAGTAAACCAAATAATATTGGAAAAAATAATTCTGAGATCCAGTTTACCTGTACTCAGCTTTGTAATACAACAACAACAAGTTGCATTTTGTACAGCGCCTTTAACGTAGTAAAAATGTCCCAGGTGCTTCTCAGGAGCAATCAGACAAAATCTGACACCGAGCCACATAAGGAGATATTAGGACAGGTGACTAAAAGCACGGCCAAACAGGTAGGATTTAAGGAGCATCTTAAAGGAGGAGAGGTGGAGAGGTGCAGAGGTTTAGGGAGGGAATTCCAGAGCTTAGGGCCGAGGCAGCTGAAGGCACGGCCGCCAATGGTGGAGCGATTAAAATCAGTGATGCGTAAAAGAGACCAGAATTGGAGGAGCGCAGAGATCTCAGTGGGTCGGGTTACAGAGATGGAGAGGGGTGAGACCATAGGGGGGATTTGGACACAAGGATGAGGATTTTAAAATTGAGGTGTTGCCAGACCGGGAGCCAATGTAGGTCAGTGAGCACAGGGATGATGGGCGAACCAGTCCCATGGCCTCGTTTCACCTTACCTGAGCAATCTAATTCAGCCATAAATGCCAACCTTCTTCTGACTTTAGTTTACTGTTCATTCCTAGCTCCCTCTGCTCAGCAATCAGGGGGCCAATTTTTCAATCACTGCCCTCCTGCTCTCTGGCATTGCTCAAGTCTTCAAAAAAAACTCATCTTTTCAACTATGCCTTTGATTTCCTCCCACCATAACTTTCATCCTTTCCATGAGTGTCCAGTTTCCCCCCAATAAAGTAACTAGAGAGATTCATTTTATCTGAGGAGCACTATATATTTGCAAGTTATTGTCCATTTCCAAAGTAATTTCCCAAACAACGCTTAAAATATAGTTTAGGGGGAAAAAAGGATCTTCATGGACTAGTAACCCGACCCCCTGAGATCTCTGCGCTCCTCCAATTCTGGTCTCTTACGCATCACTGATTTTAATCGCTCCACCATTGGCGGCCGTGCCTTCAGCTGCCTCGGCCCTAAGCTCTGGAATTCTCTCCTTAAACCTCTGCACCTCTCTACCTCTCCTCCTTTAAGATGCTCCTTAAAACCTACCCGTTTGGCCATGCTTTTGGTCACCTGTCCTAATAGTAATGGGAACTGTCCAAGACTAAACTTTGTATGTTTTAGTTAAACTACGCTCACTTCTCGTTGGTGGAAACAGAATATAAGCTTAATTCAGAGAAATGTTTTCAACGGTAAATGGGAAAGGGCGGGTAAGTGGAGTTGAGGCCAAAGATCAGCCATTATCTTACTGAATGGCGGAGCAGGCTCGAGGGGCCATATGGCCCACTCTTGCTCCTATTTCTTATGAAACCAGTGGGGAATGAGATTTGTCACACTTCAAAATTAAAAAACCCAATGAAACATTCTGAAAGGCTACTGCATATCTTCTAACAAAGCAGGTCTAATGTTGAAGCATTAAGCAGCCGAGGTTCAGTACGTGGTTTTCACATCAAGATTAATTCGTAATTAGTTTATCCTTCTCAGTATTAAGAAGCATTTCTATCTTGGGGCTTACGATTTTTAGGTCAGCATTTGGTGTTATTTTTAGAACAGCTGATAATACTTTTAAGAAAAATAATGATTTACCTGTGATAAAAGTAGGATAATACACGATCAAGAAATCAAATTTTTCGTGAGATTTTGAATTCCCTTCAAGCGAAATCTGGACCTGTTTCTGACTGGGGTGGAGATCGCCTCGTTCGAAAGATAGGCACTGCATAGAATTATCAGAGCCAGAGCGATCTCCTGGACTAGTTTCGATCGGAGAGCAATTTCCCAGATTGTTTCCCCCCCACAAAATTGGCCTGGGTTTTTAAACCTGTTTTTTTTTGCCTTTCCCAGCTGATCACGTGGTTTTGGATGTGGTGGGGAGTGTTAATTGTATCAAGTGATTTATATCAATTAGTATTCATTGTATTCAGGTCATGTGTGTCAATTGGGGACTCTCTTGTATCTTTTTTATACGAGAGCTTATCTAGGGTGTGGGGTGTGTGTGAAGTGGAGTTCGGAATAAGGGCTTGGAAGCAACTGAAGACCAGGCTCTAGTATTCTACTTGGAAATATATCACCGTTCCTTCATCGTCACGGGGTCAAAATCCTGGAACTCCCTTCCTAACAGCACTGTGGGAGAACCTTCACCACACGGACTGCAGCGGTTCAAGAAAGCGGCTCACCACCACCTTCTCAAGGGCAATAAATGCCGGCCTCGCCAGCGACGTCCACATCCCATGAACGAATAAAATAAAAAGTGGTTATGATCTGGAATGCACTACCTGAAAGGGTGGTGGAGGCAGATGAAATTGTGGCTTTCAAAAGGGAAAAAATTTGCAGAGCTACAGAGAAAGGGTGAGGGAGTGGGACTTACGTTTGCTCTTGCAAAGAGCCGGCTTGGGCTCGATAGACCGAATTGCCTCCTCCTGCACTGTAACCATTCTATGATTCTATCCTTCACCACTTGGCTATCCAATTTATAACAGGGAGTGTATATACATTGTGATGCAGAAGGTATCACAATTGTGTGGGACGGGCTGGATGGACCAGAGGGTCTTTTCCTGTCTGTCATTGTTTGTAATAATGTGAATTATAGGGACAGCAGTCGGTCATTTAGCTCCTCGAGCCTGTTCCGCCATTCAGTGAGATAATGGCTGATCTGTGACCTAACTCCATAGCCCCATATACCTTTGGTTAATAAAAATCTGTCAATCTCATATTTAAAATTAACAATTGAGCTAGCATCAACTGCTGTTTGTGGAAGAGAGTTCCAAACTTCTACCACCCTTTGCTTGTAGATGTGTTTCCGAATTTCACTCCTGAAAGGCCTGGCTCTAATTTTTAAGCTACGTCCCCTAGTCCTAGACTCCCCAAACAGCGGAAGTAGGGTAAATAGAGAGAAACTATCAGTTGCCCTTAACATCTTGAGCACTTCGATCAAATCACCCTTTAATCTTCTAAATTTTCCTAAGATGTGATTTTCTTCTTCAACTCAAGTGAATTATGTTTTATAAAAATTTTCTTTAATTGTAGGTTTACAAGTCAAATATCTTCATATGTATGAAATCTCTATCTGAAAGTCACTGCGAATGGATCAAACCTATAGTAACATAAACCAGCAATGTGTTTCCAAGTTTGATTAAGAGCATCTTAAGTGCCCAAATGCAGCTTTTGACAAGGCGTTGAATATTTTTAAATAGCTTATATATGGACAGATCAAATGGAAGGCTAATAGAAAATTACTTCAATAGAAGCTACTCGTGTAGAAGAAACATTTATATTTAGACGCACGTTCCCCACTCTTGGTCTGCCTGTAGTATTACAGGGATGAGGGACTTCCGTTATGTGGCGAGACCAGAGATTTATAGGAGGTGTTCAAAATTATGAAAGGTTTTGATAGAGATCATCTGGAGAAACAGTTTCCACTGGTAGGTAGGTCAGTAACCAGAAAAGAATTAAGAGGGGAGATGAGATTTTTCTTTTTACAGCAAGTTGTTATGATCTAGAATGGACTGCCCGAAAGGGAGGTGGAAGCAGATTCAATAGGAACTTTCAAAAAGGGAAATTAATATAAATTAGGAAAAAAGAAACATTTGCAGGGCTATGGGGGAAACAGCAGGGGGAATGGGACTAATTGGATAGCTCTTCGCAAGAGCAGGCACAGGCACAATGGGCCGAATGGCCTCCTTCTGGGCTGTATGATTCTATGATTACTGACCAAGGGACAGAGGCAGGCAACCCATTTCCAGGTTTCAACCACTGTCACTGGACTGTATGAGGTTCATGCTATTCCTTTCCTTCATTTGTGAGCATCCTGCATCTATTAGACTAACTATGCGAACAGAGCTGAGATAGTTAACTATGCTGTGGGGAAATAGCAAATATGAAGCAGTTTCCCCAATCCCTTTATGCCACAAACACATCTTGCCCACCCTACTGTCCAAGAAATCCAATTTCTTTTTCCCCAGAACTAAAATCTGTAAATGATGATTCAAGTATTAGGAGGTAACTACAAAAGAAAACATTATTTATGTATAATCCACAGTGACATCATTACCTTTTGCAATCTCAAGGCCTTCAACCATGGTTAATAAACTAGAAACTTGTTTCTCAAGCTTCTGCTGGCAGGTATGTACCGTCTATACGTGGAAGATGGAAATAATGATTATGAATACACAAAATAGATTTACACTTTTGTTTACATTAGTACCCGTTTCAAATGCTACAGTATCGCAAGCTTCTTGTGAAACAAAGCATTGGCTTTAGGTTCTGCTGCCCACAGGTGTTGAACCCATGACCGTCTGACGGCTTAAGTCCCATTCCAGAGACCTGATCACAAAATCTAGGGGCCGACACTCCCAGTGCCAGTACTGAGGGAGTGCTGCACTGTCTGAGGTGCAGTCTTTCAGATAAAATCATAGAAGGTTACAGCACGGAAAGAGGCCGTTTGGCCCATCGAGTCCGTGCTGGCTCTATGCATGAGCAATCCAGCTAGTCCCACTGCCCTGCCCTTTCCCCGTAGCCCTGCACATTTTTTCCTTTCAAGTACTTATCCAGTTCCCTTTTGAAGGCCATGATTGAATCTGCCTGCACCACTCCCTCGGGCAGTGCATTTCAGATCCTAACCACTTGCTGTGTAAAAAAAGTTTTTCCTCATATCACCTTAAATCTATACCCTCTGGTTTTTGACCCTTCTGCCAATGGCAACAGGTTCTCTCTATCCACTCTGTCTAGACCCGTCGTGATTTTGAATACCTCTATCAAATCTCCTCTCAACCTTCTGTTCCAAGGAGAACATTCCCAGCTTCTCCCGTCTATCCCCATAATATAAGTCCCTCATCCCTGGAATCTTTCTAGTAAATCTCCTCTGCACCCTCTCCAAGGCCTTCACATCCTTCCTAAGCGCAGTGCCCAGAACTGGACACAATACTCCAGTTGTGGCCGAACCAGTGTTTTATAAAGGATCATCATGACTTCCATGCTTTTGTACTCTATGATTCGCTAAACCCAGGCCCTGTCTGCCCTCAGGTGAACGTAAAAGATCCCATGGCACTATTTCAAAGAAGAGCAGGGAAGTTCTCCCATGTGTCCTGGTCAATATTTATCTCTTAACCAACATCACTAAAAACAGATCATCTGATAATTATCACATTGCTGTTTGTGGGACCAATCTGTGTGCAAATTGGCTGCCGCATTTCCTACAATTCAACAGTGACTACACTTCGAAAGTACTTCATTGGCTGTAAAATGCCATGGGACGTCCTGAGGTTGTGACTGGCGCTATATAATTGCAAGTCTTTCTTTTAAAGGTATCACTTCTGATTCACCGGTGAGCTGTAACAACTCAAGAATCACTTAATTTTTAAGAAAGTCCGAGAATTAATTTTTTTTTAAAAAGTATGGACACCCATAGACTACATTCATATACGCAGGAGAATAGCCCATAAAGACTGAAGTGAAACTCCTGCAGCAATGTCCTGAGGCTGAGATGACTGGCCTCCAACACCCACAACCATCTTTCTTTGTGTTGGGTATGACTGAAAAGAACCCCCCTCCCCCAATTCCACTGACCAGTTTTACTAGGGCACCTTGATGCCACACTTTGGGTCAAATGCTGCTTTGACGTCAAGGGTTACCACACTGTCAATGCACCTCTGGAATCTGCCTCGTGTCCATGTTTGGACCAAGGCTGTAATGAGGTCTGGAGCCAAGTGGTCCTGGCGGAACCCAAACTGAGCATCGGTGAGCAGGTGATTGGTGAGTAAGTGCCGCTTGATAGCACTGTCGACGATACCTTCCATCACATTGCTGATGATTGAGAGTAGACTGATGGGGCGGTAATTGGCCGGGTTGGATTTGTCCTGCTTTTTGTGGACAGGACATACCTGGGCAATTTTCCACATTGTCGGGTAGATGCCAGTGTTGTAGCTGTACTGGAAGAGCTTGGCTAGAGGCACGGCTAGTTCTGGAGGATAAGTATTCAGCACTACAGCTGGGATGTTGCACCGTAGCCTTTGCTGTGTTCAGTGCACTCAGTCCTTTCTTGATATCACGTGGAGTGAATCGAATTGGCTGAAGTCTGGCATCTGTGATGGTGGGGATATCGGGAGGAGACAGAGATGGATCATCCACTCGGCACTTCTGGCTGCAGGTGGTTGCAAACGCTTCAGCCTTGTCTTTTACAGTCACGTGCTGGGCTCCACCATTGATGAGGATGGGGAGCCTCCTTCCCCCCCGCATTAGTGGCTTAATTGTCCGCCACCATTCGTGACTGGATGTGGCAGGACTCCAGAGCTTTAATCTGATCCGTTGGTCGTGAGATTGGTTAGCTCCGTCTATAACCTGGTGCCTCTGCTGTTTAGCATCGTATGTAGTCCTGTGTTGTAGCTTCACCAGGTTGGCACCTCATTTTTAGGTACGCCTGGTGCTAACTCCCAGCATGCTCTTCTACACTCCTCATTGAACCAGGATTGGTCATCTGGCTGATGGTGGAGTGAGGGATATGCCGGGCCATGAGGTTACAGATTGTGGTGGAATACAATTCCACTGCTGCTGAGGGCCCACAGTGTCTCATTGATGCCCAGTTTAAGCTGCTCGATCTGTTCTTAATCTATCCCATTTAGCACAGTGATGGTGCCACAGGGCACAAAGGAGGATGGTCTCCGTTTGAAGACAGGTTTCGTCTCCACAAGGACTGTGCGGTGATCACTCCTATCAATACTGTGATGGACAGATGCGTCTGCGACAGGTAGATTGGTGAGGACGAGGTCAAGTAGGATTTTCTCTCGTGTTGGTTCGCTCACCACCTGCCACAGGCCCAGTCTGGCAGCTGCGTCCTTCAGGACTCGGCCAGCTCGATCAGTGGTGGTGCTACCTAGGCACTCATTGTGATGGACATTGAAGTCCCCCACCCAGAGTATATTCTGTGCCCTTGCTACTCTCAGTGCTTCCTCCAAGTGGTACTCAACATGGAGGAGGACTGATTCAGGGAGGGCGGTAGGTGGTAATCAGCGGGAGGTTTCCTTGCCCATGTTTGACCTGATCCCATGAGATTTCATGGGGTCCGGAATCAATGATGAGGACTCCCAGGGCTACTCCCTCCTGACAGTATACCACTGTGCCCCCAGCTCTGGTGGGTCTGTCCTCTTGGTGGGACAGGACATACCCAGGGATGGCGAAGGAGGAGTCTGGGACACCGGCTGATGGTTATTACATAGAATGTACAGCAAAGAAACAGGCCATTCAGCCCATCAGGTCCATGCCAGTGTTTAAGCTCCACACAAGCCTCCTCCCTCCCTACTTCATCTCACCCTTTCAACTCATCCCTCAATTCCTTTCTCCCTCACGTGTTTATCTAGCTTCCCCTTAAATGCATCTACACTATTCGCCTCAACTCCTTGTGGTAGCAAGTTCCACATTCTCACCACTCTCTGGGTAAAGAAGTTTCTCCTGAATTCCCTATTGGATTTATTAGTGACTATCTTATATTTATGGCCCCTAGTTCTGGTCTCCCCCGCAAGTGGAAACATTTTCTCTGCATCTACTCTATCAAATCCTAAAGACCTCTATCAGGTCACCCCTCAACTTTCTCTTTTCTAGAGAAAAGAGCCCCAGCCTGCTCAATCTTTCTCGATAGGTATAACCTCTCAGTTCCGGTATCGTCCTAGTAAATCTTTTTTGCATCTTCTCCAATGCCTCTACATCTTTTTTATAATATGGAGACCAGAAATATGCACAGCACTCCCAGTGTGGTCCAACCACAGTTCTGTACAAGTTTAACATAACTCCTCTGTTTTTCAAGGTATGATTCTCTGAGTATTATTATGTTAAGCTGTTGCTTGACTAGTCTGTGGGACAGCTCTTCCAACTTTGGCACCAGTCCCCAGGTGTTAGTGAGGAGGACTTTGCAAGGTTGATTGGGCTGGGTCTGCCTTCATCATGTCCTGATCCAATACCTAGTGATCACAGCCAAGTGATCCATCGGTTTTTTACTGGTTATTCTTTGTTGCGGTTTAACACAATTTAGTGCCTTGCTGAGCCATTCCAGGAGGCAGTTAAGAATCAACCACGTTGATGTGGGACTGGAGTCACACATGGGTTTTTAAACGACAATCCAATAGCTTCATGGTCACTTTTACTGATC
The DNA here is from genome assembly GCF_035084215.1 of Heptranchias perlo. NCBI lineage: Eukaryota > Metazoa > Chordata > Chondrichthyes > Hexanchiformes > Hexanchidae > Heptranchias > Heptranchias perlo. The sequence continues at coordinate 3,773,166 of NC_090327.1, forward strand.
CCAGCTTTTTGTTTCCAGATTGAGAATTAGAATTCAGTTTAAAAACAAACTGCTATGAACTCATGTTGTCTGGATTATTAGTCCAATAACATAACCACTGCACTACCATAACCAGCACTACGCTGATGACATCAAGCTAAGTGACCAGGGGACCATGTCATACAAGGGACACTAGTCACCTTGTAAAGCGATTTGGACTAACCGGACAGATGAGGTGATGTAGATGAATGATGTCCATTGGAATAAGAAATGCAAAAACATTTCTACAAAAAGGAAGAATAAGCATCCAGTCAACTGCATGGTTAAAGGAGCGGAAAGGAGAGCCATTAACAAATAGCTGGCAATTGCTTTTTATAAACCTTCCTAGCAGTCAGGCCAACCAGATACGGATGCTGTCATGTCCAATTTCCTGCCCGCTCCCCATAACCCCTAATTCCCTTTACTTCTAGGAAACTGTCTATTTCTGTTTTAAATTTATTTAATGATGTAGCTTCCACAGCTTCCTGGGGCAGCAAATTCCACAGACCTACTACCCTCTGAGTGAAGAAGTTTCTCCTCATCTCAGTTTTGAAAGAGCAGCCCCTTATTCTAAGATTATGCCCCCTAAAACATAGCAAAATGTCCCACGGTGCGACTCAGGAGCGATCAAACAAAATACACAACTATAAGATTTTATGAATACCACAATATGGTGGTGTAACATAACTTATGTCATCTATGTTCAACCTTGCAGAAAATGTTTTAATGCCCTCACTGCAACATATAGTATAAAACATTAATAATCTTCTGATTGTTTAAAATTAGACATAACCTTGCCTTTTCTATTGTATTTGATGGTATAAATCTACAAATTTGTAACTGGAAATTCGCATATGAAAATTAACAAAAACTCATCCGTATGTATGTAATACAATATTAGTTAGAAACATACATGCCTAGGTAAACATTTTAGCAGATATATTTTTGGAGTGATTAAATGTTTATTAAAGATACCATAGTACTGTACAGAAAGTTGGCCTAACCGTTTAAACTGAAATTCTGTGACGATTAAATTGAGATTAAATTTGCTCTGGATTTAAAGGAGCTTTCTACAGAACACCTAAATATTTGTGATACATTACCACACAAACCACATCTTAAGCAGTTCTCTTGTTGCCTGAGGCACCATTGTTTCAAGGTGACACAGTTAAGTACTTGCTCCAATTTCAGGGGATTAATTTTTCTTATACTGGCAATATAGCAAGAGCAGCTCGTGTTGCAATGAATTTCACACTGCCACAGCTTTGTGAAAGAATATGCAACTGTTTACGTAGAATTTCCTTCACACCAGATATTTTGTGGTGATTAAGCCATTAGCAGACAATACTGCGGTTAAGATTTTATATTAGGAACGAGTAGGCCATTCAGCCCCTCGAGCCTGTTCCGCCATTCAATTAGATCATGGCTGATCTGTATTTTAAACTCCATCTACCCGTCCTGGTTCCATAACCCATTAATCCCCTTACCTAACTAAAATCGATCAATCTCAGTTTTGAAATTTTCAATTGACCCCCAACCTCAACAGCTTTTTGGGGGGAGAGAGTTCCAGATTTCCACTCCCCTGTGTGAAGAAGGGCTTCCTGACATCACCCCTGATCGGCCAGCTCTAATTTTAAGGTTATGCTCCCTTGTTCTAGACTCCCCCCACTAGAGGAAATAGTTTCTCTCTATCTACCCTTCCACATCCTTTAATTATCTTAAGCACCTCAATTTTAGATCACCCCTTAATCTTCTATACTCAAGGGAAGACAAGCCTAGTCTATGCAACCTGTCCTCAATTTAACCCTTTTAGCCCCGGTATAATTCTGGTGAATCTGCACTGCACCCCCTCCATATTCTTCACTCTTGCTGAGTAAAATATAAAGCATCAAATTCTAAATAAAAATAAAGGCCATTTCTTTAAAGAATACCAGTAAATCTTGGCTTTATAAAGAGGCAGAAAGTACAAAAGCAAGGAAGTTATGCTAAACCTTTATAAATCACTGGTTGGGCCTCAGCTGGAGTATTGTGTTCAATTCCGGGCACCACACTTTAGGAAGGATGTCAAGTCCTCAGAGAGGGTGCAGAGGAGATTTACTAGAATGGTGTCAGGGATGAGGGACTTCAGTTATGTGGAGAGACTGGAGAAGCTGGGATTGTTCTCCTTAGAACAGAGAAGATTATGGAGAGATTGAATAGAGGTGTTCAAAATAATGAGGGGTTTAGATAGACTAAATAAGGAGAAATGGTTTCCAGTGGCAGGAGGGTCGGCAACCAGAGGACACAGATTTAAGATAATTGCCAAAAGAACCAGAGCGGAAGAGGAGGAGAATTTTTTTTTTAACGCAGCGAATTGTGATCATCTGGAATGCACTGCAAATTGATGTGGGGATAGCCGCTTGAAGGCATTTCCAACATTAAATAACTTGATTTTACGGCTAAGTTTAGCAAATATTATTCGAAACTCTTAATTTTTTTTTTAAAACGTGTTATCAGTGTTTCTATACACTCGCCTGAGGGAAGGAAGAAAATGGCAGTTTTCTATTGTAAAGGCAAAATATAAATACAGGTGGTGGTGGTAGTTGTTGTTCCAAAGTGCTTTTGCAAAACAGGTGACAACTGGGTTGTTACAGCAGCAACAGGGTGGGACAGGATAGTTTGGTCTCAGGAAGGCAGTCAAGCCATTCAGTTCAAAGACCAGTATCTTGTGGAAGTATCTGTTCACTGGCAGCTGTATTTGTGTGGGCAAACACTGCTTTGAATCCTGTGAATGGCAGACTACCTAAAGTAGTTGTGAAAGATACAGTCCTACGTTACAACAGTGATTACGCTTCTAAAATACTTCATTTGGCTGTAAAGCGCTTTGGGACGTCTTGAGGCCGTGAAAGGCTCTATAGAAATGCAAGCTCGTTCTTTTTATGTCCTTAGTTCCGATACATATTTAAAGGATTTTAAAATGGTACATATTATTGTGGAATCATACAGCACAGAAGGAAGCCATTCGGCCCACTGTGCCTGTGCTGGCTCTTTGAAAGAGCTATCCAATTAGTCCCACTCCCTCTGCTCTTTCCCCACAGCCCTGCAAATTTTTCCTTTGCAAGTATTTATCCAATTCCCTTTTGAAAGTTACTATTGAATCTGCTTTCAGCCCTTTCAGGCAGTGCATTCCAGATCATAATAACTTGCTGCGTTAAAAAAGTCTCCAGTTTAACATAACTTCCTTGCTTTTGTATTCCATGCCTCTATTTATAAAGCCCAGAATCCCATATGCTTTTTTTTTAAAAACACCCTTATCAACTTGTCCTGCCACCTTCAAAAATGTGTGTATGTGCACGCCCAGGTGTTTCTGTTCCTGCATCCCCAATAAAAGGGAACTACCTTTTCCAATGGCTTGTCAAAAGATTACAGTTCAGCAGATTTTTTTAAAAGTCCAACTATTTTAGTTTAGTCCTTCACAGATGTGTGCCTTTGAGCAAATTGAAGCAATAAGGGCTTCAGCAATTGGGGAAGAGACCATTGTATCTTCAAGGATTCTGGGCACCACACTTTAGGAAGGATGTCAAGGCCTTAGAGAGGTTGTAGAGGAGATTTACTAGAATGGTACCAGGGATGAGGGAGTTCAGTTACGTGGAGAGACTGAAGAAGCTGGGGTTGTTCTCTTTAGAACTGAGAAAGTTAAAGGGAGATTTAATAGGAGGTGTTCAAAATCATGAAGGGTTTTGAGAGAGTAAATAAGGAGAAACTGTTTCCACTGGCAGGAGGGTCGGTAACCAGAGGACACAGATTTAAAGTAATTGGCAAAAGAACCAGAGGCGACATGCGGAGAATTTTTTTTTTTAAAAACGCAGCGAGTTATGATGATCTGGAATGCACTGCCTGAAAGGGCGGTGGAAGCAGATTCAACTTAGGTCAGCGAGCACAGGGGTGATGGGTGAACGGGACTTGGTGAGAGTTCGGATACGGTAACGAACGCAAGAAAACGATTGCCGGCAGACAAACACTAAATCAGCTATTCTGAAAACAAAGCAAAAAAGTGAAGAGCTTGACAATATTTGAAACTGCTCGCCTAATGAGTGGTGGAAGAGGCTCACAGCACCTATTTTCAAATGCAGCATTTCAGCTATTCAATAGAGGGAGCCAATGTGCAAACAGATCACAGCAACACGATGCAATAAAAACAGCACAAAGATTAACGAGCGTCCTGGTGGCATTTAGGTCAGTGACAGATATTGCACATGGATAACAACCTTTCGCGTCACCAGTTTAATTGGCTGTGCGACATTTGGCTCTCCCAATCCTAGCAGAGACCCAAATCTGTCGACAGGACACAACTGCTTACAAATCAGTCACTGCGCTCCAAAGAGTAATTCATTCTGTGAAGCAGCGAGAGAGAAATTTGAGATGCAATAAGGTTACAAGTGTTAGATACAAGCCTTCCTTATGTTTATCCCTCTGTCACCATCATCGACTCCAAGTCTTTTGCTGTAATGACCAAATGCTACTTCTGCTGACCGTATCCCAGCTCGCACCAAGTCTCGTTCACCCGTCAGCCCTGTGCTCGCTGACCTACATTGGCTCTCGGTCCAGCAACATCTCGATTTTAAAATTCTCATTCTCGTGTTCAAATCCAGGCCAATTTGCCTGACATCTGTCATCGGGAAATGCTGGAATCCATTATTAAGGAAGTGGTAACAGGGCACTTAGAAAATCATAATATGATTAGGCAGAGTCAACATGGTTTTATGAAAGGGAAATAGTGTTTGTCAAATCTAATAGAATTTTTCAAGGATGTAACTAGCAGGTTGATAAAGGGGAATCAAAGGATGTAGTATATTTGGATTTCCAAAAGGCATTCGATAAGGTGCCACATAAAAGGTTGTTCCACAATATAAGGGCTCCTGGGGTTGGAGGTAATATATTAGCATGGATAGAGGATTGATTAACGGACAGAAAACAGAGAGTAGGGATAAACAGGACACTCTCAGGTTGTCAGGCTGTAACTAGTGGGGTGCCGCAAGGATCGGTGCTGGGGCCTCAGCTATTTACAATCTATATTAATGACTTGGATGAAGAGACCGAATGTAATGTATCCAAGTTTGCCGACGATACAAAGCTAGGTGGGAAAGTAAGCTGTGAGGAGGCCACAAAGAGTCTGCAAAGGGATAGCGACAGGTTAAGTGAGTGGGCAAGAAGGTGGCAGATGGAGTATAACGTGGGCAAATGTGAGGTTATTCGCTTTGGTAGGAAGAATAGAAAAACAGAATATTTTTTTTAAAAGGTGAGAAACTATTAAATGTTGGTGTTCAGAGAGACTTGGGTGTCCTGGTACAAGAAACACAGGAAGTTAGCATACAGGTACAGCAAGCAATTAGGAAGGCAAATGGCATGTGCAAGGGGGTTGGAGTACAAGAGTAAGCAGGTCTTACTACAATTGTACTGGGCTTTGGTGAGATCACACCTGGAGTAGTGTGCGCAGTTTTGGTCTCCTTATCGAAGGAAGGATATATTTGCCTTAGAGGCGGTGCAATGTATGTTCACTAGATTAATTTCTGGGACGAGAGGGTTGTCCTATGAGAGATTGAATAGAATGGATTATATTCTCTGGAGTTGAGAAGAATGAGAGGTGATCTCATTGAAACAGATAAGATTCTAAGGGGGCTTGACAGGGTAGATACTGAGCAGTTGTTTCCACTGGCTGGAGAGTCTAGAACTAGAGGACATAGTTTCAGGATAAGGGGTCAGCCATTTAACAATGAGATCAGGAGGAATTTCTTCACAGAGCTGTGAATGTTTGGAATTCTCTACCCAAAGGGCTGTGGATGCTGAGTCATTGAGTATATCCAAATGAGTATTTAGAAAGGCACGGGTTAATCAAGAACAGTCAGCATGGATTTGTTAAGGGAAGGTCGTGTCTGACTAACTTGATTGAATTTTTTGACCAGGTGACATGGGTTTCAGTAAGGCTTTCAACAAGGTCCCACATGGCAGACTGGCCAAAAAAGTAAAAGCCCATGGGATCCAAGAGAAAGAGGCTAGTTGGATCCAAAATTGGCTCAGTGGCAGGAAGCAAAGGGTAATGGTTGACGGGTGTTTTTGCGACTGGAAGGCTGTTTCCAGCGGGGCTCCACAGGGCTCAGTACTAGGTCCCTTGCTTCTTGTAGTATATATTAATGACTTGGACTTGAATGTGGGGGGCTTGATCAAGACGTTTGCAGATGATACAAAAATTGGCCGTGTGGTTGATAGTGAGGAGGAAAGTTGTAGACTGCAGGAAGATATCAATGGACGTCTTAACAAGTACGTTTCCGGCCCAACGAGGAAGGAGGCATTGCTGGACTTGGTTCCAGGGAATGAGGTGGGCCAAGTATCTGTGGAGGGGCCATTTAGGGAGCAGCGATCATAGTATAAGGTTTAGAATAGCTATGGAAAAGGACACGGACCATTCTAAAGTAAAAATACTCAACTGTTGGAGGGCCAATTTCAATGAGATGAGAACAGATCTGGCCCGGGTAAATTGGAATCAAAGATTGGCAGGCAAAACTGTAATTGAACAGTGGGCAGCCTTTAAGGAGGAGATGGTTCGGGTACAGTCTAGGTACATTCCCACGAGGGAGAAAGGTAGGGCAACCAAAGCCTGACCTCCCTGGATGAGGAAAGAGATAGAGAGTAAGATGGAACAGAAAAAAGGGGCATATAACAGATGTCAGGTTGATAACACAAGTGAGAATCAGGCTGAATATCGAAAGTTCAGAGGGGAAGTGAAAAAGGAAATAAGAGGGGCAAAGAGAGAGTATGAGAATTGACTGCCGGCCAACATAAAAGGGAATCTAAAAGTCTTCTACAGGCATGTAAACAGTAAACAGGTAGTAAGAGGAGGGGTGGGGCCGATCATGGACCATAAAGGAGATCTACTCATGGAGGCAGAGGGGATGGCTGAGGTACTAAATGAGTACTTTGCATCTGTCTTTACCAAGGAAGAAGATGCTGCCAGAGACTCAGTAAAGGAAGATATAGTTGAGATACTGGATAGGCTAAAAATTGAAAAAGAGGTACTTGAAAGGCTAGCTGTACTTAAAGTAGATAAGTCACCCGGTCCGGATGGGATGCACCCTAGTTTGCTGAGGGAAGGGTGTAAATTGCGTTGGTACTGGCCATAATCTTCCAATCATCTGTAGATACGGGGGTGGTGCCAGAGGACTGGAGAATTGCAAATGTTACACCCTTGTTCAAAAAAGGGTGTAAGGATAAACCCAGTAACTACAGGCCAGTCAGTTTAACCACGGTGGTGGGGAAACTTTTAGAAACGATAATCCAGAACACATTTGATAAGCCTACCGTGAGGCACTTTATAATCAAGATTGCAGCCCATGCAACAAAGGGGGGAGTAGCAACATGGATACAGAATTGGCTAAGTATATATTAATGACTTGGACTTGTGTGTACAGGGCAAAATTTACAGATGAGACAAAACTTGGAAGGGTGGTAAACAGTGAGGAGGATAGTGATAGACTTCAAGAGGATATAGACAGGCTGGTAGCATGGGCGGACATGTGGCAGATGAAATTTAAGGCAGAAAAATGCATTTCGATAGGAAGAACAAGGAGAGGCAATATAAACTACAGGGCACAACTCTAAAAGGGGTACAGGAACAGAGAGATCTGGGGGTATATGTGCACAATTTGTTGAAGGTGGCAGGGCAGGTTGAGAAAGCGGTTAAAAAAGCATATGGGATTCTGGGCTTTATAAATAGAGGCATAGAGTACAAAAGTATGGAAGTCATGATGAACCTTTATAAAACACTGGTTCGTCCACAACTGGAGTATTGTGTCCAGTTCTGGGCACCACACTTTAGGAAGGATGTGAAGGCCTTAGAGAGGGTGCAGAAGAGATTTACTAGAATGATTCCAGGGATGAGGGACTTTAGTTGGATAGACTGGAGAAGCTGGGGTTGTTCTCCTTGGAGCAGAGATGGGCGCGAGGAGATTTGATAGAGGTATTCAAAATCATGAAGGGTCTAGACAGAGTAGATAGAGAGAAACTGTTCCCATTGGTGGAAGGGTCAAGAACCAGAGGACATCGATTTAAGGTGATTGGCAAAAGAACCAAAGGTGACATGAGGAAAAACTTTTATACAGCAAGTGGTTAGGATCTGGAATGAACTGCCCGAGGAGGTGGTGGAGGCAGATTCAATCATGGCCTTCAAAAGGGAACTGGATAAGTACTTGAAAGGAAAAAATTTGCAGGGCTACGAGGATAGGGTTGGTGAGTGGGACTAGCTGACTTGCTCTTGCGTAGAGCCAGCGCGGACCCGATGGGCCGAATGGCCTCCTTCCGTGCTGTAACAATAAGAAAAAAGAAATAAGAAAAGACTGGTCAGGTGGGCAGAAAAGTGGCAAAAGGAATTCAATCCAGAGAAGTGTGAGGTAATGCATTTAGGGAGGGCAAAAAGGGTAAGGGAGTACACAATAAATGGGAGGATACTGAGTGTAGAGAAAGTGAGGGACCTTGGAGTGTATGTCCGCAGATCCCTGAAGACAGGTAGATAAGGTGGTTAAAAAGGCATATGGGATACTTTCCCTTATTAGCCGGGGCACAGAATATAAGAGCAGGGAGGTTATGCTCGAACTGTATAAATCATTGGTTAGGCCACAGCTTGAGTACTGCAGACAGTTTTGGTCACCACATTACAGGAAAGATGTGACTGCACTAGAGAGGGTACAGAGAAAATTTAGAGGATGTTACCAGGGCTGGAGAATTTCAGCTATGAGAGAAGATTGGACAGGCTGGGGATGCTTTCCTTGCACATCCCTGATTTTCATTTCCCCTCCATTGGGGGCTGTGCCTTCAGCTGCCTAGACCCCAAGCTTTGAAATTTCCTCCCAAGACCTCTCTCCTCCTTACACTCCTTAAAACTCACTTCTTTGACCAAGCTTTTGGCCACCTATCCTAATATCTCTTTAAGTAGCTCGGTGTCAAATTTTGTTTGATAATCGCTCCTGTGAGGCGCCTTGGGACATTTTACTACATTAAAGGCGCTATATCAATGCAAGTTGTTGTTGTCATCAGACATCAAGTCCTGAATCAAAAACTTTCTGCAACTCAACAGAAACTCCAGCCGTCTTGTCAAGCTCTTCCCAGCATCTACATGATGTACAATTCTGGGAAGCACACTTTAGGAAGGATGTCAAGGCCTTGGAGAGGGTGCAGAGGAGATTTACCAGCGAGTTTTAAAAAAAAATTCGTTCATGGGATGTGGGCGTCGCATTTAGTGGCCATCCCTAATTGCCCTTGAGAAGGTGGTGGTGAATTGTTATGATCTGACATGTGCTGCCTCAAACGGTTGGAAAAGCAGATTCAATAGTAACTTTCAAAAGGGAATTGGATAAAAACTTGAAAAGGAGAAATTTGCAGGGCTGTGGGGAAAGAGCAGGGGGGAGCGGGACTAATTGGATAGCTCTTTCAAAGAGCCGGCACAGGCACGATGGACCAAATGGCCTCTTACTGTGCTGTACGATTCCATGACTCTGGCACCAACTCCATCAACCTTCCGAGCTGCTTGCTCAGATTGATCTCAGTGATTCGTCATGTCAGTGTTTCCCTTGACCCACAGTTGAACTTCCTCCCCACATCTCCTAGGAACATACGAATTAAGAGCAGGAGTAGGCCATTCGGCCCCTCGAGTCTGCACTGCCGTTTGATAAGATCATGGCTGATCTGATTGCGACCTCAACCCTACTTTCCTGTCGACCTGCTATAACCTTTGACTCCCTTATTAAATCAGGAATCTATCTAACTCAGCCTTAAAAATATTCAATGACCCTGCCTCCACCGCTCTCTGGGGAAGGGAGTTCCACAGACTCACGACCCTCAGAAAAAATTTCTCCTCATCTCCGTCTTAAATGGGAGACCCCTTATTTTTAAACTGTGTCCCCTAGTTCGAGTCTCTCCCATGAGGAGAAACAGCCTCTCAGCATCTACCCCTTCTAGTCCCCTCAGGATCTCACCCAGCTCCACTAACTCCCTGCGTTCCAGTAAATATCAACTTCGAGATCTTAACTTCATTTTTGGAATCCCCTTACAGACTCACCCTGCAGCCAAATCTCATCCATCCATAAGTCCCAAACCTCACCACCCCCCCCCCCCACTTCATTCCCGTGACTCCAGATTGCTACTTGTTCTCTGCTCCGCTGTGCCTTTGCCTTCTGCAAACGTCTTCCAAGATCACTTTACTATCTCTCTCCCTGCCTCCAAAAGCCCCTCTCACTGAATGTACCTGTGATCATCATCTTCCTCACCACAGCGGGCAACCCCCGCCCCACCCGACCTCGCCAATTTCCCTACTTTCTGCCCTCTGTTCATCTCTCCCGTTTGTCTGAAGACTTTGCTCTAAGTGAAGACAGCTAATTAAATACAACGAGTTGTTGAAGTAGAGATTGCGGTCTGGAATATATTTGGGGTATCATAAGATTAGAGCACAATGCGTGCCTTGTAATGGTTAACAAGCTAGTTATCCAGTTTAACCCCATTGTGCACTGAACTGCTCCAAATCTTTGAAAACATGCTGATATTTTTCAGTTCCAGCACGCACATGACTTTCTGTGATTGTCCACTGCTGACAGTTTTTAAAATTAAATTAGGAAAAAGCTTTCGAACATTTCGCCTGCACAGAGTGAAAAACTATTCGACAAACCTATTGGGCTGGATTTTACTGTGAAAGGCTAACAGCGCTCATTGTTATTCATGCACAAATCGGACAGCAACTTCCAGCGACCGCACGTGCGCAGTTAAACACGGAAATCCGCAAGTTGCTGTCCGTCCGAGAATGCACTGCCCCTCCATCAGCTTCGTGAAAACGGCATCGCGCTGTCTGGCTCCCCATTGAAATGTACTGAACGGCATGAAGTTCCTGCACTGATATCATGGATACCGACTAAACTCGCCACACAAAAAGTTAGCACTTGTCCATTCCAGTCTAAGTAACTTTTTAAACTGTTTGTGAAGTCTTAATTACCTCTCTGGCACTGAAAATTAACTTTTACAAGTGTGGATACGTCAGCTTCAATTATTGCTGGGATTTAAAAAAAATTTCTTTGTCTCTTTTTTCTCTCTCAATTCAATCTTTCTTTATTTCACTTTCTGTACCTGATGTGACATTGAATTCATTATTCTAACTCTCACTTCCTGGTTCAGACTCTGCGCTGCTCATTAACGATGCTTCAATCTGATTGGTTACGGAGATTCGCAGCTGCTTGCCCCGTTCACACAGGAACCAGATGCCCTGGAGAGGGGGCCGCACTGAATGGGTCTCGAACTTACAGGAACTTGCCGTGCAAAATAGCTCACAAAGTCTACAGGCAGGTCATAGAGTCATAGAGTTATACAGCACGGATAGAGGCCCTTCGGCCCATCGTGTCCGCGCCGGCCATCAGCCCTGTCTACTCTAATCCCATATTCCAGCATTTGGTCCGTAGCCTTGTATGCTATGGCATTTCAAGTGCTCATCCAAATGCTTCTTGAATGTTGTGAGGGTTCCTGCCTCCACAACCCTTTCAGGCAGTGAGTTCCAGACTCCAACCACCCTCTGGGTGAAAAAGTTCTTTCTCAAATCCCCTCTAAACCTCCCGCCTTTTACCTTGAATCTATGTCCCCTTGTTATAGAACCCTCAACGAAGGGAAAAAGCTCCTTAGTATCCATCCTATCTGTGCCCCTCATAATTTTGTACACCTCAATCATGTCCCCCCTCAGCCTCCTCTGCTCCAAGGAAAACAAACCCAATCTTCCCAGTCTCTCTTCATAGCTGAAGCGCTCCAGCCCTGGTAACATCCTGGTGAATCTCCTCTGCACCCTCTCCAAAGCGATCACATCCTTCCTGTAGTGTGGCGACCAGAACTGCACACAGTACTCCAGCTGTGGCCTAACCAGTGTTTTATACAGCTCCATCATAACCTCCTTGCTCTTATATTCTATGCCTCGGCTAATAAAGGCAAGTATCCCATATGCCTTCTTTACCACCTTATCTACCTGTTCCGCCGCCTTCAGGGATCTGTGAACTTGCACACCAAGATCCCTCTGACCCTCTGTCTTGCCTCGGGTCCTCCCATTCATTGTGTATTCCCTTGCCTTGTTAGTCCCTCCAAAGTGCATCACCTCGCACTTTTCCGGGTTAAATTCCATTTGCCACTGTTCCGCCCATCTGACCAACCCATCTATATCGTCCTGCAGACTGAGGCTATCCTCCTCGCTATTTACCACCCTACCAATTTTTGTATCATCAGCGAACTTACTGATCATACCTTTTACATTCATATCCAAGTCATTAATGTGTCGTCCGTTCACCGCTCATAGCAAAATCCAGCCCATTACGTAAAGCCATAAATCTCACGGACACATCATGTTGGTTTGGTTACCTTGGTTAAACTACACAGAGTACTGTGCACAGTTCTGGTCTCCATATTACAAAAAGAATATAGAAACACTGGTGAAAGTGCAAAAAAGATTTACAAAGATGATAACAGAACTGAGAGATTATAAACATCAGGAAAGGCTGAACAGGCTGGGGCTCTTTTCTCTAGAAAAGACTGAGGGGTGACCTGTTAGAGGTCTTTAAAATTATGAAGGGCTTCGAGAGGGGAGACGTGGAGACGATGTTTCCCACTTGTGGGCGAGTCCAAAACTAGGGGCCATAAATAGAAGATAGTCACTAATAAATCCAATCAGGAACTTAGGAGAAACTTTTTTTTTAAAAATTCAAGAGTGGTGAGAATGTGGAACTGACTACCACAAGGAATAGAAGGATATGTTGATAGGGTGAGCTGAAGTGAATAGAGTGGGAAGAGGCTTGTGGAGCAAAAACATCGGCATAGTCCGACGCAGCCGAATGGCCTATTTTTGTGCTGTAAAATTCTAATTCCCTGTGATGTGTGCAATGATGAAAATAGAATGCTCTTCTGTCTCCCTCCCCAAACGATAATCAGTTTGCTCAATATTTTCTCACCAAGAAAATGCTCCACTGAATAGCTCCATTGTTTGTGTGTGAACTAAAAAATGCCCTGGTTACTTTCGCCTTTGAAATAAACTTGTCCAGGAGAATTTATCCCATTCAAATGAATATAAAACCTCAGTGAGGTCATCTTCAATTCAAAATCTTATACCATTTTTTAAATTAAAATCACCCGAGCTAACATTTCATGGACCAACATGTATTTACAGAACACACAGTACGGCAGGGGGGTGGGAACCATAAGGACATAGGAACAGGAGTAGGCCATTCAGCCCCTCGAGCCCGCTCCGCCATTTGACAAGATCATAGCTGATTTGTGATGTAACTCCATGTACCTGCCTTTGGCCCACATCCCTTAATACATATCCCTTGGTTGGCAAAAAGCTATCTATCTCAGATTTAAATTTAGCAATTGAGCGAGCACCAATTGCCATTTGCTGAAGAGAGTTCCAAACTTCTACCACCCTTTGTGTGTAGAAATGTTTTCTAATCTCACTCCTGAAAGGTCTGGCTCTAATTGTTAGACTGTGCCCCCTACTCCTGGAATCCCCAACCAGCGGAAATAGTTTCTCTCTATCCACCCTATCTGTTCCCTTTAATATCTTATAAACTTCGATCAGATCACTCCTTAACCTTCTAAACTCTAGAGAATACAACTCCAATTTGTGTAATCTCTCCTCATAACTTAACCCTTGAAATCCGGGTATCATTCTAGTAAACCTACGTTGCACTCCCTCCAAGGCCAGTATGTCCTTCCGAAGGTGCGGTGCCCAGAACTGCTCTCAGTACTCCAGGTGCGGTCTAACCAGGGTTTTGTATGGCTGCCGTATAACTTCTGTCCCCTTGTACTCTAGTCCTCCAGATATAAAGGCCAGCATTCCATTAGCCTTACTGACTATTTTCTGCACCTGTTCATGACACTTCAATGATCTATGTACCTGAACCCCTAAGTCCCTTTGGAGATCCACTGTTTTTAACTTTTTACCATTTAGAAAGTACCTGTTCTATCCTTTTTTTGATCCAAAGTGGATGACCTCACATTTGCCTACATTGAATTCCATTTGCCACAGTTTTGCCCATTCACCTAATCTATCAATATCCCTTTGTAATTTTATGTTTTCATCTACACTGCTTACAATGCCACCAATTTTTGTGTCATCGGCAAACTTAGATGTGAGACTTTCTATGCCTTCATCTAAGTTGTTAATAAATATTGTGAATAATTGAGGCCCCAAGACAGATCCCTGCGGGACTCCACTAGTCACATCCTGCCAATGTGAGTACCTTCCCATTATCCCTACTCTCTGTCGCCTTTCGCTCAGCCAACTTCCTAACCAAGTCCGTACTTTTCCCTCGATTCCATAGGCTTCTATCTTAGCTAACAGTCTCTTATGTGGGACTTTATCAAATGCCTTCTGGAAGTCCATATAAATAACATCCATTGACATTCCCCTGTCCACTACTTTAGTCACCTCTTCAAACAATTCAATCAGGTTTGTTAGACACGACCTACCTTTCACAAATCCGCGCTGGCTCTCTCTGATTAACTGAAAATTCTCGAGGTGTTCAGTCAGCCTATCCTTAATTATAGACTCCAGCATTTTCCCCACAACAGATGTTAGTCTAACTGGTCTATAATTCCCCAGGTTCCCTCTCTCTCCTTTCTTAAAAAGTGGAGTGAAATGTGCAATTTTCCAATCTAGAGGGACAGTTCCTGATTCTAGAGAACTTTGAAAGATTATAGTTAGGGCATCTGCAATCTGCTCACCTACTTCCTTTAAAACCCTGGGATGGAAACCATCTGGTCCTGGGGCAGGTACAGATCGGACAAATTCAGACCAGGAAACAGGAAATAGAAAAGCAGTTAGTGATGTAGTTAACGACTCAAAGGCAAAAGAAGCAAAGGTTAAATAGTGTTCAGCACAGGAATTTGACGGGGTTAAAGGGTATATACTTCAATGTAAGGAGTATTACAAACAAAGATGAGGAGCTAAGGGCACAGATAGACACATGGCAGCACGATATCATTGCTATAACGGAAACCTGGCTTAAAAAGGGGGATAATTGACAGCTCAATATCCCTGGATATAGAGTTTTCAGGCAGGATAGAGTGGGTGATTAAAAAAAGGAGGGGGGAGGGTAGCATTATTGGTTAAAGAATCAATTACAGTTGTGAGAAGGGATGATATGCTAAATGGATCATCAATCGAGGCCATATGGGTTCAGCTAAGAAATAAAAAAGGGGCAGTCACACTACTAGGAGTGTACTATAGACCCCCGAATAGCGAGAGGGAGATAGAAGAACAAATATGTAGGCAAATTTCTGAGCGCAAAAATAAGAGGGCAATAATAGTAGGGGATTTCAACTACCCTAACATCAACTGGGATTCCAACAGTGTGAGGGGCACAGAGGGTGCAAAATTCTTGACCGGTGTCCAGGAGAACTTTTTTAGCCAGTACATGACAAGCCCAACAAGAGGGGATGCAATTCTAGATTTAGTCCTGGGAAATGAAGATGGGCAAGTGGGTGACCATATTGGGGATAGTGACCACAATTCAGTTAGTTTTAGCATTATTATGGAAAAAGAGAGTTAAATCAGGAGTAAATGTTTTAAATTGGGGGAAGGCAAATTTTACAGAACTAAGAGGTGATTTGGCAGAAGTGGACTGGACACAACTAATTGAGGAGAAATCAGTGGCAAGCCAGTGGGAGGCACTACAAAGTGAAATTCTACGGGTACAATGCAGACATGTCCCCTCAAAGAAAAAGGGTGGCACTGGCAAATTTAGAGCCCCCTGGTTGTCCAGAAGTATAACAGGGCAAGATAAAGCAGAAAAAGCTTATGACTGTCACAGAAAACTAAATACTGCAGAAAGCCTAGGGGAGTATAGAAAGTACAGGGATGACGTAAAAAAGGAAATAAGGAAAGCAAAGAGAGGGCAGGAAAAAATATTAGCTAGTAAGATTAAAGAAAACCCAAAGATGTTTTATCAGTACATTAAGAACAAGAGGATAGCTAAGGAAAAGGTGGGACCTATCAGGGATGTAAGTGTAACTTGTGTGTCGAAGCAGAGGAAGTGGGTAGGGTTTTAAATGAATATTTTGTCTCCATATTCACAAAGGAAAGGGATGATCCGGACGTAGTAGTTAAAGAGGAGAGGTGTGAAATATTGGATAAGGTAAACATAACGAGAGAGGAAGTACTAGAGGGACTGGAATCCTTGAAAGTTGATAAGTCACCAGGGCCGGATGGATTGTTTCCTAGGCTATTGAAGGAAGCCAGGGAGAAAATAGCGGATGCTCCGAGGATCATTTTCCAATCCTCACTAGATACAGGGGACGTACCAGAGGACTGGAAGACTGCAAACGTAGTACCATTGTTTAAAAAGGGTAGGAGGGAAAGGCCAAACAATTATAGGCCGGTCAGTCTTACCTCGGTGGTGGGCAAACTATTAGAATCAATACTGAGAGATAGGATAAACTGTCACTTGGAAAGGCATGGTTTAATCAGGGATAGTCAGCATGGATTTGTTCAGGGAAGGTCATGCCTTACAAATCTGATTAAATTCTTTGAGGAAGTGACGAGCAGGATTGATGAGGGTAGTGCAGTGAATGTTGTCAATATGGATTTTAGTAAGGCATTTGACAAGGTCTCACATGGCAGATTGGTCAGAAAGGCAGGGACCCTCAACTCTTTTTAAAAAGTACCTGGACCTGCACCTAAAGTGCTGTAAGCTGTAGGGCTACGGACCGGATGCTGGAAGGTGGGATTAGAATGGGCACCTGATTGTTCTTCGAGCTGGCACGAACACGATGGGCCGAATGGCCCCCTTCTGTGCTGTATCTTTTCTATGCTTCTAGACACCAGGGGGTGAAATTTAATCTTGGAGAGGGCGCAAATACATCTCGATGGAAAGAAAAATCGGGCCAGGTTGTATGACGGGCAGCTGATCCGCTACCGCTCAATTGGCGCCCTTACCAAATTTGAATTTCACCCCCTTTCTTTCTCGGTTACGATGGAACTCATCCTAATGTCCCAGGAATCTGAAACCCTTCTTTCGATGCCCTCTAATTATGCATTGACTCATTTAATCTTTTCCTCCCTGCAAACAACTTGCATTTATATCGCGCCTTTAACGTAGTAAAACATCCCAAGGCGCTTCACAGAAGCGATTATCAGACAAACTTTGACACCGAGCCACATAAGGTGACCAAAAGCTTGGCCAAAGAGGTAGGTTTTAAAGGAGCGTCTTAAAAAGGAGGAGAGAGAGGCGGAGAGGTTTAGGGAGGGAATTCCAGAGCTTCGGGCCCAGGCAGCTGAAGGCACGGCCGCCAACGGTGGGGCGAAGGAAATCGGGGACGCGCAAGAGGCCAGAATTGGAGGAGCGCCGAGATCTCGGAGGGTTGTAGGGCTGGAGGAGATAGGGAAGGGGCGAGGCCATGGAGGGATTTGAAAACAGGGATGAGAAATTTTTAATTTTTTTTTTAAATCGAGACGTTGCTGGACCGGGAGCCAATGTAGGTCAGTGAGCACAACTTGTCCGGGATGTGGCACCAGGAGGATTCCTGAGATTTTAACTCTAGAGGTCTTGCAGTTTAATCCGCAGAATTCTCGGTGCGTAGCTCACTCAAAAAGGCAAACAAGAATTTAAATACGGTCAATAATTAATGCTTTGAGGCTAGTGAATTAGATTAATCTTATCTTAAAACATTGTTGCATACTTTACAAACTAATTCACTGCGCAGGCATGTACATCTGTCAACAGCACACATCAGTACTCTGGTTACAGCGTGTACAAGTCCATTGGGTGTTACATTTATCGATTAAAACAGTACCTGAAATGAATCCTGCAGAGTCTCAACTGATGCAAAATCTTCATCATCATCATCACTAAACTGATCCTGGGAGCAGTAGTGAGTGCTATAGGCAGAATGTTCTTCGACTGCATGAAGCCATTTCTAGAAAAAGGGGGGGGAAAATGTCAGAAGTCGAGAGGTCACGAGATAAAAAGAAACGATGGACAAATGTCAACAGCTCGGCTAGCACGAAAATTAACCAATACCACTAAAAGGTTGCACAATATGCTGTTATAAAGGACTATTAACTTCACAAAGTATCCTTTTTACTAAAATAATCTGATTTAGAAGAAAAAGGTTAAAATCATACAAATTCACCTTGTATTTTTTGCAAACAATGCATCTTTTCGCAATCCACGTAACTGAGAAATTGTTGGTCAATTGTTAATCCATTAAAAAAAATTTCTCCAATGTTTATGCTTTTCCTAAGTATCAAATTCATAATTTTAAAAAACACACGTAAGCCTTCTCAGTTTTGTACCTTTCTCTCCCTCTTTCCCCCCACCCCTCTCTATTCGCTGGATATTCCCCATTTTTCCCCTCTCTCCAGTATTTGGCCTTGGAGTCTATTAGAAACTCAAGACATGGAGAACCAAGGTCGAACATACTGCCGTCACACTGGCCTGGAATTCCTCTTTTTAATATTACAAGAAGTATTGCGGCAGGCAATTAAAAAAAAATGTAATTGCATAAGACAATGACATTAGTAGCTTTCCAATAAGTATTTCTATCTATTTAAAATCTTCACAGTAACACCGTGGTTCTCATTCTTGATATTAAGATTAGTGATGACCAACCATCCTCTCTCTTTAACCTACCTTATCAGCTTCCACATCTCCCTATAACAACAACTTATGTAGCGCTATATAAACTATGTCCATTGGAAGCCCCAAGGCAGTTATCAGACAAAATGTGACACCGAGCCACATAAGGAGATATTAGGATGGGTGACCAAAAGCTTGGTCAAAGTGGTAGGTTTTCAGGAGCGTCTTAAAGGAGGGAGAGGTAGAGAGACGGAGAGGTTTAGGGAGAGAGCTCCAGAGATTAGGGCTTAGGCAGCTGAAGGCACGGCCGCCAATGGTGGAGCGATGAAAATCGGGGATGCGCAAGAGGCCAGAATTGGAGGAGGGCAGAGATCTCAGAGGAGGTTACAGAGATCGAGAGGGGTGAGGCCATGGAGGGATTTGAACACAAGGATGAGAATTTTAAACTAACTAAACTATCTGATGGCCTACACACTGCATGCTGACGGTGACGACGCTGGAATTACACACCGAGTTTGCATACGCTAAATAGTGATAAATTCCATTCATACCATCCAATATGGTTTTGAAGTGCATGTTTGTGAATAGTGCCATCTTCATGTATGAGAATTACATTAAAAAATTGTTACCAACATTCCAGGTGTGCATTTCACAACCACGTTAGGTAGTGGCAGGAGGATAATGGGCCAGATTTTGCTGGAGTGGGACATCTCGCAACATGCCCCGATAGACTTTATCCCCTCGCCCTTTAGTTCAAAAATCTTTTACACCACATGTTGCTGGAAGCGCAAGCTGATAACGGGGCAGCGAGGCATCTGGGACCCTAGTGAACAGCGTGGTCCAACAGTCTATCTCCTCAACCGATGAGATTTAAGGATCGAGAAAGAAACAGAGGAGCAATGGAGAAGGGAAGAGGGTGAATTAGAGTCAGATCAGGTGCAGAAAGAGAAATAAAGAGAAGGATCCAAAATTCTCTGGACTCAGCAAAGGTCCCGGCAGATTGGAAAACTGCTAATGTAACACCCTTATTTAAAAAGGGTAGTAGGCAGAAGGCTGGAAATTATAGACCAGTTAGCCTAACATCTGTGGTGGGTAAAATTTTGGAGTCTATTATTAAGGAGACAGTAACGGAACATTTAGACAAACATAATTTAATAGGACAAAGTCAGCATGGCTTTATGAAGGGGAAGTCATGTCTGACAAATTTGCTTGAGTTCTTTGAGGACATAACGTACAGGGTGGATAAAGAGGAACCAGTGGACGTAGTGTATTTGGACTTCCAGAAGGCATTCGACAAGGTGCCACATAAAAGATTATTGCTCAAGATAAAGAATCACTGGATTGGGGGTAATATTCTGGCATGGGTGGAGGATTGGTTATCTAACAGGAAGCAGAGAGTTGGGATAAATGGTTCATTCTCGGACTGGCAAACAGTAGCCAGTGGTGTTCCGCAGGGATCGGTGCTGGGTCCCCAACTCTTTACAATCTATATTAACGATTTGGAGGAGGGGACCGAGTGTAACATATCAAAGTTTGCAGATGATACAAAGATGGGAGGGAAAGTGGAGAGTGAGGAGGACATAAAAAACCTACAAGGGGATATAGACAGGCTGGGTGAGTGGGCGGAGATTTGGCAGATGCAATACAATATTGGAAAATGTGAGGTTATGCACTTTGGCAGGAAAAATCAGAGAGCAAGTTATTATCTTAATGTCGAGAAACTGGAAAGTACTGCAGTACAAAGGGATCTGAGGGTCCTAGTGCAAGAAAATCAAAAAGTTAGTATGCAGGTGCAGCAGGTGATCAAGGCGGCCAACGGAATGTTGGCTTTTATTGCTAGGGGGATAGAATATAAAAGCAGGGAGGTATTGCTGCAGTTATATAAGGTATTGGTGAGACCGTACCTGGAATACTGCATACAGTTTTGGTGTCCATACTTAAGAAAAGACATACTTGCTCTCGAGGCAGTACAAAGAAGGTTCACTCGGCTAATCCCGGGGATGAAGGGGCGGACATATGAGGAAAGGATGAGTAGATTGGGACTCTACTCATTGGCGTTCAGAAGAATGAGAGGCGATCTTATTGAAACATATAAGATTGTGAAGGGGCTTGATCGGGTGGATGTGGTAAGGATGTTCCCAAGGATGGGTGAAACTAGAACGAGGGGGCATAATCTTAGAATAAGGGGCTGCTCTTTCAAAACTGAGATGAGGAGGAACTTCTTCACTCAGAGGGTGGTAGGTCTGTGGAATTTGCTGCCCCAGGAAGCTGTGGAAGCTACATCATTAAATAAATTTAAAACAGAAATCGACAGTTTTCTAGAAGTAAAGGGAATTATGGGTTACAGGGAGCGGGCAGGAAATTGGACATGAATTTAGATTTGAGGTTAGGATCAGATCAGCCATGATCTTATTGAATGGCGGAGCAGGCTCGAGGGGCCGATTGGCCTACTCCTGCTCCTATTTCTTATGTTCTTATGAAAGATTGGATTGAGACAGGAAAAGTTAGAAAAAATATTTAAAGTTTAAAAAATCTCGAGGAACTTTTTACTACCTGCAGGAACGAGACTCCATTGTTTAAATTGTTCCCTTTCTGGGCTGGAGTGGATGAGAGGCACTTCAGGTACATAAATCTCATTAAAAGGGTCCTAACGCTGTTAAGTACAAGCCCTAACTTTCTGTGGTGAGTTTAATGGGCAATTAATGCGCAAATGCAATAATTTCATGCAACAGGGAGGTTGAGGGCGAGCTCCCATTTACACGAGGCTAAGGGCGGAGTGGTGCAAATCGTCCAGCGACTTGTGGCGATTTGCTATTCACGCGGTGTCTTCCTTGCCATAAATTGCTGGCCAATTTACACATTAATAATGGCAATCGCCATTAAACTTGCTGTTATTTTGCCAGCAAATTCTAGCCCACTATGTCCATGCTTGCAAACCTGACAATCTTAATGTAATTAATAAGCTTACAGCCTTAACTCAATCATTGCATTAGTGCTATAAAACAGACAGAGATCAAAGTGCTTTTGTACTAAATTTAACTACTCACTTGACTTGTGTGATCAAGTTCAGTATTGGGATGAACTTTAAAGATGTGGATACTGTCATCAAAGCACTTGATTGAAAAGAGCCTCTCGCCAGTACCTTTAACCTTTGTGATGAAAATGTTTTTTTTTAAAAACAATAGACAGAAGAAATCCATATGCAACTAAAATTCAACGTGTGATCTCCATCTGGCGTCTCCCAGTGTACATCTAACTCTACATTCAGAGTTTTTAGATATCATGTTAAAAACAGTGGTACTTATCCAGCTTTTGATCATCTAAATGGTACCAAAAATGTCCACATTTATACTCCATTGGGTTGTAGCTCATGGATGGTATTTATAAACTTCGATAAAAGCCAACAGAAAAACTTAACAATTGTTGAGAAATCTCTCCCTGCTGTCACTTTTCTCCCGTAAACTAAGGATTGGACAATCTGAGTTATAGATTTTGTTCTTTGAAAATGGTCCATGCTGCTAAATCTTTCTGCAAGCTTTCAGAAAATGTAATCGCGCCTACTCCTCAATCTTAAAAATGAAAACAGGCTCTACAGTACTGGAATTTAAAGAAAAAAAACTTGCATTTTTATAGCACCTTTCACGACCTCAAAGGACATGCCGAAGCATTTTACAGCCAATTAAATACTTTTGCCAAGTGTTGTAATGTAGGAAACGCAGCAGCCAATTTGCGCACAGCAAGATCCCACAATGTGATAATCACTAGACATTCTGTTTTTTTTTTAATGTCAGTTGACAAATATTGACCAGGACACTGGGGAGAACTCCCTTGCTCTTCCTTGAAATAGTGCTATGGGATCTTTGACGTCCACCTGAGGGGGCAGACGGGGTCTCGGTAGATTGTGCAGGAAAATGGCTTTGAGGTAGAAGATCAGCCATGGTCTTGTTGAATGGCGGAGCAGGCTCGAGGGGCCTGACGGCCTACCCCTGCTCCTATTTCTTATGTTCTTATGTCTCATCTGAAAGACGGCACCTCCGACTGTGCAGAACTCCTTCAGTACCGCACCGGTCTGGACTGTGGTTTTGTGCTCAACTCTCTGGGAGTGGGACTTCAATCTAATCCACGACCTCCTGACTCGGTGGTGAGAATACTGCCCAATGAGCCATGGCTAACACCTAGTAGTAAGTGTAACAAGACTACCAACCCAGAGGGTTATTAAGCCTAAATTTTTTTTTGGTAAAATTCAAAACTAATCTGGTCTCTTGCCCGAGATCAGTCCTTTCAGTCAGGCTGATAGATCGATGTGCCGTCTGAGGCAATAGAACTTTTTGTTTTAAAAATCATAAATTTTAGAACGTGTCTCAAAAACAAAGAGGAAAAAAAAAATGACTGCTGAAAATTTTGAAATACAAACAGAAAATTCTGGAAATGCATTGTAGTATTGGAAAGGAAAAAGGTTAGAGCAGAAGAGGTAAAAGGGAGACTTAATAGAGATGTTCAAAGTCATGTAAGGTTTTGATAGAGTAAATAAGGAGAAACCGTTTCCAGTGGCAGGAGGGTCGGTAACCAGAGGACACAGATTGAAGGTAATTGGCAAAAGAACCAGAGGGGAGATGAGGAGAATTTTTTTTTTTTACATGCAGCGAATTGTTATGATCTGGAATGCGCTGCCTGAAAGGGCGGTGGAAGCAGATTCAATAATAACTTTCAAAAGGGAATTGGATAAATACTTGAAAAGGAAAAATTTTACAGGGCTACGGGGAAAGAGCAGGGGAATGTGGGACTAATTGGACAGCTCTTTCAAAGAGCCGGCACAGGCACAATGGGCCGAATGGCCTCCTTCTGTGCTGGAAGATTCTACGGTTCTATGAAATCCTGAGTCTGAACTCAGGAGTGAGAGGAACTGTCAGAATCAGGCCATACAACCAGCATCGTGGCTAAAAGAAGTCTGACTTTACCCACCACACCCCCCGCCAAGGATATGATTGGTTCACTCTGTGGTGTTTGCCGTGTTTCTTTTAAACTCGGTTACTTATTAGTAAATGAGACAAATCAGCACGCCTTATACATGAGATCAAAGCATCAGGATGCAATAGTAAGTTTTGGTTAATTGCTTTTTAATCAGTGAAATTTGAGCCAATTAGCGTGCTTCACATAAAGTTTTAACAGTCAGCATGCTACTGGGCCCCACAGACAGAAGACTCATCACTTCCCTACAGCTCGCAATCAAAACACCAGAAACAAAAATTTTAAGTTCTAGATACTTGCGTGAATACAGCGGGAGCTTGGTTGACAGGGCATTTTACATCCCCTTTTGTCACACGCTTAAAACCGCTCAAATTAAAAGGATCTCTCTCTAATATCGCTGCTCAAATACTACCAGTCTTTGCATTAACTATCTTGCATAGAATTTATAGCACAGAAAGAGGCCATTCAGCCCAACAGGTCTGTGACGGAGTTTATGCACCACACCAGCCTCCTCCCTCCCTTCTTCATCGAACCCGATCAGCATATCCTTCTATTCCTTTCCCCCCCCCCGTGTTTATTTAACTTCCTCTTAAATGCATCTCTGCTATTCGCCTCAACTACTTCCTGTGGTAGCGAGTTCCACATTTTCATCACTCTCTGGGTAAAGAAGTTTCTCCTGAATTCCCTATTGGATTTATTAGTGACTATCCTGTATTTACAGCCCCTGGTTTTGGTCTCCCCCTACAAGTGGGAACATCTTTTCTACGTCTACCTAATGAGCCCCTGCATAATTTTAAAGACTTCTATCAGGTCACCTCTCAGCCTTCCCTTTCCCTAGAGAAAAAAAAAACCCCAGCCTGCTCAGTCTTCCCCGAGGGGTTATAACCTCTCAGTTCTGGTATCACCCTTGTAAATCTTTTTTGCACTTGGTCCAGTGCCTCTTGCATCCTTTTTGTAATATGGAGACCAGAACTGTGCACAGTGCTCCAAGTGTGGTCTAACCAAAGTTCGATATCAATTTAGCCTAACTGCTCTGCTTTTGAATTCTATCCCTCTAGAATCTTCAGTGTGTTTGGCTGTGTTCCATAACACAGCAAAAACTTAGAGGAGACCTTTCTTGAATCCCAATGCAAAAATAGATGTTTAATATATGTGTACCCATTATAGCCTCTTATGTTATCAGGGAACAAATGCTACATTTTACAATTAAGGGAGATCAAGTTTACGCCCACACACAGAATAAACAATTCTCCAGTCATATAACAGCCGAGTTGCCTAAGGCTATCTTGAATACGAGGATAATGATAAAACATTAAGTACACATGGCATTTGTTAATTATTCAGATCTGTCCTGTACAATCACAGAGCCCAACCTTCAATCCAGTAACGGAATTTCCTGGCTGCCCTCCCGTAAACTTGAGCTCATCCAAAACTCTGCTGCCCGTATCCCAACTCGCACCAAGTTCCTACATTGGCTCCCGGTCCGGCAACGCCTCGATTTTAAAATTCTCATCCTTGTTTTCAAATCCCTCCGTGGCCTCGCCCCCTCCCTATCTCTGTAACCTCTTCCAGCCCTACAACCCTCCGAGATCTCTGCATTCCTCCAATTCTGGCCACTTGTGCATCCCCGATTTTCATCGCTCCACCATTGGCGGCCGTGCCTTCAGCTGCCTGGGCCCTAAGCTCTGAAATTCCCTCCCTCTCCACCTCTCTACCTCTCCACTTCTCCTTGACCAAGCTTTTGGTCACCTGTCCTAATATCTCCTTATGTGACTCAGTGTCAAATGTTGTTTGATAATCGCTCCTGTGAAGCGCCTTGGGACGTCTCACTATGTTAAAGGTGCTATATAAATGCAAGTTGTTTTTGTTGCATGCAGATATCAATTATTGCTTTACTTGAATGGCTGTAGCTATCAGTTTATGTGCAATTTTCATGAGCAAGGCAACAATTAGACGAGTCTTACTGTACAAACTGCTTGCGTTAGGTTCTTGCAACCTTGTCGGTAAACATCAGCCTTGGCATCTGACCTTAAAAAAGGAGAAAAGAATTAGAACCTTTGATCGATTGGTACAGAAATATAATTTTCTTATTTTGTTACACAAAAATAATGTGTTCACACTTACTGGATGCGAAACCATGACAGCACTCCATGTTCTAAAACCACCCAAAACAAATTCCATCCAAAGAATCTGGAACGCTACAGAAACAAAATCAGTCAGAATAGCTGTGCAGAAAGACCCGAGTTGTCTAAACAAGATACCAATATTGCAGTTCAGCAGAGAGCTGATAGCTGGACTAAAAAGGGTTGAATTATGAAGACAGGTTGCATAGACTAGGCTTGCATTCCCTCAAGTATAGAAGATTAAGGGGTGATCCAATTGAGGTGTTTAAGATGATTAAAGCAGTTGATAGTGTAGATAGAGAGAAACTATTTCCTCTGGTGGGACAGTCCAGAACAAGGGGGCATAACCTTAAAATTAGAGCTAGGCCGTTCGATGTCAGGAAGCACTTCTTCACACAAAGGGGAGTGGAAATCTGGAACTCTCTTCCCCCAAAAAGCTGTCGAGACTGGGGGTCAATTGGAAACTTCAAAACTGAGATTGATAGATGTGTGTTAGGTAAGGGTATTAAGGGTTACAGAACCAAGGCGGGTAGATGGAGTTAAGATACAGATCAGCCATGATCTAATTGAATGGCGGAACAGGCTCGAGGGGCTGAATGGCCTCCTCCTGTTCCCTATGTTCCCCACCTGAGGACGCAGCAAAATAATGTACAACTGCACTAGGGAAAAAAAACTCCTAACAAAAGGTATTTCTAAAAACACCTAGTTTGAAATGTCTAAGATACGCTTCACCTGTTCTTGCTCACCTTCCCTCGTACTAGCACCCTCCCAAATTGTCCTCTCCCATTCCAACCGTGTTGGTGAAATTTCCGACTGCAGATCAAGCAGTGTGTGAACCCTAGCGAGCGTCTGTGTTTTTCACCTGTTCTATCGTTTGGTGTGTGTGTGCGCGTGCGCCAGATTTTGCTGAGAAAATAACACCGTTACTAATGTGCAAATTGGCCAGCAACTTGTGGCGAGCAAGAGCTACCCCGTGAATTGCGAATCGCCACAAATTGCTGCCCAATTTACACCTCTTTGCCATTAGCCTCGCGAAAACAGCATCTTACCCTTAACTGCCCCGTGATTTGTACATCAATTGCCCATTAAACTCGCCACAGAAAGTTAAGTCTAGTAATTAGCAGCGTAAGCACCCTTTTAACAATGTGACAATTGTTAATGACGGCCAATCAACCTCCCTGGCCCAGAAAGGGAACAATTAAAACTTTGGAGTCTCATTCCTTCAAGTGGTGAATTGTTCTAGGAGATTTTTAAAAACGTGAAATTTTAATACTTTTTTCTTCCTTTTCCTTGCTGTCTCTTTTTTCTCTCTCTCAATCCGATCTTTCCCTCTCTATATTTCCCTTTCCGTACCTGATTTGACTCTAATTCACCCTATTTCCTTCTCTGTCGTTCCTCGGTTTATTTCTCAATCCTTAAATCTCATCGGTTAGGGAGATAGACTGTTGGTCCCGTCGTTCACTAAGGTCCCAGATGCCCCTTTACCCTTGTCACGCTCGTTATCAGCTCGCACCTCCAGCAAGTCACAGGGCAAAAACAATTAGAACCTAGCCCAACATGCTTCTGGACACACTGTGGAATTAAATGGCCTGGAT
The DNA here is from genome assembly GCF_035084215.1 of Heptranchias perlo. Taxonomy (NCBI): domain Eukaryota; kingdom Metazoa; phylum Chordata; class Chondrichthyes; order Hexanchiformes; family Hexanchidae; genus Heptranchias; species Heptranchias perlo. The sequence continues at coordinate 3,800,493 of NC_090327.1, forward strand.
ATATATAAAAGTTTAGAACATATATATCATTAATTCTTACACAGAAGAGGGATGATTAGATTAATGACAAGAGCTCAGTTAGATATGAGCACCCTCCAAGTGCTCAAAAATAAAAGTAACGTGCAACCAGCTACATCTCCGTTACTCCCGCTTCTCACCACTGCTGCACCCACATTACCCCCCCTCACCCCTGGGGACTTTCTTTACTTTTAAAAATGGCGACTGTAGCCAAGTTTAGGGTTAGGAATGCTTCTTTAAATGGATATATTACATTTACAACTAAATCTACGAATTGTCAGACATCTGTATCTGATCGGCAAATTCACATGAAAAGTAGTTACCTTAAAAAGTGGCCCTTCAAATCTTTGCACCATTTTACACATTCCCTAAAAAGAACGATAATGTAATGTTAATCGCACTATTTAACTTACAGTCATTTCAAAAAGAAATTACCGAATGCCTGTTGAAACAATTGCCGTGGGTTTTCTGATCTTTTGGAAATTCTTAGTGATTCATAGTTATAATAACTGCATTTTTAAACAGTTCAGCACAGAATCACTACCCATTCAAAATTTGTGCCGGCATCACAGTATTTTGCCAAAGCAAGTTCAAATCAGTCTCTCGGACGAGACGTTAAACCGAGGACCCGTCCGCCCTCGCAAGTGGGCGTAAAACATCCCATGGCCACTATTTCGAAGAGCGGGGGAGTTCTCCCCGGTGTCCTGGGCCAGTATCTATCCCTCAACCAACATCACTAAACGACACATTATCTGGTCATTGTCATATTGCTGTTTGTGGGATCCTGCTGTGCGCAAATTGGCTGCCGCGTTTCCTACATTACAGCAGTGACTACACTTCAAAGATACTTCATTGGCTTTGGGATGTCCTGAGGTCATGAATGGCGCGATATAAATACAAGTTCTTTTAATGGTATCACTTCTGATTCAGCAGTGAGCTGTAACAGCTCAATATAAGAACCACTTAATTTTTTAAAAAATTTTATTTTTGGGCTGCGGGCGTCGCCCATCCTTAGCCGCCCTCGAGACGTTGGTGGTGGGCCGTCTTTTTCAAACCACTACCGGTAGTGGTTTGAAGAAAAACCACTGGAACCGCAGTAAGATTCGAACCTTCGCAGGGGAGACCTCCCTGGACTTCCAGCCCATCGCCTTAACCACTCGGCCACGACTGCACGCTCGAGACACATTTTCCTTCTTTAAAAAAAAAACTTACTTTCGAACTTTCAGGGAAATAAATATATTGGGGTAGAGTTTCCACTTTGGGCACAATCGGAAAATTGCGCCCGAAACCGTGCTGGTTAGGTTCGGCTTCAAATTTCTGCTAAAAATTCATTTGCATAATCACAAACGGAAAATCTTCCGTGAGCCAGCGCAATTGGGCAGCGTAATAGGACGTAATTGTTTCTTTTATTGTTTTTCGCATTAAAGAGTATTCCTTAATGTATTTAAGAGCGGTGACCTGGTGCAGTTTTATTAATACAGCTGAAATTGGGTTTATCACCAAAAATAACCCTTTAAATAAGGGAGTCCAGTCCTCTGCCTGATGATAACCTGATTTAAAATCACTGAAAATTACTTTTAAAAAAAACTATACCGAACCATTTAATAGTTTTGTTGGTGCACACTGGTCAGTTTCTTAGTAAATTACATTTTTTGATATGTAAATATTTTTAAACCGTGCCGACTGGCGCCTGTTGGCCTAAGGAAACGAGCGCAATTTGAAGAGCCTTCCCAAACCAGCGCAATCGGCAGAATCTCGCAATGTCGACCCGGGGATGGGGCCTGATTCGGGGGGGAATTGAATCTTGAACCAGCGGAAAAGATCGCGGAAGGCACGAACGGCAAGTGGATTTGGGCGTAACTCGCTTACGTTTAAAATTCCCCCGATCTATTGCCCTGGAATCAGGGCGCAAAACTAGCGGAAACTTCTCCCCTCCCCCCCCCCCCACCAAAGTAACAAGATTACAAAAATACGCATATCTACGTTATGGACAGTGGCGCTCAACATTCATGGTTTGAATTTCTTATCATGGGTGCATTGGTCATTATTTCCACGTCACGAAGGACAGATCTGCTAACAGAGAGAAATTAGACGAGCCGCAAGATATAGAGGGGGGGAGCTGGAGAATGGATTCTGAAGTTCATCGCTTCCACACAGAGATTTACTCCACAGGGTCAGACAGCTTCCTCCGCATCCCACTGCCGGGGACAATCCGACAACACCTAAAGCTGAAGGCACCCTGCCTTTGGCACCAATTTTAAGCCCAAGTGTATTTACCATGAATCAAATCCTACAGTGTCAAAAATGTAGTTTTCTATTCTTGCCAGGATGTTTATAAAACAGTTCAATTTACAATGGGATCAATAAAACTTAAATTCACAAAGATCAGCGTGGGAAAATAACTAGTGTAGCCTCGCGTGAAATTAAGAAGCTAATCAAATAGTAATAAAACCAGTATTACACAGAATGTACAGCACAGAAACAGGCCATTCGGCCCAACAGGTCTACGCCATGTTTACGCTCCACACGAGCCTCCTCCTATCCCTCTTCAGCTGACCCAGTATTGGTCAAATGATTTGCACATAATATTGTATATATTGCTTCTACAGTTGTGACTATTGCTTCTAAAATCTATATTTTGTAGCCAATTTGATATCCATCCTTGCTAAGTGACAGGAAACAGAATAGTGGTGAACGGTTGTTTTTCGGACTGGAGGGAGGTGTACAGTGGTGTTCCCAGGGGTCAGTGCTGGGACCACTTTTTTTTTTATATATATTAATGATTTGGACTTGGGTGTACAGGGCACAATTTCAAAATTTGCAGATGACACAAAACTTGGAAGTGTAGTAAACAGTGAGGAGGATAGTGATAGACTTCAAGAGGATATAGACAGGCTGGCGGAATGGGCGGACACGTAGCAGATGAAATTTAATGCAGAGAAGTGCGAAGTGATACATTCTGGCAGGAAGAACGAGGAGCGGCAATATAAACTAAACGGTACAATTCTAAAGGAGGTGCAGGAACAGAGAGACCTGGGGGTCTATGTGCACAAATCTTTGAAGGTGGCAGGACAGGTTGAGAAAGCGGTTAAAAAAGCATACGGGATCCTGGGCTTTATCATTGAGGCATAGAGTACAAAAGGAAAAATGTTATGATGAACCTTTATAAAACACTGGTTCGGCCACAACTGGAGTATTGTGTCCAGTTCTGGGCACCGCACTTTAGGAAGGACGTGAAGGCCTTAGAAAGGGTGCAGAAAAGATTTACTAGAATGGTTCCAGGGATGAGGGACTTCAGTTATGTGGACAGAATGGAGAAGCTGGGATTGTTCTCCTTAAAGCAGAGAAGGTTGAGAGGAGACTTGATAGAAGTGAACAAAATCACGAAGGGTTTAGATAGTGTAAATAGAGAGAAACTGTTCCCATTGGCGGAAGGGTCGAGAACCAGAGGACACAGATTTAAGGTGATTGGCAAAACAACCAAAGGCGACATGAGGAAAAACCTCTCTACGCAGCGAGTAGTTATGGTCTGGAATGAGCTGCCTGAAAGGGTGGTGAAAGCAGATTCAGTTGTGGCTTTCAAAAAGAAATTGGATAAATACTTGAAGGGAAAAAATTTGCAGGGCGACAGGGAAAGAGCGGGGGAATGGGACTAACAGGACTGCTCTTACAAAGAGCCGGCACAGGCTCGATGGGCCGAATGGCCTCCTTCTGTGCTGTAACCATTCTATGAGTCACTCGTGGTGTTCCAATTGTGTACACACACAGTTAGCATCAATAACTTAATTTATTTTATATACACACACAATAAATACATAAATAAAACAGGCAGTTATGGGATTCCAACATGGCTGCAATTTTATTTCCTACATATTTGGCAGGCAAGAGATTAAAACGCTAACCAAACTAAAATCAAGAAAGGCAATCTACATACAAAATGAAAGATATTGAAGAATTCCTCAATTTCCTCATTCCCCATAAAGCATCGACTTGCTGGAGCACGGCAGCAGACACATAGAAAATAGGAGCAAGAGTAGGCCATTCGGCCCTTCGGGCCTGCTCCACCATTCAAAATGATCATGGCTGATCGTCTAACTCAGTACCCTGTTCCCGCTTTTTCCCCATATCCCTTGATCCCCACTAGTCACAGTCTGCCAACCTGAAAAAGACCGTTGATTTCTACTCTGTTTTCCGTCTGTTAACCAATTCTCAATCCATGCCAGTATATTACCCCCAATCCCATGTGCTCTAACTTTGTTCACCAACCTCCTGTGTGGGACCTTATCGAAAGCCTTCTGAAAACCCAAATACACCACATCTACTGGTTCTCCCTTATCTATTCTACTAGTTACATCCTCAAAGAACTGCAATAGGTTTGTCAAACATGATTTCCCTTTCATAAATCCATGTTGACTCTGCCAAATTCTATTATAATTGTCTAAGTGTCCTGTTATCACATCCTTTATAATGGATTCCTGCATTTTCCCTACTACTGATGTCAGGCTAACAGGTCTGTAGTTCCCTGTTTTCTCTCTCCCTCCTTTCTTAAATAGTGGGATTACATTTGCTACCCTCCAATCTGCAGGAACCGTTCCAGAATCTATAGAATTTTGGAAGATGACAACCAATGCATCCACTATCTCTATAGCCACCTCTTTCAAAACCCTGGGATGTAGATCATCAGGTCCTTGGGATTTATCGACTTTCAGTCCCATTAATTTCTCCAGTACTTTTCTTTTACTAATACTAATTTCTTTCAGTTCCTCATTCTCGCCAGACCCTTGGCTCTCTAGTATTTCTGGGAGGTTTTTTGTGTCTTCTTCCGTGAAGACAGACACAAAGTATTTGTTTAATTTCTCTGGCATTTCCTTATTCCCCATTATAAATTCTTCCATCTCTGTCTGTAAGGGACCCACATTTGAGGAAAGAGAGAGAGAGAGAGAGAGAGAGAGAGAGAGAGAGAGAGAGAGAGAGGAGAGAGAGAGGAGAGAGAGAGAGAGAGGGAGGAAAGAGAGAGATGGGGAGGAAAAACGGGGGGAGGGGAGAGAGGAAGAAGAAAGGGTATCCGAGAGGGCAGTTGGGGCCTCGGTTTAACGTCTCACCCGAAAGACGGCACCTCCGACAGTGCAGCGCTCCCTCAGTCCTGCGCTGGAGTGTCAGCCTGGGTTATGTGCTCAAGTCAAGCCTTCACATCCTTCTAGACCATCAGACCGAGGGCCCCCCCCCCCACAAGTTGTTAGGTTTACACTGTAGCCAAATTGGCCACCAAATGATGGAGATATTGAAGTAACTGCTATTTCAAAAAGACTTTCCACGAGCAGTAGCGATCATTGTGATCAGAATTTTTGACTTTGATCCCTCTTGCAGACGGCCACAATGTTAGCAACGGCATTTTAGATACCGAGTTCATGCCTTTCCAGGGAATTTCCAAATGAGGTTTCCTGGAATAAAATTGGGGTCACACACAGCTTTAATGTCCTCACACCTACAGTCAAGAGAATAGTTGAGGGCTTCATAACAACAAAACAAAACTCCAAAAAGGATGTGAGAGATAGACAAACCTTGCTTGATTTTCCACCAAGTATTTGTTTGATTTCTGTGCCTCGAGCCAGATCAAGTGGCATTCGGCCTATTGAATAAAATACAAGAAAGATTAGAAGTTTCTGTATCAGTGATTAGTTAGAATGATTTTGTGGGGGAGTCCAAAACTAGGGGTCATAAATATAAGATAGTCACTAATAAATCCAATAAAGAATTCAGAAGAAACTTCTTTACCCAGAGGGCGGTTGGAATGTGGAACTCACTACCACAAGGAGTAGTTGAGGCAAATAGCATAGATTTTTTTTTAATTCGTTCATGGGATGTCGCTGGCGAGGCCGGCATTTATTGCCCATCCCTAATTGCCCTTGAGAAGGTGGTGGCGAGCCGCCTTCTTGAACCGCTGCAGTCCGTGTGGTGACGGTTCTCCCACAGTGCTGTTAGGAAGGGAGTTCCAGGATTTTGACCCAGCGACGATGAAGGAACGGCGATATATTTCCAAGTTGGGATGGTGTGTGACTTGGAGGGGAACGCGCAGGTGGTGTTGTTCCCATGGGCCTGCTGCCCTTGTCCTGCTAGGTGGTAGAGGTTGTGGGTTTGGGAGGTGCTGTCGAAGAAGCCTTGGCGAGTTGCTGCAGTGCATCCTGTGGATGGTACACACTGCAGCCACCGTGCGCCGGTGGTGGAGGGAGTGAATGTTTAGGATGGTGGATGGGGTGCCAATCAAGTGGGCTGCTTTGTCCTGGATTGTGTCGAGCTCATCCAGGCAAGTGGAGAGTACTCCATCACACTCCTTACTTGTGCCTTGTAGATGGTGCAAAGGCTTTGGGGAGTCAGGAGGTGAGTCACTCGCTGCAAAATACCCAGCCTCTGACCTGCTCTTGTAGCCACAGTATTTATGTGGCTGGTCCAGTTAAGTTTCTGGTCAATGGTGACCTCCAGGATCTTGATGGTGGGGAATTCGGTGATGGTAATGCCGTTGAATGTCAAGGGAAGGTGGTTAGACTCTCTCTTGTTGGAGATGGTCATTGCCTGGCACTTCTCTGGCATGAATGTTACTTGCCACTTATCAGCCCAAGCCTGGATGTTGTCCAGGTCTTGCTGCATGCGGGCATGGACTGCTTCATTATTTGAGGGGTTGCGAATGGAACTGAACACTGTGCAATCATCAGCGAACATCCCCATTTCTGACCTTATGATGTAGGGAAGGTCATTGATGAAGCAGCTGAAGATGGTTGGGCCTAAGACACTGCCCTGAGGAACTCCTGCAGCAATGTCCTGGGGCTGAGATGATTGGCCTCCAACAACCACTACCATCTTCCTTTGTGCCAGGTATGACTCCAGCCATTGGAGAGTTTTCCCCGATTCCCACTGACTTCAATTTTACTCGGGCTCCTTGGTGCCACACTCGGTCAAATGCTGCCTTCACGTCAAGGGCAGTCACTCTCACCTCACCTCTGGAGTTCAGCTGTTTTGTTCATGTTTGGACCAAGGCTGCAATGAGGTCTGGAGCCAAGTGTCCTGGCGGAACCCAAACTGAGCATCGGTGAGCAGGTTATTGGTGAGTAAGTGCCGCTTGATAGCACTGTCGACGACACCTTCCATCACTTTGCTGATGATCAAGAGTAGACTGATGGGGCGGTAATTGGCCGGATTGGATTTGTCCTGCTTTTTGTGGACAGGACATACCTGAGCAATTTTCCACATTCATAATTAGATGCATCTAAGGGGAAACTGGATGAGTACACGAGGGAGAAAGGAATAGAAGGATATGTTGATAGGATGAGATGAAGTAAAGTGGGAGGAGGTTCGTGTGGAGCCTAAACACCGGCATAGAACTGTTGGGCTGAATGGCCTGTAAAATTCTATGTAATTCCATGTAAATGGTTCAGTATTATAAATAAGACTTAACCATCTGAATCTTGTAATGCATTCTTAAACTTGGTAGTACGTTTACTATGGTTTTATTTACATCTTCAGGACTTTCCTTTTGAAATCTTAAGTTTGTGCCTTCTATGCGATTGCAAAGTTTTAAAATTAAATGAATGACTCGGCTGTTAAAAAAGCATACAGGATCCTGGGCTTTATAAACAGAGGCATCGAGTATAAAAGCAAAGACGCTATGCTGCATGCACCCTTTTAGACCCGGTATAATTCTGGTGAATCTACACTGCACCCTCTCCATATTCTTCACTCTTGCAGAGTAAAATATAAAGCATCAAATTCTAAATTTAAAAAAATACATAGGCAATATTTCTGAGCCATTTCTTTAAAGAATACTAGTAAATATTGGCTTCACGATTAGAGGCAGAGATTACAAAAGCAAGGAAGTTATGCTACCCCTTTATAAAACACTGGTTGGGCCTCAGCTGGAGCATTGTGTTCAATTCTGGGCACCGCACTTTAGGAAGGATGTCAAGGCCTTGGAGAGGGCGCAGAGGAGATTTACTAGAATGGTACCAGGGATGAGGGACTTCAGTTAGGCAGAGAGACTGGAGAAGCCGGGGTTGTTCTCCTTAGAGCAGAGAAGTTTAAGGAGAGATTGAATAGAGGTGTTCAAAATCATGAGGGGCTTTGAATAAATAAGGAGACTGTTTCCATTGGCAGGAGGGTCGGTAACCAGAGGACACAGATTTAAGATAATTGGCAAAAGAACCGGGGCCGGGGGGGGGTGCGGAGATGAGGAGATTTTTTTTTTTTTAAATGCAGCAAGTTCTGGAATGCACTGCCTGAAAGGGCGGTGGAAGCAGATTCAATAGTAACTTTCAAAGGGGAATTGAATAAATACTTGAAGGGGTGAAAGTTTGCAGGGCTATGGAGAAAGAGCAGGATGGAATGGGACCAATTGGATAGCTCTTCCAAAGAGCCAGCACAGGCATGATGGACCGTATGGCCTCCTTCTGTGATGTATGATTCCACATGGATAGTTTGCGATCTGGAGCACGCTTGTGATATTCAGCCGCCAACCTGACCCATTGATTTAAGGTCTCTGCTCAGGAAGAGGTCTGACTAGATCTTGAGATCGTTAGAAGCTAATTACTGTTGGAAGATTGGATCAGCAGCTCCCTCGCTCCCCTTAATCTCACTCTCGCATCAGGAGAATTAACGGGAAATATCGGGGCTTCTTCCTCTTTTTGCTTACATTGAGATTGGTTGTGCCTCGATTTTAAAATTCTCATCCTTGTTTTCAAATCCCTCCATGGCCCTCACCCCCTCCCTATCCCTGTAACCTCCTCCAGCCCTACAACCCTCCGAGATCTCTGCGCATCCCCGATTTTAATCGCCCCACCATTGGCGGCCGTGTCTTCAGCTGCCCAGGCTCTAAGCTCTGGAATTCCCTCCCTAAACCTCTCCGCCTCTCTCTCCTCCTTTAAGACGTTCCTTAAAACCTACCTCTTTGACCAAGCTTTTGATCACCTGTCCTAATATCTCCTGATGTGGCTCGGTGTTGAATTTTGTTCGATAACGCTCCTAAGAAGCGCGTTAGTGTGTTAAAGGCGCTATATAAATGCAAGTTATTATTGTTGAATTTGTTGTGATTTGCACCAAGTGTCAGGTTTGGAGTGTAAAGGATGCTCTCCAGAGAGATTGATGCTAAACTAGGGTTGTTAGTTTAACTGGCAAAAAAAGGGTTTTTAATTTAAAACGTGATGATCCTGTGCCAATTATATATCAAAATGTTTTGGTCATCTCATTCCCTCTATCTTTCAGAAGAGATGTTACATGTGGAATACGTGAACCCCAAATTCCCATGGAGTCCAACTTGTTCCAAATATCTTTTTGGCCTCTGGCAAAGCCTGAGGAGTTCTCAAGTCATATTTCTTTCGATTGCTTGCCAGGCGGTGCTGTCAATCAACCATGATTAAAGGAACAAAATCGCTCAAATATTTGCAGCATCAAATTCAGAACCAAATGAAGACAATCCCGTAAGGTTCCAATGAGAAGTTAAACGCACAGGGTCCAGAATGAAAGCACCCAACATCTCACAGCCGTCCCCGACAGTACACAATTCGATTCATAGTTCGATCAAGCACCTTTGTAGGAACATAGGAATAGGAGGAGGCCATTCAGCCCCTCGAGCTTGTTCCGCCATTCAATTAGATCATGGCTGTTCTATCTTAACTACTTGCTGATCAACAAGAAACTGTCTTTCTCCATAACCTAACCAACTCTAGACTTCCAATTTTGAAACTTGCATTATTACTTTTACAACATATACAAGACAAATTCTATTTTGCCATGTGACAATGTGATGTTTCCTCACTAAAATTCCACCTGCACGAAAAGACCATAAGAGATAGGAGCAGGAGTAGGCCATTCGGCCCCTTGAGCCTGCTCCGAAAAGACTGAAAAGTAAACAACTTATTATAATTTACTAAGTACAATTGCAACTAATATTAGTAAGTAACTTTGACCGTGCATTGCATTCCCAAACATCTGCAGGAGTCATCGAGTTAAAATCTTGCCGGAAAAATAACAGCCTAATAACGTCGCACAGAGTTATTAATGCGCAATTCGGTCAGCAAGTTCAGGAGATTAAGAGATACGCCCTGAGTTGTGAATCTCCAGACGAACTTGCTGGATTTGCACATTAATCGTCCATTAAACTCGCCACAGAAAGTTAGGGCTGGTGATTAACAACGTGATAATTGTTAATACAATGTCAATAAATTTCACTGGCCTAGAAAGGGAACAATTTAAACTGTTTAATCTCATTCCATGTAGCAAATTGTTAGAGATTTTGAAAATTTCACATTTTAAATGTTTTTTTTCTTACTTTTCCTTTCTCTTAATCCAATCTCTCTTTCCCACTCTTTATTTCTCTTTCTGTACCTGATCTGACTCTAATTCACCCTATTGCCATCTCCATCGTTCCTCTGTTTCTTTCTCAATCCTTAAATCTCGTTGGTGAAGGAGATAGACTGTTGGTCCCGTCGTTCACTAAGGTCCCAGATGCCCCGTTGCCCTCGCTGTGCCCGTTATCAGCTCGCACTTCCAGCAAGTTACAGGACAAATATATTCCAGCCGAAGGGTGCGGGAAAAAGACTAACTAACGGGGCACGCCGTGAGATGCCCCACCCCAGCAAAATCCGGCCCATTATTTTGAATATCAAATAAATCGATTTCAGCTACTACTTACTGTTGTTGTTCTTGATGGTGGAATCAGCGCCACACTTTAGAAGTTTAACAGCACATTGTTTCTGACCTCGATAAGCTGCACAATGTAATGGTGTGTTTCCCAACTTATCAGTGCAGTTAACGTTAGGTGGGTTCGGTCTGTTCAGCTGAAAATAATTAAGCTTCAATTAAATTGAATAGTAGCAGCAATTAAAACTCTTGGTTTACAGAATATCCATGGCACCCCCTAGTAACTTAGTAAACGGTGTCAGCCATGCCTCAGTGGGTAGCACTCTCACCGCTGAGTCTGAAGGTTGTGGGTTCAAGTCCCACTGGAGCGACAAAATCCAAGTTGACATTCCCGGTGCAACACAGAGGGAGTGCTGCACTGTCGGAGGTGCCGTCTTCTGGATGAGACTTTAAACCGAGGCCCCTGTCTGACCTTTCAAGGCGGATGCAAAAGATCCCATGGCACTATTTGAAGCAGAGCGGGAGAGTTCTCCCCAAAGTTCTGGCCAATATTTATCCCCCAATCAACTTCGCTAAAAGGCAAATTATCTGGTCCTTATCACATTGCTGCCGCGTTCCCTACATTACAAGTGACTACACTTCAAAAAGTACTTCATTGGTTGTAAAGTGCTTTGGGACGTCCTCAGGTCGTGAACAGCATGATATAAATGCAAGTTTTTCTTTCTTCCTTTAAACACGTCACCGGTTATAGAATCATAGAAAGGTTACAGCACGGAAGGCGGCGATTCGGCCCATCGAGTCCGCGCCGGCTCGATGCAAGAGCAATCCAGCTAGTCCCACTCCCCCGCCCTATCCCCATAGCCCTGCATGTTTTTTTTCCTTTCAAGTACTTATCCAGTTCCCTTTTGAAGGCCATGATTGAATCTGCCTCCACCACCCCCTCGGGCAGTTCATTCCAGATCCTAACCACTCGCTGTGTAAAAAAGCTTCTCCTCATATTACCTTTGGTTCTTTTGCCAATCACCTTAAATCTGTGCCCTCTGGTTCTTGACCTCTCCGTCAATGGGAACTCTATGCCTCTATTTATAAAGCCCAGGACCCCGTATGCTTTTATAAACTGCTTTCTCAACCTGCCCTGCCACCTTCAACGATTTGTGCACATATACCCCCAGATCTCTCTGTTCTCCACCCCTTTTAGAATTGAGGCCTTTAGTTCATATTGCCTTTCATTTTTCCTACCGAAATGTATCACTTCACATTTTTCCACATAAATTCCGTCTGCCACCTGTCCGCCCATGCCACCAGCCTTGTCTATATCCTCTTGAAGTCTATCACTATCCTCCTCACTGTTCACTACCCTTCCATGTTTTGTGTCATCCGCAAATTTTGAAATTGTGCTCTGTACACCAAAGTTCAAGTCATTAATATATCAAGAAAAGCAGTGGTCCCAGCACTGACCCCTGGGGAACACCACTGTACACCTCCCTCCTGTCCGAAAAACAACCGTTCACCATTACTCTCTGTTTCCTGTCACTTAGTCAATTCTGTATCCATGTTGCTACTGCCCCCCTTATTCCATAGGCTGCAATCTTAGTAGCAAGCCTACCATCCCGCACTTTATCAAACACCTTTTGAAAGTCCATATCCACTACATCAACTGTGTTGCCCTCATCTACCCTCTCTGTTACCTCATCAAAAAAACTCTATCAGGTCAGTTAAACACAATTGGCCTTTAACAAATCCGTGCTGGCTTTCCCTAATCAATCCACACTCGTCCAAGTGACTGTTAATTCTGTCCCGGATTATCGTTTCTTAACGTTTCCCCACCACGGAGGTTAAACTGACTGGCCTATAGTTGCTGGGTTTATCCTTACACCTTTTTTGAACAAGGGTGTAACATTTGCAATTCTCCAGTCCTCTGGCACCACCCCTGTATCTGAGGGAATCTAAGGTTGTGGTACTGAGCTACACAAATCAGGAAAGCTCCAGGATCAATTCCTTGTTCGTGCTGCGTTAGTGCATCTCTGCCTGGAGCAGCTGTGATGACTAATGGCTTCACTGCTGGGTACGGAGGAGAATCAATCAGGCTTCCCCATCCTCCTCAGCCGTCCCCATCCTCCTCAGCCGTCCCCATCCTCCTCAGCCGTCCCCATCCTCCTCAGCCGTCCCAGGCCCTGCTGAAAGCTGCATGTGGACACGAGATAGGAACGGGACCTGGTTTAAATCGATCGTCTCCGTTCAAGGGAATAGTCAGCCGATTTACACAAAAGAACCAGAGGGGAGATGAGGAGAAATTTTTTTTTTACGCAGCGAGTTATGATGATCTGGAATTCGCTGCCTGAAAGGGCGGTGGAAGCAGATTCAATAATAACTTTCAAAAGGGAATTGGATAAATACTTGAAAAAGGAGAAAATTGCAGGGCTACGAGGAAAGAGCAGGGGGAGTGGGACTAATTGGATAGTTCTTTCAAAGAGCCGGCACAGGCACGATGGGCCAAATGGCCTCCATCTGTGCCTTATGATTCTATGATAAAGACAGCCAGAGAGAGAGGACAGTTAACATTCACACTGCAGCACGTGCACGTGATAAAGATAAGCTAAAACATCAATAAAAACAAAAATGCTAAAAAAAAAACCACAGCAGACCTGCCGGTACCTGAACGGGAACAGATGGGCTCATGTTTCGAATGACTTGACATCTGGACATTACTAACTTTATTACAAACAGCAACGATTTAATCTGTTTCATTTAAGCTGATGGACAGTAGACACAAATTCTCTGCAAAGGTAAAAGAGTTTCTCTCTTTGCTTTGGTCAGTACGCCCCAAAATATACGGAGGCAATTAAGACGCTATAACCGGCAACTTTAAAATTGACGTTAATGCAAATGATAATTTTTTGCAGGCCGATGGGGAAGGAGCAGGAATGGGACTAATTGGATAGCTCTTTCAAAGTGCCGGCACAGGCACGATGGGCCAAATGGCCTCCTTCTGTGCTGTACTTGTTTTAAAAATTGCCCGTTACTCTGGACTTCTGAACGAGAAAACAATTGCAATAAACCAATCCATTAAAAGTCAAATCATCTTTCTTGTTTCATCGTGAGGTTGCTCTGACGGAGCTCACCAAAGCAGTTATTCCTGCAGCATCACCTTCCCGTGCAGCGGTCAAAAGCAGTTCTTCCAATTTTCTCTGTTGCGTCATTTCAGCAGCTATTTTTAAAAAAAACCAGAATTACATGGAACGTACAGCACAGAAACAGGCCATTCGGCCCAACAAGTCCATGCCGGTGACTATGCTCCACACGAGCCTCCTCCCTCCCTACTTCATCAAACCCCATCAACGTATCCTTCTATTCCTTAATCCCTCGTGTGCTTATCTAGCTTCCCCTTAAATGTATCTCTGCTATTTCCCTTAACTACTCCTTGTGGCAGCGAGTTCCACATTCTCACCACTCTCCGGGTAAAGAAGTTTCTCCTGAATTCCCTATTGGATTTATTAGTGACTGTCTTATATTTATGACCTGTTGTACTGGACTTCCCACAAGTGGAAATCTTCTCGACATGCACCCTAGCAAACCCGTTCATTATCTTAAAAGACCTCCATCAGGTCACCCCTCGAAAGAAAAGAGCCCCAGCCTGTCCATTCTTTCCGGATAGGTATAACCTCGGTTCTGGTATCATCCTTGTGAATCTTTTTTTTGCACCCTCTCCAGTGCCTCATATCCTTTCTGTAATACGGAGACCAGGACTGTGCTCAGTACTCCAAGTGTGGTCTAACCAAGGTTCTATACAAGTTTAACATATCTCCAAGGGTGGGGAGTCAACGATAATCCTACATTATGCCACATTTATACTTCTTCCTACCTTCAAGCATGCATCGAATTTCTTTATCTTGTGTCACAACTTTTGCTGTTCGTCCATCTCCATTTATAACCGCGGCATCAGCATTATACTGCAACAATAGCATAACTAGTTCCTGTAAAATAGCACAAATCAGAGGAAATACAGCATGGACTCAAGATTTTTACGGCATGTAACTCAGGTTATCATAGAATCATACAGCACAGGAGGAGGCAATTCAGCCCACCGTGCCTGTGCGGTTCTGTGAAAGAGCTATCCAATTAGTCCCACTCTCTCCCCACCCCCACCCCCACCCGCCTCCCCCATAGTCATACAAATTATTCCTTTTCAAGTATTTATCCAAATCGCTTTGGAAAGTTACTATTGAATCTGCTTCCACCGCCCTTTCAGGCAGCGCATTCCAGATCATAACAACTCGCTGCGTAAAAAAATTCTCCTCATCTCCCCCCTCTGGATCTTTTGCCAATTACCTTGAATTTGTGTCTTCTGGTTATTGAAACTGGAAACAGTTTCTCTTTATTTGCTCCATCAAAACCCTTCATAATTTTGAACAACTCTACTGAATCTGCCCGTACCCATCTCTAAAGGAGAACAATCCCAGCTTCTCCAATCTCTCCTCACAACTGAAGTCCCTCATCCCTGGCACCATTCTAGTAAATCTCCTCTGCACCCTCTCCGAGGCCTTGACATCCTTCCTAAATTGTGGCGCCCAGAATTGGACACAATCCTCCAGCTGGGGTCTAACTAATTTATAAAGATTTAGCATAACTTCAACTTTGGTTCCTGCTCTTTCTGGCTACTGAGTAATCTCTACTGGAACTACACATCCTCAAGCACAGGGGAGCACAAGATCAAGTTTGGCTTTTACATAGAATCTACTGCACAGAAACTGGCCATTCGGCCCAACAGATCCATGCCGTGTTTATGGTCCACAGGAGCCTCCTCCCTACTTCATCTAACCCTATCAGCACACCCTTCTAAAAAGATTTGTTACCTCCAGATTCGATTATTCCAATGCTCTCCTGGCCGGCCTCCCACCTTGCAACCTCTAAACTTGAGCTCATCCAAAACTCTGCTGTCTGTATCCTAACTCGCACCGAGTCCCGTTCACCCATCACCCCCGGAGCTCGCTGACCTACACTGGCTCCTGGACCAGCAATGCCTGGATTTTAAAATTGTCATCCTCGTGTCCAAATCCCTCCATGGCCTCGTCCCTCCCTATCTCTAACCTCCTCCAGCCCTACAACCTTCTGATATCTCTGCGCTCCTCCAATTCCAGCCTCTCATGCAGCCCCGATTTTCAGTGCCCCACCACTGGTGGCCGTGCCTTCAGCTACCTAGGCCCGAAGCTCTGGAATTCCCTCCCTGAACCTCTCCAGCCCTCTCTCCTCCTTTAAGATACTCCTTAAAACCTACCTACCCGTCCTAATATCTCCTTATGTGGCTCGGTGTCATATTTTGTTTGTTAATGCTCCTGTGAAGCGCCTTGGGACATTTTACTACGTTAAAGGTGCTATATAAATGCAAGTTGTTGCTGGCTGGTGATGCAAGGCCCTGATCCAGCTCTTGACATATTTTTACGGGTATGGTAGCATAGTGGTTATGTTACTGGACTAGTAATCCAGAGGCCTGGACGAAAATCCAGAGTCATGAGTTCAAATCCCGCCACGGCAGCTGGCGAATTTAAATTCAATTAATTAATTAAGTTCAATTAATTAAATAAAAATCTGGAATTAAAATATCAGTAATGGTGGCCATGAAACTACCGGATTGTTGTAAAAACCCATCTGGTTCACTAATGTCCTTTAGGGAAGGAAACCTGCCGTCCTTACCTGGTCTGGCCTAGATGTGACTCCAGACCCACAGCAATGTGGTTGATTCTTAAATGCCCTCTGAAATGGCCTAGCAAGCCACTCAGTTGTAAAATCTCGCTACGAAAAGTCAGAATAAGAATAAAACCGGACAGACCACCCGGCACCGGACAACTGGGCACCGGACAACTAGGCACCGGACACGACAACGGCAAACCAAGCCCAGTCGACCCTGCAAGGTCCTCCTTACTAACATCTGGGGACTTGTGCCAAAATTGGGAGAGCTGTCCCACAGACTAGTCAAGCAACAGCCTGACATAGCCATACTCACAGAATCATACCTTTCAGCCAACGTCCCAGACTCTTCCATCACCATCCCTGGGTATGTCCTGTGCCATGGTGGCACTACCACCGTGCTAAATGGGATAGATTCAGAACAGATCTAGCAGCTCAATACTGGGACATCCATGAGGCGCTGTGGGCCATCAGCAGCAACAGAATTGTATTCCAGCACAATCTGTAACCTCATGGCCCGGCATATTCCTCACTCTACCATTACCAACAAGCCATGGGATCAACCCTGGTTCAATGAGGAGTGTAGAAGAGCATGCCAGGAGCAGCACCAGGCGTACCTAAAAATGAGGTGCCAACCTGGTGAAGCTACAACTCAGGACTACATGCATGCTAAACAGCGGAAGCAACATGCTATAGACAGAGCTAAGCGATTCCACAACCAACAGATCAGATCAAAGCTCTGCAGTCCTGCCACATCCAGTCGTGAATGGTGGTGGACAATTAAACAACTAACGGGAGGAGGAGGCTCTGCAAACATCCCCATTCTCAATGATGGCGGAGTCCAGCACGTGAGTGCAAAAGTCAAGGCTGAAGCGTTTGCAACCATCTTCCGCCAGAAGTGCCGAGTGGATGATCCATCTCTGCCTCCTCCCGATATCCCCACCATCACAGAAGCCAGTCTTCAGCCAATTCGATTCACCCCACGTGATATCAAGAAACGGCTGAGTGCACTGGATACAGCAAAGGCTATGGGCCCAGACAACATCCCAGCTGTAGTGCTGAAGATTTGTGCTCCGAAACTAGCTGCGCCTCCAGCCAAGCTGTTCCAGTACAGCTACAACACTGGCATCTACCCGACAATGTGGAAAATTGCCCAGGTATGTCCTGTCCACAAAAAGCAGGACAAATCCAATCAGGCCAATTACCGCCCCATCAGTCCACTCTCAATTATCAGCAAAGTGATGGAAGGTGTCGTCGACAGTGCTATCAAGCAGCACTTATGCACCAATAACCTGCTCACCGATGCTCAATTTGGGTTCCGCCAGGACCACTCAGCTCCAGACCTCATTACAGCCTTGGTCCAAACATGGACAAAAGAGCTGAATTACAGAGGTGAGGTGAGAGTGACTGCCCTTGACATCAAGACAGCATTTGATCGAGTGTGGCACCAAGGAGCCCTCGTAAAATTGAAGTCAATGGGAATCAGGGGGAAAACTCTCCAGTGGCTGGAGTCATACCTAGCACAAAGGAAGATGGTAGTGGTTGTTGGAGGCCAATCATCTCAGCCCCAGGACATTGCTACAGGAGTTCCTCAGGGCAGTGTCCTAGGCCCAACCATCTTCAGCTGCTTCAATGATCTTCCCTCCATCATAAGGTCAGAAATGGGGATGTTCGCTGATGACTGCACAGTGTTCAGTTCCATTCGCAACCCCTCAGATAATGAAGCAGTCCAGGCCCGCATGCAGCAAGACCTGGACAACATCCAGACTTGGGCTCATAAGTGGCAAGTAACATTCGTGCCAGACAAGTGCCAGGCAATGACCATCTCCAACAAGAGAGAGTCTAACCACCTCCCCTTGTCATTCAACGGCATTACCATTGCCGAATCCCCCACCATCAACATCCTGGGGGTCACCATTGACCAGAAACTTAACTGGACCAGCCATATAAATACTGTGGCTACGGGAGCAGGTCAGAGGCTGGGTATTCTGTGGCGAGTGACTCACCTCCTGACTCCCCAAAGCCTTTCCACCATCTACAAGGCACAAGTCAGGAGTGTGATGGAATACTCTCCACTTGCCTGGATGAGTGCAGCTCCAACAACACTCAAGAAGCTCGACACCATCCAAGATAAAGCAGCCCGCTTGATTGGCACCCCATCCACCACCCTAAACATTCACTCCCTCCACCACCGGCGCACTGTGGCTGCAGTGTGCACCATCCACAGGACGCACTGCAGCAACTCGCCAAGGCTTCTTCGACAGCACCTCCCAAACCCGCGACTTCTACCACCTAGAAGGACAAGGGCAGCAGGCACATGGGAACAACACCACCTGCACGTTCCCCTCCAAGTCACACACCATCCCGACTTGGAAATATATCGCCGTTCCTTCATTGTCGCTGGGTCAAAATCCTGGAACTCCCTTCCTAACAGCAATGTGGGAGAACCGTCACCACACGGACTGCAGCGGTTCAAGAAGGCGGCTCACCACCACCTTCTCAGGGGCAATTAGGGATGGTCAATAAATGCCGGCCTCACCAGCGATGCCCACATCCCATGAAGGGATAAAAAAAACAAAAATCAACATCTGACTGAAGCTCGCTACTGAGGTTCGCAGAGGCTGCTTGCTTGAAATTTTGGGAGGGATGCCAGCATCCATGCTGTTCGCCTCAACTGCTCCATGTGGTAGCAAGTTCCACATTCTAACCACTCTCTGGGTAAAGAGGTTTCTCCTGAATTCCTTATTGGATTTATCAGTGACTATCTTATATTTGTGGCCCCTAGTTTCGGACTCCCTAGAAGTGGAAACATTTTTGCTACGCCTACCCTATCAAACCCCTTCATTATTTTACAGACCTCTATCAGGTCACCCCTCAGCCTTCTCTCTTCTAGAGAAAAGAAGAGCCCCAAGCCTGTTCAATCTTTCCTGATAGGTATAATCTCTCAGTTCAGATATCATCCTTGTAAATCTTTTTTATTGCACCTTCTCCAGCACTTCTACATCCTTACTGTTCACAGTACTCCAAGTGTGATCTAACCAAGGCTCTATAAAAATTTAACATAACTTTTCCGCTTTTGAATTCTAGAAACGAACCCCAGTACTTTGCAATTGTTGTGGCCTTATTAACCTGCATTACTGCTTTTGATGATTTGTACCCCCAGAGCCCTTTGTGCCTCTACCCAATTTAGACTCTTATTTTCCAAGGAGTATGTGGCCTCTTTATTCTCCCCACCAAAATGTACCGCCTCACACATATCTATACTGAAATTAATTTGCCAATTATACACGGTGATCATCATTTACACGTTGGTCAATTACGTGGTTTCTAATTGGACAGCCTCGAAGAGCAGGATATCCTAACAGTCATGAAGTTTCTGCCTGTTCACCTATTTACAAATGATCCTAATGAAGATATTGGAATAGGTATTAGAAACAGAACGTTCGAGGTTGCAGGTGATATCAATGTGGAAAAGCAGTGTGTTTGGAGGAAAGGAATCAAATTTAAAAGATTGGCAGAGATTTACAAACTAAAAATGCTTTGACATTTTGCTGCTTTAAGTCTCAACTTACCACATTTGATAAGTTTTAAGCACCATCAAAACCCTCATTTGTGTTGGGTTCAAAACCCCTTTAACAAAAGATATGTGAAGGGAAGGGTTAACTTTTAAACAAAGGCATTTAAAAACCTGCAAACACAGTAACGTGGTTCTTGCAAATCCTGGTTTTCCCTCAATGACGCTGATGGCATTGGCGAAGTCTGAGTTTCGGGATTGTCCTGCGGATCGATATCTCGATTATTAAATACATAAGCTCGACGGATAATATTGAGCTTATAGCGTCGTCAGGTTTTCAAAACACACGGGCTTTTGGAAACACAAGCTTTTCAACACGGCAGGGGGGTAATGCAAGAAAAGGCAACAAGGACATTCATCAAAGGCTTCGGATCAGGAAAGCAATGACAGGTGTGAGAAAAAAGCACGGGCCTCTCATTCCTATCTGGTCATCTGTTCAAAAGAACTGGGATTTGTAAAGCATCAAACAGTGTTGCACCCAGCAAATGGGCAAATGGTGTAAGGAATGGATTTGACGCCATCGAAGCATCAAAATTGGAGACGCAAGGACCATTAAGGTGTAGAAATGTGAGGGGCCTTTTACAACCCATTGTTCGAACACATGGCCTTTTCTACATCTCCAGTCACATGATCAAAGCCTAAACTGTCAATCATTGAAGAATGTTAATGATTGAGGCATAGCAACGGGGAGCGATTGGTCAAAAAGAATGACCCTCCCCAATCCTATGTCCTATTGGTAAAAAAAACAATATAAAAAGATCTGGAGAGAAGAACAGAGGGGGGGCTCTTTCTCCTCACCACCCAGTCACAAGGAACGCACAGTGCAGTCACACATCACGTAAGAAGACGACATCGAGTTCTGAAGAGCTGATCAACCTTCAGGCCCGATGAGCAAAAGCCTTGGTTTAAAGGTTGTATATGTATTAATGATTTGCCTGATGTGTGTATGAATTGATAAGTCATTACATAATTTGGCCGGCGCGGACACGATGGGCCGAAGGGCCTCTATCCGTGCTGTATAACTCTATGACTCTATAATAATGTTGTGAATTATTAAGTGTCTAATGGAATCTTATGGAGGAAAGTCATGTGTATGGTTTGATTTTGCTTCATGAACGCTTGTATGAATGATATTAAATAATTACTTTTGATTAACGAAACTACCGTGAGTGAGAGGGACTTTCTTTGCTTGACTATTTGTCCAGTGTCCAAGAATCATACAAAGTAAGGATTTCCCTACATTTGACAGTTGGTAAATACAATATGTGCTCAGAACTTACAACAGCAAAATTTGAATCTGAATACTTCTTTATTCTAACCCTCCTTTATATAGTGCCTTTAACATGGCAAAACATCCCAAGGCAAAATTCAACACCCGAGCCACATAAGGAGATATTAGGACAGGTGACCAAAAGCTTGGTCGAAGAGGTAGGTTTTAAGGAGCGTATTAATAAGGAGGGGAAGAGAGGCAGAAGAAACGGGGAGAGTTAGGGAGGGAATTCCAGAGCTTAGGGCCTAGGCAGCTGAAGGCACGGCCGCCAATGGTGGAGCGATTAAAATCGGGGATGCGCACACGGCCAGAATCGGAGGAGGGCAGAGATCTCGGAGGGGTGTAGGGCTGGAGGAGGGTTACAGAGACAGGGAGGGGGCGAGGCCATGGAGAGATTTGAAAACAAGGATGAGAATTTTAAAATCGAGGCGTTGCCAGACCGGGAACCAATGTAGGTCAGTGAGCACAGTGGGTGATGGATGACTGCAAATAATATTCAAAATATAGCTTATAGAAACTAGCAGCTATTGAACAAAATTATTGATACTTTGAGCGACTTTAAAAAGGTTCCTACTGCATTTCTTCAAAACCCTCTTCCTCACCTTTCTTCCGGTGAAGGCTGCACGATGGAGGGGAGTGTCTCCAATATCATTGACCACATTCACGTCCGCATCAGCCTATCAGTGATAACACGACCATTAAATAATCCACTGTCGGGCTACAAGATTCATGATCATGACTAGAATATTAAGTTGTTAAATCATGTAAGATGAGAGACACTGGCACACTTTGGAGTAACTTCAAGATTAGAAACGTGTTTTGTGGGCCCTCTCGTGGGATCCAGTTTGGGAATGTAGAATGCCAAATTTTGATCAACTTTGTAAGTCTTGGTAACCCAAATCATATTGTAATATGCGGTACCCATACACCATCTTGGAGAATCGAATATAAATTTTTTAGGGGTGCATAACTTATTTACACTTTTATCGTGTAAAGTTAAACTTCAAATTTCTAGAAAGAGAAATGTGTGTATCTTGTGCAGTTACGGCAACCAACACACACACAATCTGTATTTTGAACTACAGATGCATGATCTGAATTTTGATTTGCTTTCAGGGTTGTTTAGAAATTTTTGTGCTCTATTATTAAGACAGAGAATTGTCTTGTGTTTTTTTTAAACTGATTTTAGAATCGCACGGCGCAGAATGTAAACATTCATTTTCACTATGCCAATTACTTCCACTTACAATTACCGAAATTATTGTAATTAGTTTACATAATAAGCATCTCAAAATGCTTCACGATAATTAAGTCACAATATCAATGCCACGTTTGTCGTATAGGTGTTAAACAATCAAGAACCAGATACAAGGAAAAGTTTCATTCTGCAGAGATACACATTTTAACAACTCTTGGAGCATTTCAGTAACAAAGGACTAACACAACCCACAACTGGAATAAGACTGCACTTGTTACCATCTTTGGCATTTCTGGTCATGACATTTCAAAGATAATCGCGCACTGCACAACATCTAAAAATCAAAACGTACCTTTAATAATTCCTCTACTACATCTTTATGCCCAAAATAACAGGCTAGATGCAGAGGAGTCCAACCAAAGTTAGACTTGCTCCGGCCTAAAACAGAACAAATTGATAATAATCATTTCACGCCAAAGACACTTTCTCGCTTAAAGTATTTAAAACTTAAAAGAAATTAGGAGGATGAGGCTCATGATTTTTCTCCCAGGTCATACATCAACTGTGAACACAACAAGTGGCTTTCTCCCAAGCATCTGCCAGGCACCCTGGTCAGACCCCATCTGGAGATACTGTGTTCAGTTCTGGGCACTGCACCAAGGCTATATTAGCCTTGCAGGAGGTACAGCGCAGATTCACCAAAGTTATTCCAGGGCTGAAAGGGTTAAATTATGAGGACAGGTTGCATAGGCTAGGCTTGTATTCCCTCGCGTTTAGAAGATTAAGGGATGGCCTAATTGAGGTGTTTAAGATGATTAAAAGGAGTTGATGGGATAGTTAGAATCACAGAATGGTTACAGCACGGAAGCAGGCCATTTGGCCTTCGGCATAGAGAAACTATTTCCTCTGGTGGGGGGAGTCCAGAACAAGGGGGGCATAACCTTAAAATTAGAGCTAGGCCGTTCAGGGGTGATGTCAGGAAGCGTTTCTTCACACAAAGGGGAGTGGAAATCTGGAACTCTCTCCCCCAAAAAGCTGTTGAGGCTGGGGGTCAATTGAAAATTTCAAAACTGAGATCGATAGATTTTTGTTAGGCAAGGGTATTAGGGGTTACGGAACCAAGGCAGGTAAATGGAGTTGAGATACACCAAATGGTGGCTCGAGAGGTTAAATGGCCTACTCTTGTTCCTACCCTGACCCAGCCACCAAAGTAGGGAGACAGTGCGGACCATGGTGATTCAACCCTCCCCTCTTCATCCGACGTTTCCCCACATTAACGCACATTTCAATGAGTGTAGCTCTCCATACTGAAATATTTCTTGAGGGACTTCAGTTACGCGGAGAGACTGGAGAAGCTGGGATTGTTCTCCTTAGAGCAGAGAAGGTTAAGGGGAGATTTAATAGGTGTTCAAAATCATGAAGGGTTTTGATTCTGTAATGTGAATTGTGCTATTGTAATCACTCACAGAAATTTTAATTTAATTGCCCTGAGATTGCATTTTTTCTTAAGATTCTGAATGACAATCCAGGATTGAGCCCCTGTCACATTTCAGGGTTCGTTGGTTATTAACCACGGAAAGGATTAGATATTTTTATTTTAAAATGTGTCTTGAGTTCAAGTTCACTTTGAAATAGTGAAGAGTTTGGATACAGTAAATAGGGAGATACTGTTTCCACTGGCAGGAGGGTCGGTAACCAGAGGACACAGATTTAAGATAATCGGCAGAAGAACCAGAGGGCGAGATGAGGAAAAATATTTTTACTCTGCAAAGTTATGATGATCTGGAATGCGCTGCCTGAAAGGGCGGTGGAAGCAGATTCAATAGTAACTTTCAAAAGGGAATTAGATATATTCTTGAAAAGGAGAAAATTTGCAGGGCTGTGGGGAAAGAGAAGGGGGAGTAGGACTAAGTGGATAGCTGTTTCAAAGAGCCGACACAGGCACAATGGGCCGAATGGCCTCCTTCTGTGCTGCATCATTCTATGATTTCCACTATTCGGCAGTGACTGGTACACCAAAGCAAAGAAGAAATATTCGAAGTTCGCAACAAGATCATTGCTAAAGACAAAGTACCTTTGCAGTTAATATTGAAAGCCGTTTTTCCATCTTTCCTACGATCCAGCAGCTGTTGGACTTCATCCAAGACGCCATTTCGAGCGTAATGAAGCAACTGATCCTCAGCCTCACGCAGCAGTTGGTCCTCAGTGTCGGAACTCATCCCTAAAGAAAAGTTGTCAAAATAAAAATGAATCCCGTTTGAAAACCAAAACCCACAGAACGACGATTGACAGAACCACATGGCCCAGATCTTGCTGGCGTAGGGCATCTTGTGGCAGGCCCAGTTAGTTAGATTTTTTCCAGCACGCTTCTAAAAGGTTTTGCCCAGTAACTTGCTGGAGGTGCGAGCTGATAACGGTGGGACCTTAGTGAGCGAAGGGACCAACAGTCTATCTCCTTAACCCATGAGACTTAAGGATTTGAGCAAGGAACAGAGGGATGGAGAAGGAAATAGGATGAATTCAAGTCACATCAGGTACAGAAAGAGAAATAAAGAGGGAAAGAGAGATTGGATTACGAGATGGAAAAAGAGAGAAAGGAGTAGAAAGAAAAAAAAAACATTTGACGTTTTTAAAATCTCTAACAATAATTCACTACCTGCAGGAATGAGACTCAACAGTTTAAGTGATTCCCTTTCTGGGCTGGAGAGGTTGACTGGCATTGCATTGACAATTATCACATCGTTAAAAGGTACTTACGCTCTTAATCATCAGCCCTAACTTTCTGCAGCGAGTTTAATGGGCAAGTTCTTAAAAAGAACGGGGAGGTTGAGGGCGAGATGCCGTTTGTGTGAAGCAGACAGTGGAACGGCGTAAATCGATCAGCAGGATCTGGAGATTCCCAACTCATGGCGTATCTCTTCATCCCCTGAACTGGGCTGGCCGATTAGCGCACTAATAACTGCGAGCGTCGTTAACACACTGTTATTGTCCAGCAAGATTTGGCCCATTGAGTCCCTCTGGCAATCCTTTGTACAGATAATGAGTCAAAACCCACAGACAAGCATCCTGTGATCCAGACTCTGCACCAATTGTTTCATTAACGATTAACAAAGCTCATCCGATAAAGCCTCAGAGATCAATAAGTAACCTATTAATGGAGGTATCTCCATAAATATTGTTCATTGCAGTCATTAAGTACATTCAAAACACAGATCGATGGAATTCTAGATATTAATGGCATCAAGGGATATGGGGATCGTGCTGGAAAATAGCGTCGAGGTAGAAGATCAGCCATGATCTTGTTGAATGGTGGAGCAGGCTCGAGGGGCCGGATGGCCTACTCCTGCTCCTATTTCTTACGTTCTAAAAAAGGATGTTTAAATCATTTTAAAATTGAAGCTATGGTGCAGACAGTAAACTTGCATTTATACACAACTACTTGCATTTATATAGCGCCTTTAACGTAGCCGGCGATCCCTTCTGCCAGGTTACCGCCGGCGCACCAGTGCAACTTTGGGAAGTCGGCGCGATGCGGCGCACGCCACCCTGGCCTGTAATCACCAACTTTTCCGCAGTCGACGAGGTGGAATTTCGCCAAGTCTCCCGCGTTCCTTCGGCAGGTCGACACTCGCAGGGAGGAGCGCGCGTCAGGGTTCCCTGACTTTGTTTTCTCATTCAGGAGAGCTGTGTGGGCACACCACCGCCGTGTGGTCACCAGCAACGCTGCGAGGAAAGGACGGGATGCGGCTCTCCCGCTTTGCCTCACGTACTCTGTCCGGCCAGCACACGTTTTCCAAAATCCATCCCCAGCACAGTGAGAAAATCCCGACCAGCAGGCGGCCATTCAGCCGTGCTATATCCAGAGCCCATGTACAGCTGTTCCATCACGGACTTCCCTCCCACACCATCTGTTGATCCCCTACTTTATAAAAGTCTAATAACACTGCTCCATCTTCCTCAGGAGGTTAAATGTCCCTATAACCCTTAGACCCCACTTCTCAACAGCTTTCAATCCAGCTCTTTTAAATTGCCAACTAATCCCAAATCGATCTTTGGGAGTGGGACCAATTCGATAGCTCTTTCAAAAGGCACAATGGGCCGAATGGCCTCCTTCTGTGCTGTATCATTCTATGAAGACGTTCCAAGGCACTTCACAGGAGCGTTATCAGATAAAATTTCACACCGAGCCACATAAGAAGATACTAGAACAGGTGACCAAAAGCTTGGTTAGAGAGGTAGGTTTTAAGGAGCGTCTTAAAGTAAGAGAGAGAGAGAGAGGGGTAGAGAGGCGGAGAGGTTTAGGGAGGGAATTCCAGAGCTTGGGGCCGAGGCAGCTGAAGGCACGGCCGCCAATGGTGGAGCGAAGGAAATCGGGGATGCGCAAGAGGCCAGAGTTGGAGGAGCGCAGAGATCTCGGAGGATTGTAGGGCCGATCGGTGATAGGGAGGGGCGAGGCAACGGAAAGGATTTGAAAACAAGGATGAGAATTTTAAAAATCGAGGCGTTCCCGGATCGAGAGCCAATGGAGGTCAACGAGCACAGGGGCAATGGGTGAACGGGACTTGGTGCGAGTTAGGATACGGGCAGCAGAGACTTATTTTTCTTTCAAGCCAGCGCTGCACTATGAAAGGAATTACACAATGCCAATGTCTGGGCGGTGCGGACTGCAGTTAGAAGGTAGTTGAGGATTTCCCACTTCTCCCAATCTGTGTGCTCCATCAAGTGATCCAAATGAGACTTTTTTTAAATGAACAATTCTGGGGCAACCAAAATAAACTACAGTGACTAACAAGCCCTGCTCCAGGGCGCTCACCTACTTTAACCCCAAATACAGCGGAATTTATTTTGGCACGAAAAGCCATGGTTGATGCAGAATTTTTTTTTTAAAAATACAACCAGTTCACCAACAATAACTTGCATTTATATAGCGCCGTAAACGTAGTAAGACGTGCCGAGACGCTTCGCAGGAGCGATACCAGACAAAAATTGACACCGAGCCAAAGATAGAGATATGGGAATTGCTGGACGCAAAAAGACCAAGGTCCATCTAGTTCGCCTGATACAACATTAAAGGAGTTTTAGGCTAATCACGACAATCAATCTTTATCAATTAGTCTACAACAGACCCAGACATGACACTGGATTAAACCAATAAACCTTACGTACAGTTTATTTTTAGTAAAGAAAATGATGCCACACATTTAACGGAGGAAATTTTAGCCCAATTCAGAATTTGGCACTGAAGGGATGTTCGGCCTGAAGCTACAAGGCAAGGACTTATTTTTCTCTACAATTATACTGGTGCAGAGTTCAGTAACAGGGGAATATGAGCGTGATGTGCTCCTTACTGGATCAAGAGTATCCAGGAAAAGTCCATATGTTGAAAACATCATTGGCCGAGATGAGAAACACTGAATTTGAGCATCAGCTGACCAAACTACAACATACAGGGGGACGGAAAGATTGCCGGCATTTACATTCCAGACAGCGGTCATCCCATAGGGTTGACAGGAATTGGGAAGAGGAAGAACGGATGACTGACCATTCACAAGGGGAGATGGATTATATACTTGGAAAGGATGGTAATCAGGAATATCAGTGCAAGGGATCCCCATCTTAATGTGTCTAATACATATACTGGACTCGATACCCATGAGTTAAACGAAGATAGCAGCACAGGGGAAGGTCATCACGAGCAACACCACAACACGGTGGAGCAAGTGTTTATCTGGGGCGAACAGATCAACCCTAACAAGAACAGGCAAACAGTAATTGTGGCGATTCCATAATTAGCGTGATAGCTACTTTTTATTGTTTTTTTTTAATTTGTTCATGGGATGTGGGCGTTGCTGGCAAGGCCGGCATTTATTGCCATCCCTAATTGCCCTTGAGAATGTGGTGGTGAGCCGCCTTCTTGAACCGCTGCAGTCCATGTGGTGAAGGTTCTCCCACAGTGCTGTTAGGAAGGGAGTTCCAGGATTTTGACCCAGTGACGATGAAGGAACAGTGATATATTTCCAAGTCGGGATGGTGTGTGACTTGGAGGGGAACGTGCAGATGGTGTTGTTCCCACATGCCTGCTGCCCTTGTCCTTCTAGGTGGTACAGGTCACGGATTTGGGAGGTGCTGTCGAAGAACCCTTGGCAAGTGGCTGCAGTGCATCCTGTGGATGGTACACGCTGCAGCCACAGTGCAGCGGTGGTGAAGGGAGTGAATGTTTAGGGTGGTGGATGGGGTGCCAATCAAGCGGGCTGCTTTGTCCTGGATGGTGATTTGCTTCTTGAGTGTTGTTGGAGCTGCCTCATCCAGACAAGTGGAGAGTATTCCATCACACTCCTGACTTGTGCCTTGTAGATGGTGGAAAGGCTTTGGGGAGTCAGGAGGTGAGTCACTCGCCACAGAGTACCCAGCCTCTGACCTGCTCTTGTAGCCACAGTATTTATATGGCTGGTCCAGTTAAGTTTCTGGTCAATGGTGACCCCCAGGATGTTGATGGTGGGGGATTCGACGATGGTAATGCCGTTGAATGTCAAGGGAAGGTGTTTAGACTCTCTTGTTGGAGATGGTCATTGCCTGGCACTTGTCTGGCGCGAATGTTACTTGCCACTTATGAGCCCAAGCCTGGATGTTGTCCAGGTCTTGCTGCATGCGGGCTCGGACTGCTTCATTGTCTGGGGGGTTGCGAATGGAACTGAACACTGTGCAATCATCAGCGAACATCCCCATTTCTGACCATATGATGGAGGGAAGGTCATTGATGAAGCAGCTGAAGATGGTTGGGCCCAGGACACTGCCCTGAGGAACTCCTGCAGCAATGCTCTGGGGCTGAGATGATTGGCCTCCAACAACCACTACCATCTTCCTTTGTGCTAGGTATGACTCCAGCCATTGGAGAGTTTTCCCCCTGATTCCCATTGACTTCAATTTTACTAGGGCTCCTTGGTGCCACACTCGATCAAATGCTGCCTTGATGTCAAGGGCAGTCACTCTCACCTCACCTCGAGTTCAGCTCTTTTGTCCATGTTTGGACCAAGGCTGCAATGAGGTCTGGAGCCAAGTGTCCTGGCGGAACCCAAACTGAGCATCGGTGAGCAGGGTATTGGTGAGTAAGTGCCGCTTGATAGCACTGTCGACGACACCTTCCATCACTTTGCTGATGATTGAGAGTAGACTGATGGGGCGGTAATTGGCCTGATTGGATTTGTCCTGCTTTTTGTGGACAGGACAATTTTCCACGTTGTCGGGTAGATGCCAGTGTTGTAGCTGTATTGAAACAGTTTGGCTAAAGGCGCAGCTAGTTCCGGAGCACAAGTCTTCAGCACTACAGCCGGGATGTTGTCGGGGCCCATAGCCTTTGCTGTATCCAGTGCACTCAGCCGTTTCTTGATATCACATGGAGTGAATCAAATTGGCTGAAGACTGGCTTCCGTGATGGTGGGGATATCGGGAGGAGGCCGAGATAGATCATCCACTCGGCACTTCTGGCTGAAGATGGTTGCGAACGCTTCAGCCTTGTCTTCTGCACTCACATGCTGGACTCCGCCATCATTGAGGATGGGGATGTTTACAGAGCCTCCTGCTCCCGTTAGTTGTTTAATTGTCCACCACCATTCATGACTGGATGTGGCAGGACTGCAGAGCTTTGATCTGATCCGTTGGTTGTGGAATCGCTTTGCTCTGTCTATAGCATGTTGCTTCAGCTGTTTAGCATCCTTGTAGTCCTGAGTTGTAGCTTCACCAGGTTGGCACCTCATTTTTTAGGTACGCCTGGTGCTGCTCCTGGCGTGCTCTTCTACACTCCTCATTGAACCAAGGTTGATCCCCTGGCTTGTTGGTAATGGTAGAGTGAGGAATATGCCGAGCCATGAAGTTACAGATTGTGCTGGAATACAATTCTGCTGTTGCTGATGGCCCACAGTGCCTCATGGATGCCCAGTTTTGAGCTGCTAGATCTGTTCTGAATCTATCCCATTTACCACGGTGATAGTGCCACACAACACGTTGGATGGTGTCCTCAGTGCGAAGACGGGACTTTGTCTCCACGAGGACTGTGCGGTGGTCACTCCCACCAATACTGTCATGGACAGATGCATCTGCGACAGGCAGATTGGTGAGGACGAGGTCAAGTAAGTTTTTCCCTCGTGTTGGTTCGCTCACCGCCTGCCACAGGCCCAGTCTGGCAGCTATGTCCTTCAGGACTCGGCCAGCTCGGTCAGTAGTGGTGCTACTGAGCCACTCTTGGTGATGGACATTGAGGTTCCCCCACCCAGAGTACATTTTGTGCCCTTGCTACCCTCAGTGCTTCCTCCAAGTGGTGCTCAACATGGAGGAGGACTGATTCGTCAGCTGAGGGAGGACGGTTGGTGGTAATCAGCAGGAGGTTTCCTTGCCCATGTTTGACCTGTGCCATGAGATTTCATGGGGTCCAGAGTCAATGTTGAGGACTCCCAGGGCCACTCCCTCCTGACTGGATATCACTGTACCGCCACCTCTGGTGGGTCTGTCCTGCCGGTGGGACAGGACATACCCAGGGATGGTGATGGAAGTGTCTGGGACGTTGGCTGAAAGGTATGATTCTGTGAGTATGGCTATGTCAGGCTGTTGCTTGACTAGTCTGTGGGACAGCTCTCCCAATTTTGGCACAAGTCCCCAGATGTTCGTGAGGAGGACTTTGCAGAGTCGACTGGACTTGATTTGCCTTTGTCGTGTCCGGTGCCTAGTGGTCCGATGCCGGGTGGTCCGTCCGATTTTATTCTTAGCGTGACTTTCTTTAGCGAGATTTTACAACTGAGTGGCTTGCTAGGCCATTTCAGTGGGCAATTAAGAATCAACTACATTGCTGTGGGTCTGGAGTCACATAGGCCAGACTGGGTAAGGATGGCAGGTTTCCTTCTCTAAAGGACATTATTGTAACCCTGACCGGGAGTCCTGAATGGTATGTTGCCTTCCAGCTGCCAAGATAAGAGATCATACAGAACAGGAGTCCTGTGCCAGCTCTTTGAAAGAGCTATTCAATTAGTCCCACTCCCCCCTGCTCTTTCCTCATAGCCCTGCAAATTTTTTCCCTTCACATATTTATCCAATTCCCTTTTGAAAGTTACTATTGAATCTGCTTCCACCGCCTTTTCAGGCAGCGCATTCCAGATCATAACAACTTGCTGCATAAAAAAATTCTCCTCATTGCCCCTTTGGTTCTTCGGCCAATTACCTTGAATCTGTGTCCTCTGGTTACCGAACCTCCTGCCAGTGGAAACAGTTTCTCCTTATTTACTCTATCAAAACCCTTCATGATTTTGAACACTTCAATTAAATCGCCCCTTAACCTTCTCTGCTCTAAAAGGAGAACAATCCCAGCTTCTCCAGTCTCTCCACATAACTGAAGTCCCTCATCCCTGGTACCATTCTGATAAATCTCGAGTCTGCACCCTCGACAAGGCCTCGACATCCTTCCAAAAGTGTCGTGCCCAGAATTGGACACAGTGCTCCAGCTGACGCCTGACCAGTGATTTATAAAAGGTTTAGCATAACTTCCTCGCTTCCATGCCTCCATTTATAAAGCCCAAAATCCCATATGATTTTTAACATTGTTAAAAACAAAATGAGGGAAATAATTATTAAAAACAAACAGTCATCTCGGCTCTCGGTCAATCAACTCCTCAATTTTAAAATTCTCACCCTTGCTTTCAATTCCTTCCATAGTCTGGCCCCTCCCTATCTCTGTAACCTCCTCCAGCCCTACAACCCTCTGAGATCTCTGCGTTCCTCCAATTCTGGCCTCTTGCCCATCCGCGATTTTTATCGCTCCACCATTGGCGGCCGTGCCTTCAGTTGCCTGGGCCCTAAGCTCTGGAATTCCCTCCCTTAAACCTCTCCGCCTCTCTCACCTCATTTAAAGACGCTCCTTAAAGCCCACCTCTTTGACCAAGCTTTTGATCACCTGTCCCGATACCTCCTTGTGTGGCTCGGTGTCAAATTTTGTTTGGTAACGCTCCTGTGAAGCACCTGGGGACATTTTACTGCATTAGAGGCGCTATATAAATGCAAGTTGCTGTCATTATGGTTCCGTGGATGAACAAATTAGGCTGAAAGACGAGTCACAGGAAAGGAAGGAATAAGAAATGATGTAATTCACAAATAGCCAAAAGGGAGTACTAAACAAACTTGCAGCCAACGTAAAGGGAACTAGCCAGTGCTGTTGGGGAGGGTTTAAACTAATGTGGCAGGGGGATGGGAACCGATGCAGGAAGTCAGTGGGAAATAAAGTGGTGACAGAAACAAAAGGCAGTAAGGGAGAGTGTACAGAACATGACCGGACAGATGGTCTGAGAAAGCAGGGCAAAGACCAAGGGAAGTCTAGATTAAACTGCATTTATTTCAATGCAAGAAGTCTGATGGGCAAGGCAGATGAACTCAGGGCATGGATGGGTACATGGGACTGGGATGTTATAGCTATTACTGAAACATGGCTAAGGGAGGGGCAGGACTGGCAGCTCAATGTTCCAGGGTACAGATGCTATAGGAAAGATAGAGCAGGAGGTAAGAGAGGAGGGGGAGTTGCGTTCTTGATTAGGGAGAACATCACGGCAGTAGTGAGAGGGGATATATCCGAGGGTTCGCCCACTGAGTCTATATGGGTAGAACTGAAAAATAAGAAGGGAGAGATCACTTTGATAGGATTGTACTACAGACCCCCAAATAGTCAACGGGAAATTGAGGAGCAAATATGTAAGGAGATTACAGACAGCTGCAAGAAAAATAGGGTGGTAATAGTAGGGGACTTTAACTTTCCCAACATTGACTGGGACAGCCATAGCATTAGGGGCTTGGATGGAGAGAAATTTGTTGAGTGTATTCAGGAGGAATTTCTCATTCAGTATGTGGATGGCCCGACTAGAGAGGGGGCAAAACTTGACCTCCTCTTGGGAAATAAGGAAGGGCAGGTGACAGAAGTGTTAGTGAGGGATCACTTTGGGACCAGTGATCATAATTCCATTAGTTTTAAGATAGCTATGGAGAAGGATAGGTCTGGCCCAAAAGTTAAAATTCTAAATTGGGGAAAGGCCAATTTTCATGGTATTAGAGAGGAACTTTCAGAAGTTGATTGGGAGAGTCTGTTGGCAGGCAAAGGGACGTCTGGTAAGTGGGAGGCTTTCAAAAGTGTGTTAACCAGGGTTCAGGGTAAGCACATTCCTTATAAAGTGAAGGGCAAGGCTGGTAGAAGTAGGGAACCTTGGATGACTCGGGAGATTGAGGCACTAGTCAAAAAGAAGAAGGAGGCATATGACATGCATAGGCAGCTGGGATCAAGTGGATCCCTTGAAGAGTATAGAGATTGCCGGAGTAGAGTTAAGAGAGAAATCAGGAGGGCAAAAAGGGGATATGAGATTGCTTTGGCAGATCAGGCAAAGGTGAATCCAAAGAGCTTCTACAAATACATAAAGGGCAAAAGGGTAACTAGGGAGAGAGTAGGGCCTCTTAAGGATCAACAAGGTCATCTATGTGCGGAACCACAAGAGATGGGTGAGATCCTGAATGAATATTTCACATCGGTATTTACGGTTGAGAAAGGCATGGATGTTAGGGAACTTGGGGAAATAAATAGTGATGTCTTGTGGAGTGTACATATTACAGAGAGGGAGGTGCTGGAAGTCTTAACGCGCATCAAGGTAGATAAATCTCCGGGACCTGATGAAATGTATCCCAGGACGTTATGGGAGGTTAGGGAGGAAATTGCGGGTCCCCTAGCAGAGATATTTGAATCATCCACCGCTACAGGTGAGGTGCCTGAAGATTGGAGGGTAGCAAATGTTGTGCCTTTGTTTAAGAAGGGCGGCAAGGAAAAGCCTGGGAATTACAGACCAGTGAGCCTGACATCTGTAGTGGGTAAGTTGTTAGAGGGTATTCTGAGGGACAGGATCTACAGGCATTTGGAGAGGCAGGGACTAATTAGGAACAGTCAGCATGGTTTTGTGAGAGGAAAATCATGTCTCACGAATTTGATTGAGTTTTTTGAAGGGGTAACCAAGAAGATAGATGAGGGCTGTGCAGTAGACGTGGTCTACATGGACTTCAGCAAAGCATTTGACAAGGTACCGCATGGTAGGTTGTTACATAAGGTTAAATCTCATGGGATCCAAGGTGAGGTAGCCAATTGGATACAAAATTGGCTTGACGACAGAAGACAGAGGGTGGTTGTAGAGGGTTGTTTTTCAAACTGGATGCCTGTGTCCAGCGGTGTGCCTCAGGGATCGGTGCTGGGTCCGCTGTTATTTGTTATTTATATTAATGATTTGGATGAGAATTTAGGAGGCATGGTTAGTAAGTTTGCAGATGACACCAAGATTGGTGGCATTGTGGACAGTGAAGAAGGTTATCTAGGATTGCAACGGGATCTTGATAAATTGGGCCAGTGGGCCGATGAATGGCAGATGGAGTTTAATTTAGATAAATGTGAGGTGATGCATTTTGGTAGATCGAATCGGGCCAGGACCTACTCCGTTAATGGTAGGGCGTTGGGGAGAGTTATAGAACAAAGAGATCTGGGAGTACAGATTCATAGCTCCTTGAAAGTGGAGTCACAGGTGGATAGGGTGGTGAAGAAGGCATTCAGCATGCTTGGTTTCATTGGTCAGAACATTGAATGCAGGAGTTGGGATGTCTTGTTGAAGTTGTACAGGGCATTGGTGAGGCCACACTTGGAGTACTGTGTACAGTTCTGGTCACCCTATTACAGAAAGGATATTATTAAACTAGAAAGAGTGCAGAAAAGATTTACTAGGATGCTACCGGGACTTGATGGTTTGACTTACAGGGAGAGGTTAGACAGACTGGGACTTTTTTCCCTGGAGAGCAGGAGGTTAAGGGGTGATCTTATCGAAGTCTATAAAATAATGAGGGGCATAGATAAGGTCGATAGTCAAAATCTTTTCCCAAAGGTAGGGGAGTCTATAACGAGGGGGCATAGATTTAAGGTGAGAGGGGAGAGATACAAAAGGGTCCAGAGGGGCAATTTTTTCACTCAAAGGGTGGTGAGTGTCTGGAACGAGCTGCCAGAGGCAGTAGTAGAGGCGGGTACAATTTTGTCTTTTAAAAAGCATTTGGACAGTTACATGGGTAAGATGGGTATGGAGGGATATGGGCCAAGTGCAGGCAATTGGGACTAGCTTAGTGGTATAAACTGGGCGACATGGACATGTTGGGCCGAAGGGCCTGTTTCCATGTTGTAACTTCTATGATTCTATGATTCTAGCAGCAGCTGTTTCTAAGTGCATTACGAAAGACTATCATTGAGGGGATGTGGCCATTCAATATTACATGGTGAAATTATTAGGGTGAGTGACGAAACAGCAGTTGCCCAATGAATATTTAGAACATAAGAACATAAGAAATAGGAGCAGGAGCAGGCCAATCGGCCCCTCGAGCCTGCTCCGCCATTCAATAAGATCATGGCTGATCTGATCCTAACCTCAAATCTAAATTCGTGTCCAATTTCCTGCCCGCTCCCCGTAACCCCTAATTCCCTTTACTTCTAGGAAACTGTCTATTTCTGTTTTAAATTTATTTAATGATGTAGCTTCCACAGCTTCCTGGGGCAGCAAATTCCACAGACCTACTACCCTCTGAGTGAAGAAGTTTCTCCTCATCTCAGTTTTGAAAGAACTTATTCTAAGATTATGCCCCCTAGTTCTAGTTTCACCCATCCTTGGGAACATCCTTACCGCATCCACCCGATCAAGCCCCTTCACAATCTTATATGTTTCAATAAGATCGCCTCTCATTCTTCTGAACTCCAATGAGTAGAATCCCAATCTACTCAACCTCTCCTCATATGTCCGCCCCCTCATCCCCGGGATTAACCGAGTGAACCTTCTTTGTACTGCCTCGAGAGCAAGTATGTCTTTTCGCTTCAGTATTTACAGGGCAGTGTGAAAGAAGCAATGGCTTATGGACGAGGATGGGCAACTGGCCGGGGATGAGGAATTCAGTTATGTGGAGAGACTGGAGAAGCTGGGATTGTTCTTCTTAGAGCAGAGAAGGTTAAAGGGAGATTTGATGGAGGTGTTCAAAATCACAAGGGGTTTTGTCCTGGGCACTCTGATCTGAACAATGACTATAGCAACTTCAGACTTTAGCTACCTCTTCCATTCCCTTGCTCATTTTTCCCAACCTCAAGGGGAGATTTAGTCAGAGGCGTTCAAAATTATGAAGGGTTTTGACAAGAGTAAGTGAGGAGAAACGGCTTCCACTGGCAGGAGGGTCGGTAACCAGAGGACACAGATTTAAGATAGTTGGCAGAAGAACCAGAGGGGGAATCTCCCCTTAACATTTTCTGCTCTAAGGAGAACAACCCCCAAGGTATTCCCACTTCAAATGCCAAATCCCAGACACAGTGGCCTAAAATGTGCAACGTTAATGCCTTATAAATGAACCAGGCATTAAGGGGAACGGTACCATTCTGCGCAACACACAAAACATTCAATTAGCACCTAATTCCTGATGATCAACAGTCTCCGCATCCCAAGTGAACGCATACACTAAATCAAAAGCAAAATACTGCAGATGCTGGAAATCTGAAATATAAACAGAAAATGCTGGAAATACTCAAATCGGGCGGCAACTGTGGAGAAAGAAACAAGAGTTAATGTTTCAGGTCGATGACCTTTCATCAGAACTGGAAGCAGTTAAAGATTTAACAGTCTTTAAAAAGGAAGTGCAGAGCCAGGAAAAGGGTCACTATGCTGTCTTCTCTAGGTTGGGGAGACCAAACGCAGACTGGGTGATCGCTTTGCCGAACACTTCCGCTCAGTCTGCAAGCGTGACCCTGAGCTGCCGGTCGCTTGCCATTTTAATTCTCCGTCCCACTCCCCCCCTCTGTCCTCGGCCTCACACACTGTTCCAGTGAAGCTCAACGGAAGCTCGAGAAACAGCACCTCATCTTTCGATTAGGCACTTTACAACCTTCCGGACTCAACACTGATTTCAATATAACTTCAGATCATAACCACTGCTCCCATTTTTTCGGAGAGCAGGTGCCGGTGCCGGTTCTGCTGTTGCCATTTGACCTCCTCTAGACCCATCTTTTAACAGCAAAAGAAATACGAGCAGGAGTAGGCCATCCAGCCCCTTGAGCCTGCTCCGCCATTCAATAAGATCATGGCCGATCTTCGATCTCAACTCCATTTTCCCGCCCGATCCCCATATCCCTTGATTCCCCTAGAGTCCAAAAATCTATCCATCTCAGCCTTGAACATATTCAATGACTCAAAATCCACAGTCCTCTGGGGTAGAGAATTCCAAAGATTCACAACCATCTGAGCTAAGATTTTCCTCCTTATCTCAGTCTTGAATGGCTGACCCCTTATCCTGCAACTATGCCCCCTAGTTCTAGACTCTCTAGCCAGGGGAAACAGCCTCTCAGCACCTACCCAGTCAAGCCCCCTCAGAATCTTATATGTTTCAATGAGATCACCTCTCATTCTTCTAAACTCCAGAGAGTATAGGCCCATTCTACACCATCTCTCCTCATAGGACAACCCTCTCATCCCAGGAATTAATCTAGTGAACCTTCAATGTACTGCCGTCAAGGCAAGTATATCCTTCCTTAGATAAGGAGACCAAAACTGTGTGCAGTACTCCAGATGAGGTCTCACTAAAGCCCTGTACAACTGTAGTAAGACTTCCTTACTCTTGTACACCAACCCCCTTGCAATAAAGGCCAACATGCCATTTGCTTTCCTAGTTGTTTGCTGTACCTGCACATTAACTTTTTGTGTTTCTTATACGAGGACACCCAAGTCTCTCTGAACACCAACATTTAATAGCTTCTCACCATTTAAAAAATATTCTGTTCTATACCTCCTACCAAAGTGAATAACCTCACATTTCCCCACATTATACTCCATCTACCACCTTCTAGCCCACTCACTTAAACCTGTCGATATCCCTTGGAAGACTGTGTGTCCTCCTCAAAGCTACTTTCCCACCTAGCTTTGTATCATCAGCAAACTTGGATACATAACACTCGGCCCCTTCGTCAAAGTTATTAATATAGATTGTAAATAGCTGAGGCCCAAGCACTGATCCTTGCGGCACCCCACTAGTTACAGCCTGACAACCTGAGAATGACTCGTTTATCCCTACTCTCTGGTTAACGGACAGAAAACAATCTTCTATCCATGCTAATATATTACCCTCAACCCCATGAGCCCTTATCTTGTGTAACAAGCTTTTATGTGGCACCTTATCGAATGCTTTTTGAAAATCCAAATATACTACATCCACTGGTTCCCCTTTATCTACCCTGCTAGTTACATCCTCAAAAAACTACAATAAGTTTGTCAAACACGATTTCCCTTTCATAAAACCATGTTGACTCTGCCTAATTATATTATGATTTTCTAAGCGCCCTGTTACAACTTCCTTAATAACTGATTCCATCATTTTCCCAACGACTGATGTCAGGCTAACTGGCCTGTAGTTCCCTGTTTTCTCTCTCCCTCCCTCCTTGAATAGCGGGGTCACATTTGCTACCTTCCAGTCCACTGTGACCGTTCCAGAATCTAGGGAATTCTGGAAGATCATAACCAATGCATCCACTATCTCTGCAGCCACCTCTTTTAGAACCCTAGGATGTCGGCCATCAGGTCCAGGGAATTTATCAGCTTTTGTGTCCCATTAGTTTGTCCAGTACCTTTTCTCTAGTGATATTAATTATTTTAAGTTCCTCACTCTCATTTACCCTTGGTTCCCTACTATTTTTGGTCTGCTTTTTGTGTCTTCTACTGTGAAGACAGATACAAAATATTTGTTTAATTCATCTGCTATTTCCTGATTCCCCATTATAATTTCTCCTGTCTCAGTCTCTAAGGGGCCAAAGTTTACTTTTGCTACTCTCTTCCTTTTTATATACTTGTGGAAGCTCTTACAATACGTTTTTATATTTCTTGCTAGCTTACTTTCATATTCTATTTTCTCCCTTATCATCAATTTTTTGGTCGTCCTTTGTCGGTTTCTAAAACTCTCCCAATCCCCAGGCTTACTACTCTTCTTGGCAACATTATAAGCCTTTTGTTTCAACATAATACTATCCTTAACTTCTTTAATTGGCCACGGGTGGATCACTTTTCCCATAGAGTTTTTATTTCTCAAATGGAATTTATACTTGTCGAGAATATTGAAATATTTCTTTAAATGTTCGCCATTGCTTGTCAACTGTCAAACCCTTTAATTTAATTTCCCAATCTACCTTTGACAACTCGGCCCTCATACCTATGTAATTGGCTTTATTTAAGTTTAAGACTCTAGTTTCTGACTTAAGTACGTTAGTATTTCACATTGAGTTTGAAAGTATCATATTATGATCACTTTTCCCTAGAGGTTCTTCCACTGTGAGATTACTAATTAACCCTGTCTCATTACATAATATAAGATCTAAAATAGTCTGTTCCCTGATTGGTTCCATGACGTATTGCTCTAGGAAACCGTCTTGAATACATTCCATGAACCCATCCTCCAAACTACCTTTGCCAATTTGATTTGACCAGTTTATATGAAGATTAAAGTCCCCCATGATTACTGCATTTCTTTTGTTACAAGCTCCCATTATTTCATGATTAATACTCTGTCCAGCAGTATTGCTACTATTAGGGGGCCTATAAACTACTCCCACCAGTGTTTTCTGCCCCTTGTTATTTCTTATTTCCACCTATATTGATTCTAATTCCTGATGATCTGAGCCAAGATCCTTTCTCACCCCTGTCCTTATATCATCCTTTATTATTAGGGCTACACCCCCTCCTGTTCCACTCTGCCTGTCATTTCTAAACGTCATGTACTCTGGAATATTTAGTTCCAACCTTGGTCACTTTGCAACCATGTCTCTGTAATGGCTATTAAGTTAAAACAAATTTTTGTTTCTTTACTTGTCCCATTCCCACCCTCCTTGCCTTGCACCATCATCCCTTTTGTCATTTAATCACTCCTGCCCTCCACCCTATCACAGACCTTCCTTTTTGTTCTTTCCTCCCCTTCCTCCCAGCTTTTTCCCAGGCTCTTCACTTGCTTAAATACTGTTAAATCTTTAATTTCTTCCAGTTCTGACGAAAGGTCATCGACCTGAAACGTTAACTCTGTTTCTCTCTCCGCAGATGCTGCCCGACCCGCTGAGCGGTCCCAGCATTTCCTGTTGAATCCGTACACTTACTGTCAACAACACTTCAAATAACTTCACCCCCCCGCCCCACCCCACCCCACCCCGCACTAATGCGTCGTGTTTTACTCATTTAAATATTAGTTGCTTTTCTGTAATGCTTTGATTAGGGAAAGCCACTCAATTGATTATAGAACTTAAGACAATCAGCCACAGTGTTGTTAATTGCAAACAAGCGGCACTCACTCTCGTGGAGATGGACAGACACATTGGCCTGAACGTTAAACCCCTCCGACCCCCAGACGGGCGGGAGAGGGTCGGGAGGTTGGGTTCAAATGTCGGTATCGGGCAGCCCGACCCCATTCCCGCCCGATTTAAGTTTTCACAAACACATTTCAGGCCCCGGACCCGGCTCCCGCAAAAGGCAGGCGGGGAACTAACTAACATTCAAAACTCGCAGCACGGTATCGTCCGTGCCGTGACTTCAAATTCAACAGCGAACGAGGGGCAGGCCCGAGTGGTGGGAGTTCCCGGCAGCTGAGCCGAGGAGCGAGGTGCTGACTGGCCTAAGGCAAGTACAAGATCAGCACCTCCTTTCATCGCTCCAGGAGGGGCAGGAGCCCAGGTCGCTGCCCCGCGTCCTCCCGATCGCGGTCCAGAGCCCTCAGCCTCTACCAACTGCCGAGGGGCGTCCCCTGCTCCGGTTCCCCCCCGCCACTTGTTCACTCTCCCGCCCACCGGCCAGGCTGTCGGGCAGGAGAGGGAGCCTGCAGCGGGTTATTTAAATGAAGAGTCTGCCGTCGAGCTCGGCAGGGGCCTCCTCGTCCCTGGCCTTGCTGTGTTCTTCCCCCTCCCTCCCTCCCTCCTCCCGCTCTGAGCTCCCCGCACCCTCCCCGTTAATATCTCAAGTGAGAGGTTATACCGTTAAAGACCAGCTTTTTCCTTTAATATCTACCGCCCTAAAAAGATTGTCAAATGCTTGAGTTATAATTTATTACATTAAACTCTGCTGTGGTTCACACTGGGGCTTCCCCCCCCCCCCGCTCTATTTCCCAATTAACAACCTTGCAGAGAAATCTCGCAGCAAACCACAAACATTGTACTTCCGACGGACAAAGTAGCCTGAAATTTTACACAATATCACAAGAAACGCTTCAGTTTAGTGCTTTATGATACTCGTGACTTCAGTTGTGTGGAGAGACTGGAGAGGCTGGGATTGTTCTCCTGAGAGCAGAGAAGGTTAAGGGGAGATTTAATAGAGGTGTTCAAAATTAAGAGGGGTTTTGATAGAATAAATTAAGAGAAACTGTTTCCACTGGCAGGAGGGTCGGTGACCAGAGGACACAGATTTAAGGTAATCGGCAAAAGAACCAGAGGGGAGATGAGAAGTGTTTTTTTACGCAGCGAGTTGTTATGATCTGAAAGGGCGGTGGAAGCAGATTCAATGACAACTTTCAAAAGGGAATTGGATAAATTTTTGAAAATTTGCAGGGCTACGGGGAAAGAGCAGAGTGGGAGTGGACTAAATGGATAGCTCTTTCAAAGAGCCGGCACAGGCACGATGGGCCCAATGGCCTCCTTCTGTGCTGTATGATTATTTACCCTATCAAAATCCTTCAAAATTTTGAACACCTCGATCAAATCTCCCCTTAACCTTCTCTGCTCTAAGGAGAACAATCCCAGCTTCTCCTGTCTCTCCACATAACTGAAGTCCCTCATCCCCGGTTACCATTCTGGTAAATCTCCTCTGCACCCTCTCCAAGCTCCTTCCTAAAGTGCGGTGCCCAGAATTGAATCCAAACTCCAGCTGAGGCCTAACCGGTGATTTATAAAGGTTTAGCATCACTTCCTTGGCCGCTATTTATAAAGCCTGGGATCCAGCATGTTGTTTAACAGCCTTCAGGTTAGAAGGCGCAAATCTACAGAGGCTCTTCCAAACGCAATCTTACT
Organism: Heptranchias perlo; assembly: GCF_035084215.1. NCBI lineage: Eukaryota > Metazoa > Chordata > Chondrichthyes > Hexanchiformes > Hexanchidae > Heptranchias > Heptranchias perlo. The sequence continues at coordinate 3,842,962 of NC_090327.1, forward strand.
TCCCAGAGTACGAACCACTTCGATACTCGTTGGTATTATTACATCACAACGTGCCCGTGAGAACGTCACAAAGCACTGAACACAAGCACGCACGGGTTTGTAAACCTCACCAGAAATTTGGCAACATTTCGTGCACAACATACTGGTGTCAGCCGTGGTTCAGTGGGTAGAACTCACACCGCTGAGTCAGAAGGTCATGGGTTCAAGTCCCACTCCAGACACGTGAGCACAAAAATCGAGGCTGACACTCCCAGTGCCAGTACTGAGGCAGCGCTGCACTGAGGCGCTGTCTTTCGGATGAGACGTTACACCGAGACCCCCCGTCTGCCCTCTCAAAAGATCCCACGACACTCTTTCGAAGGAGACAGGGGAGTTCTCCCCGATGTCCTGGCTAATATTTATCCCTCAACCAACATCACTAAAAAATCTGATCACTATCACATTGCTGTTTGTGGGATCTTGCTGTGCGTAAATTGGCTGCCGCGTTTCCTACATTACAACAGTGACTACACTTCAGAGTGCTTGCTGTGCATTTCGAACGAAAGACTTGCATTTATATAGCGTCTTTCACAACCTCAGGATGTCCCAAAGCACTTTACAGCCAATAAAGTACTTCTGAAAAGTAGGTCCCACGTACAGCAATGAGTTAACGGCCAGATAATTTTTTTTTTTAAAAAGTGATGTTGGTCGAGGGATAAATAGCAGGCCAGAACACTGGGGAGAACTCCCCTGCTCTTCTTCGAAATAGTGGCCATGGGATCTTATACATCCACCTGAGGGGGCTGACAGGGGCTTGGTTTAAGAACATAAAAAATAGGAGCAGGAATAGGCCATACGGCCCCTCGAGCCTGCTCCGCCATTCAATAAGATCATGGCTGATCTTCGACCTCAATCCACTTTCCCGCCCAATCCCCATATCCCTTGATTCCCTTAGTGTCCAAAAACCTATCGATCTCAGTCTTGAAGATGCTCAACGACTCCGCATCCACAGCCCTCTGGGGTAGAGAATTCCAGGCCAGGAGGTTACAGATTTACAGATTGTGGTGGTTTACAATCCTACTGTTGCCGATGGCCCACAACACCTCATAGATGCCCAGTTTTGAGCTGCTAGATCTGTTCTTAATCTATCCCACTTAGCACAGTAGTGGTGCCACATGACACGATGGACGGTGTCCTCAGTGTTCAGTCACGACTGTGCAGTGGTCACCCCTATCAATTCTGTGATGGACAGATGCATCTGACACAGATGGACTGGTGAGGACGAGGTCAATAGATTATTCCCTCGTGTTGGTTCTCTCACCACCTGCTACAAGCCCAGTCTGGCAGCTTTGTCCTTCAGGACTCAGCCAGCTTGGTCTGTGGTGGTACTACTGAGGCACTCTTGGTGATGGACATTGAAGTCTCCTACTCAGAGTATATTCTGTGCCCTTGCTGCTCGGTGCTTCCTCCAAGTAGTATTCAACATGGAGGAGTACTGATTCATCGGCTGATGGAGGACAATAAGTGGTAATCAGCAAGAGGTTTCCTTGTCCATGTTTGGCCTGAAGCTATGAGACTCCATGGGGTTTGGAGTCAATGTTGAGGATTCCCAGGGCCACTCCCACCTGACTATATACTACCGTGCCCCCACCTCTGGTGGGACAGGACAGACCCAGCAATGGTAATGGAGGAGTCTGGGACATTGGCTGATGAGTATGGCTATGTCAGGCTGTTGCTTAACTAATCTTTAAGACAGGTCTCCCAACTTTGGCACCAGTCCCCAGATGTTAGTGAGGAGGACTTTGCAGAGTTGACAAGGCTGGGTGTGCCTTCGTTGTGTCCTGATCCAATACCTAGGTTGCAGCCAAGTGATCCATTGGTTTTATTCTTTATAGTGGTTTGATACGGCTCTGGCTTACTGGGCCATTTCAGAGGGCTGTTAAGAGCTCACTATGTTGGTATGGGACTGGAGTCACGGCGGGGGAGGAGACTGGAGTCACATATAGGCCAGACATAAGAAATAGGAGCAGGAGTAGGCCATACGGCACCTCAAGCCTAATCTTTGACCTCAACTCCATTTTCCTGCCCGACCCCTTGATTCCCTTAGTGCCCGGGTAAGGAAGGCAGATTTCCTTCCCTAAAAAAAAAGGACATTAAGGAAGTTAAGTTGAAATGACAATCCAACAGTTTCACGGTCACTTTTACCGATTTATTTAGTATTTTTTTTTAAAAATGAATTCAAATTCTCAAACTATCACGGTGGGATTTAAACTAACTTTCTCTCTGCCTTACTAGTCCAGTATGAGTGAGCAAAATTATTCTGCCATAGTCACGTGCAGTTTTGCAATTCTGCGGAACGACTTAAAGTTTTTGTCAAGTTCCAGTGAGGGGGAAAAAGTTTAATGTTCATAATATTGTCAGTGTTTTATGTAAATGACTCATTTTGAAAGCATTTTTTTTTTCAAGCATTTAACAAAATAACCCTTGAGGGTTTTTTTTTTAAAAAAGGAAAGAAATAGTTTGTTGTGAACGTCACCTTTTTTGTTTTAAAAACACCTGCGGCACAAAAAGGCGATGGGAGTGAGAGGTGTCAAGTCAGGCTCTGCAAGCTGTCCGTGGACTGCAACATGGGCCAAGCAGAAACCCGCTCCCTCACTACACGGCCACTGGGGGGGAAAAAATACAGCAACCAATGGAAAATAAACACAAGTTTAAACTTCTGTGCAAGTTTAAAGTTTATACACCCCCCCCCCCCCCCCAAAAAAAAAATACACAGCTTCCTTCCTACACTCGCTTCTAAATTCTTACATCAGACCGGCCGGTTATGCCCCGTGCAAATAAAATAATTTCACGCCTGCAATCGTGCTATAAACACACCTTGCACCACAGTCTGCTCGCCCTTTACCTTACACAGCAAGATCCCAGGTAACTCGCGGACGAGGCGCCGGGTCCGGATCCGGGTCCGCGTTCCAATGGAATGTTGTCCCGGGAGCGCGTGACCGCGGTGCAACTCCGTAACCCGCAGCGAGTTCCTGTTTACAAAAATAAAAGAGGAGGACCGAAACCGGCGTAGGACAAATCTCGGTTAGGCGCGGCTTCTCGCACCCGGAGTCGCGTCTAAAACTCCCGTGCAGACGGGCTCAAGCTGCATTAAAAGAATCATCGTGCCCCATGCAAAAAAAAAATAAAATCATCGACCATTGCAAACCCATGACTGTTAACAGGGGGGTGTATGCGTTTTGAACAGTTATTGGCAATAATGTTTATTACCTCGCACCTTGGTGAAAATTAAAACCTTTACCTGCATTGATGCTGCTGCAATCCTCCAGGAATTAAAGATTAATCCCCTGGGCACAGCTGCAGGGGAGAAAAATCACCGGGGCATTATATGAAAATGTGGGGTTTTTTTTTCTTTGAATACTTTTGTTTGTTAAGAGGGAGAAAATAGAATGAGAGTACACCAGCAAGAATTATAAAAACAGATTGTAAGAGCTTCTACAAGTGTGTGATAAAGAAGAGATTACCGAAAGTAAACGTTGGTCCCTTAGAGGCTGAGACAGGAGAAATTATAATGGGGAAATCAGGAAATGGCAGAGACATTGAACAAATATTTTGTATCTGTCTTCATAGTCCACGACACAAAAAACATATGACACATAATGGGTCTAATGAGAGTGAGGAACTTAAAATATTAATTATTAAAGAAAAAGTACTGGAGAAATTAATGTGACTAAAAGCCAACAAATCCCCAGAACCTGATGGCCTACGTCCTCGGGTTCTAAAAGAGGTGACTACAGAGATAGTGGATGCATTGGTTGTGATCATCCAAAATTTCCTAGATCTTAGAACGGTCCCAGTGGATTGGAAAGTAGCAAATGTAACCCCGCTATTCATGAAAGGAGGGAGAGAGAAAACAGGGGACCACAGGCCAGTTAGCCTAAGATCAGTAGTTGGGAAAATGCTGGAATCCATTATTAAGGACGTGGTAATGAGGCACTTAGAAAATCATAATATGATTAGGCAGAGTCAACGTGGTTTTATGAAAGGGAAATCGTGTTTGACAAATCTACAGGAGTTTTTTGAGGGTGTAACTAGCCGGGTAGATAAAGGGGAACCAGTGGATGTAGTATATTTGGATTTTCAAAAGGCATTCGATAAGGTGCCACATAAAAGGTTGTCACACAAGATTAGGGCTTGTGGATTGGGGGTAACATATTAGCATCGATAGAGGATTAGTTAACGGACAGAAAACAGAGAGTAGGAATAAATGGGTCATTCTCAGGTTGGCAGGCTGTAACTAGTGGGGTGCTGCAAGGATCAGTGCTTGGGCCTCAGCTATTTACAATCTATATTAATGACTTAGATGAAAGGACTGAGTCTAATGTATCCAAGTTTGCTGATGATACAAAGCTAGGTGGGAAAGTAAGCTGTGAGGAGGACACAAAGAGTCTGCAAACGGATATAGACAGGTTAAGTGAGTGGGCAAGAAGGTGGCAGATGGAGTATTATGTGGGGAAATGTGAGGTTATTCACTCTGGTAGGAAGGATAGAAAAACTGAATATTTTTTAAATGGTGAGAAACTATTAAACGTTGGTGTTCAGACGGATTTGGGTATCCTTGTATGCAAAGCACAGAAAATTAACATGCAGGTACAGCAAGCAATTAGGAAGGCAAATGGCATGTTGGCCTTTATTGCAAGGGGGTTGGAGTACAAGAGTAACAAAGTCTTGCTGCAATTGTACAGGGTTTTGGTGAGACCTCACCTGGAGTACTGTGTACAGTTTTGGTCTCCTTACCTAAGGAAGGATATACTTGCCTTAGAGGCGGTGCAACAAAGGTTCACTGGATTGCTTCCTGGGATGAGAGGGTTGTCCTATGAGGAGAGATTGAGTAGAATGGGCCTATACTCTCTGGAGTTTAGAAGAATGAGAAGTGATCTCATTGAAACATATAAGATTCTGAGAGGGCTTGACAGGTTAGATGCTGAAAGGCTGTTTCTCCCATCTGGAGAGTCGAGGGCATAGTCTCAGAATAAGGGGTCAGCCATTTAGGTCTAAGATGAGGAGGAATTTCTTCACTCAGAAGGTTGTGAATCTTTGGAATTCTCTACCCCAGTGGGCTGTGGATACTCAGTCGTTGAGTATGTTCAAGAATGAGATCGATAGATTTTTGGATACTGAAATCACAAAATCATAGAACGGTTACAGCACAGAAGGAGGCCATTGGGCCCATCGAGTCCGTTCCGGCTCTACGCAAGAGCAATCCAGCTAGTCCCACTCCCCCGCCCTATCCATGTAGCCCTGCAAGTTTTTTCCTTTCAAGTACTTATCCAGTTCCCTTTTGAAAGCTGCTGAGGGAAACAAGGGATATGGAGATCAGGCTGGAAAGTGGAGTTGAGGTCGAAGATCAGCCATGATCTGATTGAATGGCGGAGCAGGCTCGAGGGGCCGTATGTCCTATACCTGCTCCTATTTCTTAGCTATAAAAATATTGGAGGTGGGGGCAAAAAAGACTGTTTGATCGGGCAGGGCTGTTGGGAGGCGGGAGGTCATGTGATGAAACCTCCAGGAATGCGTCCAACCAGAGTTGGCAACCTTAGTAACGCATTATACATATATATCACACGCACCGATTTTATATAATCAGTGTGTGTGATGTGTTATCTTAATAGACGTTACTGCAACAAGAAACAATGTCGGAAGGCAGCGTAATTTCTTCGTAGGAATAAAACCCAGCTGTAATTTTATAACAATAGTTACTGTCGGTGATAACAGCTTGCAAACCCATTAACGTGTATAGAAGCATCAGTAACAAAATAGGAACTGTGTCGTTGGTTTTGCACAATATCAAGAGTTAGGGTTTAAAATGGAAGCTGTTCTTTTCACTAGGTACCAAACGGTAGATCAGGCAGATTTATTGTCTATGAATTAACTGATAAAAGATTCCCTTTAATGGGTGTTGGCAGCATAAGAAAGAACTTGCGTTTATATAGCACCTTTCACCACCTCAGGACGTCATACAGCTAATGAAGTACTTTTGAAATGTAGTCATTGTTGTAACGTAGGAAAAGCAGCAGCCAATTTGTACACAGCAAGATCCCACAAATTGCAACGTGATCAATGACCGGATAGTTTGTTTTTTAAGTGATGTTGGTTGAGGGATGAATATTGCCCAGGACACCGGGCAGAACTCCCCGACTCTTCTTCGAAATAGTGGAGTGGGATCTTTTACGTCCACCTGAGAGGGCAGACAGGGCCTCGGTTTAACGTCTCATCCAAAAGACGGCACCTCCGACAGTGCAGCAATCCCTCAGCGCTACACTGGAGGCGTCAGACTGGATGTGCTCAAGTCTGTGGAGTGAGTACTTGAACCCACAACCTTCGTGACTCTCGGAGACAAGAGTGCTACCCACTGAACCACAGCTGACACTAAATTAAAATATTAATGGGTGCAGCTTTTATCAGACTGCTATGTAATTTCTGGTTGTGGTCATGTGTGAAATACTCTGGTGGAAATTTCAGAAAGGGAATAGAATGGTTGCATCAGGGAAATGGTTTTACAAGGAAGGAGGTCCATAGAATAAATATTCCAATTCTAGCTACTAGTCTTTCATCCTAGCAGAGACACCAGCACTTCATGAAAGTTTAAGGACTGGAGGATTGCAAATGTCACACCCCTGTTCAAAAAAGGGGAGAGTGATAAACTCGGCAATTACAGGCCGGTCAGCCTAACATCAGTGGTGGGGAAACTTTTAGAGACAATAATCCGGGACAAAATTAATCGGCACTTGGAAAAGTATAGGCTAATAAATGAAAGTCAGCAGGGATTTGTTAAAGGAAAATCGTGTTTGACTAACTTGATTGAATTCTTTGATGAAAGAAAGAAGGAAAGACTTGCATTTATATAGCACCTTTCACAACCTCAGGAAATCCCAAAGCGCTTTACAGCCAATTAAGTATTTTTGAAGTGTAGTCACTGCTGTAATGTAGGAAACACGGCAGCCAATTTGCACACAGCAAGATCCCACAAACAGCAATGTGATAATGACCAGATAATCTGTTTCTTCAGTGATGTTGATTGAGAGACAAATGTTGGCCTGGACGTCGGGGAGAACGCCCCTGCTCATCTTCGAAATAGTGTCATGGGATCTTTTACAGTCACCTGAGAGGGCAGATGGGGCCTTGGTTTATCGTCACATCCGAAAGACGGAACCTCCGAAAGTGCAGCACTCCCTCAGTAACGGGGAGGGTTGATGAGTGTAGTGTGGTTGATGTTGTGTATATGGACTTTCAAAAGGCATTTGATAAAATACCACATAATAGACTTGTTAGCAAAATTAAAGCCCATGGGATTAAAGGGACAATGGCAGCGAAGATACAAAATTGGCTAACGGACAGAGAGCAGAGAGTAGTGGTGAATAGTTGTTTTTCAGACTGGAGGGAAGTATACAGTGGTGTTCCCCAGGGGTCAGTATTAGGACCACTGCACTTTTTGATTTATATTAATGACCTGGACTTGGGTATAGAGGGTATCACTTCAAAGTTTGCAGATGACACGAAACTTGGAAATATAGTAAATAGTGTGGAGGATAGTAACAGACTTCAGGCGGACATAGACAGACTGGTGAAATGGGCAGACACGTGGCAGATGAAATTTAACATCGAGAAATGTGAAGTGATACATTTTGGTAGGAAGAATGAGGAGAGGCAATATAAACTAAATGGTACAATTTTAAAGGGGGTGCAGGAACAGAGAGCCCCGGGGGTTCACATACACAAATCTTTGAAGGTGGCAGGACAACTTGAGAAGGCTGTTAGAAAAAGTATATGGGATCCTGGGTTTTATTAATAGAGGCACAAAGTACAAAATTAAGGAAGTTATGCTAAACCTTTATAAAACACTGGTTAGAGCTCAACTGGAGTAGTGTGTTCAATTCTGGGCACCGCACTTCAGGAAAGATGTCAAGGCCTTAGAGAGGGTGCAGAGGAGATTTACTAGAATGGTGCCAGGGATGAGGGACTTCAGTTATGTGGAGAGACTGGAGAAACTGGGGTTGTTCTCCTTAGAACAGAGAAGGTTAAGGGGAGATTTGATCGAGGTGTTCAAAATCATGAATGGTTTTGATAGAGTAAATAAAGAGAAACTGTTTCCAGTGGCAGGAGGGTCGGTAACCAGAGGACACAGATTTAAGGTGATCGGCAAAACAGCCAGAGGCGACATGAGAAAACATTTTTAATGCAGTGAGTTGTTATGATCTGGAATGCACTGCCTGAAAGGACAGTGGAAGCAGATTCAATAGTAACTTTCTAAAGGGAATTGGATATATACTTGAAGGGAAAAAATTTATGGGGAAAGAGCAGGGGGGAGTGGGACTAATTGGATAGCTCTTTCAAAGAGCCGGCACGGGCACAATGGCCCGAATGGCCTCCACCTGTGCTGTGCCTACACATATAACAGCCCTGAAATTCCATGGGCGTTCTCCCACCGTAACTTCAACAGGTGACTGAGAGAAGCCCCCCCCACAACAGAATTTCAGGGTCCACATCTCGTCCTGAAAGAGAAGGCTGAGGGGTGACCTGATAGAGGTCTTTAAAATTATGAAGGGCTTTGATAGGGTAGACATAGAGAAGATGTTTCCACTTGTGGGGAGAGTCCAAAACTAGGGGTCATAAATATGAAATAGTCGCTAATAAATCCAATAAGGGATTCGTGAGAAACTTCTTTACCCAGAGAGTGGTGAGAATGTGGAATAAAAACAGAAAATGCTGTAAATACTTAGCAAGTGAGGCAGCATTTGTGAGGAAGGAAACAGAGATAACGTTTCAGGTCGAAGGCCTTTCGTCAGAACGTGGAACTTGCTACTGCAGAGAGTGGCAGAGACGTTTTTAAGGGGAAGCTAGATAAGTATATGAGGGAGAAAGGAATAGAAGGATATGCAGATAGAGTGTGATGAAGAGAGATGGGAGGAGGCTCGTGTGGAGCATAAACACCCGCATAGACCCGTTGGGCCGTATGGCCTGTTTCTGTGCTATAAACTCTATAAATAAACTTCAAGACTGTGTACTAGGGACCAAGAAATGAGAGAAGGTTCATTCAGTTCACTTCAAGAAACTTCCATTTCAAGAGAATGCTGGAGGCAGCACTCTGAAAATTCCAGGCATATTATAGCTTTGTGGCCTGGTTCAGTTCTTGTGTTGTGTTGCTTAGCATTTTGCCTGTTTACTTTTTGCTTCCGTGAATCATTTTTAAATGTAAATAAATCTGGACAATTGTTTAACCTGGTCAAAGCTGCCTGTGGTGTGACATTTTCTATAATCCGAATTGATGGGAAATATATTAAGCATTTTTCTCCAGAAAGCACCTTACTGTGAGTTTTTTTTTCAAAAAATATACTTTATTCATAAAATTTGCAGCAATACATACAATACAGTTCTCATATCACATTCCAAACATACACAATGCAGATTATACAATTTGCAGGTTACATCAAGTACAGTTCAATGAACACATTGAACATAATTACAGTTCATGACACTCTAGGGTGCCTCATTGCAATACACTCAATACACATTTTTGATAACAGGTACGCTACAGATTCTTTACAGGTTCATTACAGATTCATTACGGTTACATTACATCAATTAAAATTTTACATTCTGCCCGAGGGGCTTTTTTCCCTGATTGCAGCCCCTTGGTATACAATTGCGGGAAGGCTCTAAATGGTTGCCTTTCCCCACAGAGCCTTTGCGGCGGCCACACCCATCCTCAGTGCGTCCCTCAGCACGTAGTCCTGGACCTTGGAATGTGCCAGTCTGCAACACTCGGTCGAGGACAGCTCCTTGCACTGGAAGACCAGCAAGTTTCGGGCAGACCAAAGGGTGTCTTTCACCGAGTTGATGGTCTTCCAGCAGCAGTTGATGTCCGTCTCAGTGTGCGTCCCCGGGAACAGCCCGTAGAGCACAGAATCCTGTGTTACGGAACTGCTCGGGACGAACCTGGACAGATACCACTGCATCTCTCTCCAGACCTTCTTTGCAAAGGCACATTCCAGAAGGAGATGGGTGACGGTCTCGTCTCCACTGCAGCCTCCTCTGGGACAGCGCGCGGTGGCGCTGAGTCCGGGAGTGCATGAAGGATCTGACGGGAAGGGCCCTTCTCACCACCAGCCAAGCTAGGTCTTGGTGCTTGTTTGAAAGCTCTGGCGATGAGGCGTTCTGCCAAATGACATTGACAGTCTGCTCGGGGAACCAACTGACAGGATCCATCATCTCCTTTTCCCGCAGGGTCTCGAGGACGTTACGTGCGGACCACTTGCTGATCGCCTTGTGGTCAAAGGTGTTTTTCTGCACAAACTGTTCCACGAAGGACAGGTGGGGCGGAACGGTCCAACTGGACAGAGCGTTCCGTGGCAGCGTGGCCAGGCCCATCCTTCTCAACACCGGGGACAGGTAGAACCTCAGCACGTAGTGACACTTTGTGTTTGCGTACCGAGGGTCTACGCACAGCTTGATGCAGCCGCACACAAAGGTGGCCATCAGGATGAGGGCCACGTTGGGCACGCCTTTCCCCCCTTTCTCTGGAGATTTGTACATCGTGACCCTGCGGACACGGTCCATTTTTGATCTCCAGACAAAGTGGAAAATGGCTCGGGTGACTGTCGCGGCGCAGGAGCGAGGTATGGGCCAGACCTGCGCCACGTACAGCAACACCGAGAGCACCTCGCACCTGATGACCAGGTTCTTGCCCACGATCGAGAGGGATCGTCGATCCCACAGTCCCAGTTTCTGCTTAACCTTGGAAATACGCTCCTCCCAGTTTTTGGTGCACGCCCCGGCCCCCCCGAACCAGATCCCCAGCACCTTCAGGTAATCCGACCTGACGGTAAAGGGGACAAAGGATCGGTCGGTCCAGTGAGTTGGGTTAATTGTTAGCGTAATATGGCAGAGAGTAATGATGCGGGTTCGAGTCTGTAGGAGGCTCTGTGCACTTCCAGAAACTGTTGTCAAGCTGATTGTCACAGGTTGCATGCTGGGAAATTCTACAATCTGTATACTCTCAGGTTGCATGCTGGGAAATTCTACAATCTGTATACTCTCAGATTGCATGCTGGGAAATTCTACAATCTGTATACTCTCAGGTTGCATGCTGGGAAATTCTACAATCTGTATACTCTCAGGTTGCATGCTGGGAAATTCTACAATCTGTATACTCTCAGATTGCATGCTGGGAAATTCTATAATATATACTCCGCAGTGGCTGGAGTCATACCTAGCACAGAGGAAGATGGTGGTGGTTGTTGGAGGCCAATCATCTCAGCCCCAGGACATTGCTGCAGGAGTTCCTCAGGGCAGTGTCCTAGGCCCAACCATCTTCAGCTGCTTCATCAATGACCTTCCCTCCATCACAAGGTCAGAAATGGGGATGTTCGCTGATGATTGCACAGTGTTCATTTCCATTCACAACCCCTCAGATAATGAAGCAGTCTGTGCCCACATGCAGTAAGACCTGGACAACATCCAGGCTTGGGCTGATAAATGGTAAATAACATTCGCGCCAGACAAGTGCCAGGCAATGACCATCTCCAACAAGAGAGAGTCTAACCACCTGCCCTTGACATTCAATGGCATTACCATCGCCGAATCCCCCACCATCAACATCCTGGGGGTCACCATTGACCAGAAACTTAACTGGACCAGCCACATAAATACTGTGGCTACAAAAGCAGGTCAGAGGCTGGGTATTCTGTGGCGAGTGACTCACCTCCTGACTCCCCAAAGCCTTTGCACCATCTACAAGGCACAAGTCGGGAGTGTGATGGAGTACTCTCCACTTGCCTGGATGAGTGCAGCTCCAACAATACTCAAGAAGCTCAACACCATCCAGGACAAAGCAGCCCGCTTGATTGACACCTCATCCACTACCCTAAACATTCACTCCCTTCACCACCGGTGCACCGTGGCTGCAGTGTGTACCATCCACAGGATGCACTGCAGCAACTCGCCAAGGCTTCTTCGACAGCACCTCCCAAACCCGCGACCTCTACCATCTAGAAGGACAAGAGCAGCAGGCACATGGGAACACTACCACCTGTATGTTCCCCTCCAAGTCACGCACCATCTTGACCTGGAAATACATCGCCGTTCCTTCATCGTCGCTGGGTCAAAATCCTGGAACTCCCTACCTAACAGCACTGTGGGAGAACCTTCACCACACGGACTGCAGAAGGCTGCTCACCACCACCTTCTCATGGGCAATTAGGGATGGGTAATAAATGCTGGCCTTGCCAGCGATGCCCACATTCCATGGATGAATTAAAAAAATGGAGTAGTTGAGACAAATAGCATGGATGCATTTAAGTGGAAGCTAGATAAGCACATGAGGGAGAAAGGAATAGAAGGATATGTTGATAGGGTGAGATGAAGTCGGGAGGCGGTTTGTGTGGAGCATAAACGTCGGCATAGACCCGTTCTGCCGAATGGCCTGTTTCTGTGGTGTACTTTTGATGTAACTCAATGTAACTTGTTGTTGTTGTGTGACAGTATCACAGGCTTTACCTTCCTCTCAATTCAAGATGCCACCTTTGGAGCTGGAAACAGTGACGGTCACAGGAATTAATTGTATAGAAAGTGTTTATTTACAGCCAATACATTCATGATACAACACGGCACTAGTAATCTCATAGAATCATACAGCACAGAAGGAGGCTATTCTGCCCATCATGCCTGTGCTGTCTCTTTGAAAGAGTTATCCAATTAGTCCTACCCACCTGCTTTTTCCCCATAGCCCTGCTAAGGTTTTCTTTTCAAGTACTTATCTAATTCCCTTTTGAAAGTTACTATCAAACCTGCCCCCACCGCCCTTTCAAGCAGTGCATTCCAGATCATAACAACTGGCTGTGTAAAAAAAATTCTGCTCATCTCCCCTCTGGTTCTTCTGCCAATTATCTTAAACCTGTGTCCTCTATTGTTACTATGTTTATTATTAAGACTCAAATAACAATCAATCCCTAATGCAGTTAAGCAACCATTCGCCCCCAGATACAAACGTTATTTCTACAATCTTTAACTTTTGCTACACATCAGAAAATAAATTAATTCCGTTTCGTATTATTTGAGCAACATATAGTAAACAGGTGAAGGTTGATTTATATTAATACAATTTAGATTGTACACATCTTTCGTTTAATTCGGATCGCAGATTTAAACAATGCACATAAAATCCGATTAACCATTGATTGATAATTGGTCAATATTAGAACTGAAGCACATCTTATGGCGGCACTGCACCAGTTTTGTTTTTTTTTGTGTGAAAAAGCCAAAGAAAAACCAAAACAAGTATCAAATTATAATTTTATTATTCTTGTCCAGGATGCACTCCAGCCCCTGCGGTGCCCCACCGGTCGCGGAAAGCCTCAAGCGTTCCGGTAGACACCGCATGCTCCCTCTCCAGACAGTTTTGTTAATTTGCTAATTTTCAGGCGGAAGTTACCAGGCCACGCTGGGGTCGTGACCTATGACGCGCTGTGAATACGGTCTATTTGATGACATTGGGGCGGAGCCGAGGTACCGCACATGCGCAGTGGCTGTGGAAGAAGCGCTGAGCCGGCCGAGGCACCATTTTCATTGAAGTCCCTGATAATAAAATCACTTCATCGATGCCCGCTCTCCCTGAGAAGTGCTTGAGGGAGAAATAAATAAATAAATAAATACATGAATGAATGAATGGCTGAGTCTGAGGAAGAAAACCTTCAGAGACAAGTGAGTAAATCCCACTGGGGGGGGAGGGGACAGTTAGAGGGGGGGGGGGATGGGTACATAGGAACAGGAGGAGGCCATTCAGCCCCTCGAGCCTGTCCCGCTATTCCATTGAGATCATGGCTGATCTGTGACCTAACTCCATATCCCTGCCTTAGCCCCATATTCCTGCCTTAGCCCCATATTCCTGCCTTAGCCCCATATCCCTTAATACCTTTGGTTAACAAAAATCTTATCATTCTCGGATTTAAAATTAACGTTTGAGCTAGCATCAACTGCCATTTGCGGAAGAGAGTTCCAAACTTCTACCACCCTTTGCATGGCTCTAATTTTTAGGCTCTGTCCCCTAGTCCTAGATTCCCCATCCAGCGGCAATAGTTTCACTCTACCTACCCTGTCGGTTCCCCCTTAATATCTTGAAAACTTAGATCAAATCACCGCTTAATCTTCTAAATTCCAGGGAATACAACCCTAGTTTGTGTAATCTCGCCTCGTAATTTAACCCTTGGAGCCCAGGTTATCATTCAGGTAAATCGACTCAGCACTCCCTCCAAGGCCAACATATCCTTCCTAAGGTGCGGTGCCCAGAACTGAACACAGGTGTGGTCTAACCAGGGCTTTGTATAGCTGTAGCATAACTTCTACCCTGTAATGTTCTAGACCTCTTGATATAAAGTCCAGCATTCCATTAGCCTTTTTGATTATTTTCTGTACCTGCCCATGACATTTTAATGGTCCATGGACCCCTAAGTCTCTTTGGACCTCCATTGTTTTGAGCTTTTCACCATTTAGAAAAGCTATCTATCCTTTTTTAGGTCTAAAGTGGATGACCTCACTTGCCTACATTGAAATCCATTTGTCACAGTTTTGCCCATTCACATGATCTGTTAATATCTCTCTGTAATTTTATGCTTCCATCTACACTGCTGACAATGCTGCCTATCTTTGCGTCATTGGCAAACTTGTATATGTGGCTCTCTATCCCGTCATCTAAGTCGTTAATAAATACAGTGAATAGTTGCGGCCCCATCACACATCCCTGTGGGACACCACTACTCACATCCTGCCAATTTGAGTACCTGCCCATTATCCCCACTCTCTGTCTCTTGCCGCTCAGCCAATTTCCTAACCAGGTCAATAATTTGCCCTCGATTCCATGAGCTTCAATTTTAGCTAACAGTCTAAGTCTGAGGGACTTTATTGAATGCCTTCTGCAAGTTCATATAAACAACATCTATAGACATTCCCCAGTCCACTACTTTAGCCACCTCTTCAAAAAAATTCAATCAGATTTGTCAGGCATGACCTACCCTTTACAAATCCATGCTGGCTCTCTCTGATCAGCTGAAAATTTTCAAGATGTTCAGTCACTCTCTCCTTAATTATAGACTCTAGTAATTTCCTGACAACAGATGTTAGGCTAACTGGTCTATAATTTCCTGGTTTCCCTCTGTCACCTTTCTTAAATAGCGGAGTGACATGTGCAATTTTCCAATCTAGAGGGACAGTTCCTGAATCGAGAGAACTTTGGAAGATTATGGTTAGGGCATCTGCAATGTTCTCACCTACTTCCTTTAATTCCCTGGGATGGAAACCATCTGGTCCTGGGGATTTGTTACTCTTTAGTGCCATTATTTTCTTCATTCTTGTTAATTTGCTTACGTTAATTATGTTGAGTCCCTGTCCTTGATTAAAAATTAGTTTCCTTGGGGTGTCCGGCATGCTATCCTCTTGCTCTACTGTAAATACTGACGTAAAGTAATTATTTAACATGTCCGCCATTTCCTTATTTTCATTTACACTATCACCATTATCAGTTTTTAAGGGAGCCCACATTGCTCTTGACCACCCTCTTTTTCCTAATATAATTGTAAAAAAGATTTATGTTGATTTTGATATCCCTTGCAAGTTTCTTTTCATACTCCCTTTTTGTAACTCTTATCTGTCTTGTCACCCTTTGCTGTTCTTTGTATCTCTCCCAGTCGCCAGGATCTGTGCTATTTTTTGCATTTTTTAATGCTTTTTCCTTTAGTCTGTTGTCTCTCACCTCTTTTGTCATCTATGACTTTTTTTTGGCAAGTAGAGCTCATGCCCCTTTGGGGTGTGAACTGGTTCTGTATCATGTTAAATTCATTTTTGAACACCTCCCACTGATCTTTTGTTGTTTTATCCGTTCACAGTAAACTGGACAAATCTATTGACTGTCTCTGTCTCATCCCATTGAAGTCGGCCGTACCTAAATTTAGAATCTTAGTAGCTGGTTTAGGTTTCTCCCTTTCAAGCACAACATTGAACTCGATCACATTATGATCGCTATTAAACGTAAAAACATAGAAAGTAGGAGCAGGAGTAGGCCCTTCGAGCCTGCCCCTCCATTCAATATGATCATGGCTGATCCTCTATCTCAATACCGTATTCCAACTCTCTCCCCATAACCCTTGATGCCTTCTGTCTGGAAATCTATCTAGCTCCTTCTCAAATATATTCAGTGACTTGGCTTCCACAGCCTTCTGTGGTAGAGAATTCCACAGGTTCACCACCCTCTGAGTGAAGAAATTTCTCCTCGTCTCAGTCCTAAATGTCCTACCCCGTATCCTGAAACTGTGACCCCTCGTTCTGGACCCCCCAGCCAGGGGAAACATCCTCCCTGCATCCAGTCTCTCTAGCCCTGTCAGAATTTTATACGTTTCAATGAGATCCCCTCTCATTCTTCTAAACTCGAGTGAATACAGGCCTAGTCAACCCAATCTCTCCTCATATGACAGTCCTGCCATCCCAGGAATCAGTCTGGTGAACCTTTGCTGCACTCCCTCTATGGCAAGTATATCCTTTCTTAGGTAAGGAGACCAAAACTGCACACAATACTCCAGGTCTTGTCTCAGCAAGGCCCTGTATAACTGCAGTAAGACATCCTTGCTCCTGTGCTCAAATCCTCTTGCAATGAAGGCCAACATACCATTTACTTTCCTAACTGCTTGCTGCACCTGCTTGTTTGCTTTCAGTGACTGGTGTACAAGGACACCCAGGTCCCTTTGTACATCAACATTTCCCAATCTATCACCATTTAAATAATACTCTGCCTTTCTGGTTTTCCTTCTGAAGTGGATAACTTCACATTTATTCACGTTATACTGCATCTGCCATGTATTTGCCCATTCACTCAACTTGTCTAAATCGCCATGAAGCCTCTTTGCATCCTCCTCACAACTCACAATTCCACCTAGTTTTATGTCGTCAACAAACTTGGAAATATTACATTTGGTTCCCTCATCCAAATCATTGATATATATTGTGAATAGCTGGGGCCCAAGCACTGATCCCTGCGGTACCCCACTAGTCACTGCCTGCCACCCCGAAAAAGACCCATTTATTCCTATCTCTGTTTCCTGTCTGTTATCCAATTTTCAATTGGACAAATGTTGACACACCGTTAGTCTGTGAACTAAATCTGGCTCATTACTCTATTAAATCTAATATGGCCTTCCCCCTTGTTGGTTCTAGGACGTATTGTTGCAGAAAGCTGTCCTGAACACGCTCAAGAAATTCGCTACCTTTCTGACATAAGCTTGTCTGCTTATAACGTGACATAACCACTCTGCCATTGCTACACATTTGTCCAATCTCTGCATTTATACATTCTGCCACTTCACAGCTCCTACCAGGGGACCAATACACAACTCCCACTACAGTCTTAAATCCTTTTCTATTTCTTAATTCTACCCATAAAGTCTCTACTGCTTGCTTACCTTTCGTATATCCTCTCTTATCATTGTAATTTCATCTTTAATCAGTAAGGCTTGGACAGTGAGACTGGGGTTGAAGGGGGGGACCTCCATCGCCTTTCACGACCTCCGGACAGCCAATGAAGTACTTTTGAAATGTAGTCACTGTTGCAATGTAGGAAATGCAGCAGCCAATTTGCACACAGCAAGCTCCCACAAACAGCAATGTGTTAGTGACCAGATAATCTGTTTTTTAGCGATGTTGGTGGTGGAATAAATATTGGCCAGGACACTGAGGAGAACTCCCCTGCTCTTCGAATAGTGCTACGGGATCTTTTACGTCCACCCGAGAGGGCAGACGGGGCCTCGGTTAAACATCTCAACCGAAAGACGGCACCTCCGACAGAGCAGCACTCCCTCAGTACTGCATTGGGAGTGTCAGCCTGGATTTTGTGCTCGAGTCCCTGGAACGGGACTTGAACCCACAACCTTCTGACTCTGAGGCGAGAGTGCTATGCACTGGGCCACGGCTGACACCTATGTTCCGATTTCAGACCTGTCAAGAGCCACTATCAAAATCACTCATTCCGGTTTCAAGAAGGTACCAGTGACCCGCTGGAAGGTGTGGCTGTGAGATCATTGAGTAAGGGTAGAATCAGGCTGAGCTGGAATCTTCCCTCACTGTCTAGCTCTAGCCTTACTTGTGAAGATTATCAGATGCCAAATGCAGGGCCAATACCTCAGCAGGATCCAACACTTATAGAGGAGGAGAGAATTATTTTTAAAAGTCAGCTAGAAGTTGTAAAGCTTTTTTATGTGGTGATTTTCCCGCAAGTGGGGGTTGGCGGGGGGTGCTGTGCTTATGCACGAACCATACAGCACAGGAGGCAGTCATTCGGCCCATCGTGCCTGTGCTGGCTCTTTGAAAGAGCTGTCCAATTAGTCCCACTCCCCCTGCTCTTTCCCCATAGCCCTGCAAATTTTCCTTTTCAAGTATTTATCCAATTCCCTTTTGAAAGTTACTTTTGAATCTGCTTCCACCGCTCTTTCAGGCAGTGAGTTCCAGATCATAATAACTCGCTGCGTAAAAAAAAAAATTCTCCTCATCTCCCCTCTGGTTCTTTTGCCAATTATCTTAAATCTGTATCCTCTGGTCACCGACCCTCCCGGCAGTAGAAATAGTTTCTCCTTATTTACTCTGTCAAAACCCCTGCATAAGTGACTTGGCCTCAGTCATTGTCTGGTACAGGTGCTAGGGCTCACAGATACAATTAGTGGCATATGGTAGATGTGAGCAGTGCGTGTCTTGTACCAGGTGATCGCCCTGCGTTGTCCTCCTCCATTTTGTACCACTTTAAGCATCAGATCCGGCACTTGAAGCACTTTCAAAGCAAACTCAATCATACATTGTAAATCGATTTGTTAAAAGGATACTCTTGTCCCTTTAAGTTCTCCCTTCCATACATGGCTTTTAAAACCATTGAGAATGGGTGGAAATAATGGCTGGTAGGAATTCTCCCTGAAGAACAAATAATCCTTATGTTTTCAGAAAAGGTTCCTACTTACTACAAAGAAAAAGAAAGACTTGCATTTATATAGCGCCTTTCACGACCTCAGGACGTCCCAAAGTGCTTCACAGTCAATGAAGTACTTTTTGAAGTGTAGTCACTGTTGTAAAGTAGGAAATGCGGCAGCCAATTTGCGCACAGCAAGGTCCCACAAACAGCAATGAGATAATGACCAGATAATCTTTTAGTGATGTTGGTTAAGGGATAAATATTGGCCCAGGACATCGGGGAGAACTCTCCTGCTCTTCTTCGAAATAGCGGCCATGGGATCTTTTACGTCCACGTGAGAGGGCGGACGGGGCCTCGGTTTAATGTCTCATCCGAAAGACGGCACCTCTGACAGTGACGCACTCCCTCAGTATTGGCACCGGGAGTGTCGGCCTGGATTATGGGCTCAAGTCTCCGGAGTAGGGGATTGAACCCGCGACCTTCTGACTCAGAGGCGAGAGTGCTACCCACTGAGCCACGTCTGACGCAGTGTGCAGGACACACGCTAAATGAAACTCTCGCAAATCTGTGAGGCAGCGCCACACTGGTCTGTGCCGAATGTCAGCATGGAGACTGGGGGGGATGTTTGAAAGGGATGGGGGATTTTGAGCAGGGAGCAGGTGAGATCACATAACAGAAGATTTTCTGGTCTGCGAACACCATCTTTGTGTTGACCGCGATCTTGGTTAGAAATGTTTATCCTGTGCTGTTCAAAATGAATCCAGATGCAAGTTCAAGTAGAAAAAGAATTCTGTTCAAATAACATTGCGGTTGTTTATGATGCAATTTTTTTCCCTTATCAGATCGATGAGATAGAAGCACTGTCTTCTATCTATGAAGATGAATGGTGTGTTATTGACGAGGCTTCAAGAATATTTTGTATTAGGATTGTTGATGAACTAGAACATCCAAAATGGACCATTTGTTTACAGGTATACTCGTCTCTCAAATTGCTCTCTCCTCTTTCCCCCCGTTCTCCCCCCTCCCCCCCCCAAAATGGGACAAAACTCCGAGTTGGATCAAATATACCAGTAGAACCAACAACTTGCATTTATACAGCGCCTTTAACGTAGTGAAATGTCCCAAGGTGCTTCACGGGAGCCTTTATCAGACAAAATTTGACACCGAGCCACATAAGGAGATATTAGGACAGATGACCAAAAGCTTGGTCAAAGAGTTTTAAGGAGCGACTTAAAGCGGGAGAGAGAGGCAGAGGGGCTGAGAGGCTTAGAGAGGGAATTCCAGAGCTTAAGGCCTAGGCAGCTGAAGGCACGGCCGCCAATGGTGGGGCAATTGAAATCGGAGATTTCAATTGTCTGACTAATTTGATTGAATTTTTTGAGGGGGTGACTAGGCGTGTGGATGAGGGTAACGCAGTGGATGTGGTATACATGGATTTCAGTAAGGCCTTCGATAAAGTCCCCCACAGGAGACTGGTCAAGAAGGTACGAGCCCATGGAATCCAGGGTGCCTTGGCACTTTGGATACAAAACTGGCTTAGTGGCAGAAGGCAGAGGGTGATGGTCGAAGGTTGTTTTTGTGACTGGAAGCCTGTGGCCAGTGGGGTACCACAGGGATCGGTGCTGGGTCCCTTGCTGTTTGTGGTCTACATTAATGACTTGGATATGAATGTAAAAGGTATGATCAGTAAGTTCGCTGATGACACAAAGATTGGTAGGGTGGTAAATAGCGAGGAGGATAGCCTCAGTCTGCAGGACGATATAGATGGGTTGGTCAGATGGGCGGAACAGTGGCAAATGGAATTTAACCCGGAAAAGTGCGAGGTGATGCACTTTGGAGGGACTAACAAGGCAAGGGAATACACAATGAATGGGAGGACCCTAGGCAAGACAGAGGGTCAGAGGGATCTTGGTGTGCAAGTTCACAGATCCCTGAAGGCGGCGGAACAGGTAGATAAGGTGGTAAAGAAGGCATATGGGATACTTGCCTTTATTAGCCGAGGCATAGAATATAAGAGCAAGGAGGTTATGATGGAGCTGTATAAAACACTGGTTAGGCCACAGCTGGAGTACTGTGTGCAGTTCTGGTCGCCACACTACAGGAAGGATGTGATCGCTTTGGAGAGGGTGCAGAGGAGATTCACCAGGATGTTACCAGGGCTGGAGCGCTTCAGCTATGAAGAGAGACTGGGAAGATTGGGTTTGTTTTCCTTGGAGCAGAGGAGGCTGAGGGGGGACATGATTGAGGTGTACAAAATTATGAGGGGCACAGATAGGATGGATACTAAGGAGCTCTTTCCCTTCGTTGAGGGTTCTATAACAAGGGGACATAGATTCAAGGTAAAAGGCGGGAGGTTTAGAGGGGATTTGAGAAAGAACTTTTTCACCCAGAGGGTGGTTGGAGTCTGGAACTCACTGTCTGAAAGGGTTGTGGAGGCAGGAACCCTCACAACATTCAGAAGCATTTGGATGAGCACTTGAAATGCCATAGCATACAAGGCTACGGACCAAATGCTGGAATATGGGATTAGAGTAGACAGGGCTGATGGCCGGCGCGGACACGATGGGCCGAAGGGCCTCTATCCGTGCTGTATAACTTTATGACTCTATGACTCTAAGAGGCAAGAATTGGAGGAATGCAGAGATCTCGGAGGGTTGTAGGAAGTTACAGAGATAGGGAGGCGCGAGGCCATAGAGGAATTTGAACACAAGGATATGAATTTTAAAATCGAGGTGTTCCTGGACCAGGAGCCAACGTAGGTCAGCGAGCACAGGGGCAATATTAGGATACGGGCAGCAGAGTTTTCGATGAGCTCACGTTTACGGAGGGTGGGAGGCTGGCCAAGAGAGTTACAAACGTTCAGTGATAATCTTTCCTGAAGTCAAAAGGTACAAGGCTATAAGCGGGAAGATTGCTAAAAATATTAGGAACTGGATAAAAAAGCATAGTTCAGCTGTTTAAAGAATTAGAATACTTTTTCTTTATCATTTGTATTCTTTAAAAATCTTGATGAGGAGACATATGCCCATAATAGTCCCAGTGCCTGCAGTCGTAACTCCTTACCCAGAGAGTGGTGAGAATTGGAACTCACTACCACAAGGAGTAGTTGAGGCGACTAGCATAGATGCATTTAAGCGGAAGCTAGATAAACACATGAAAGAGAAAGGAATTGAAGGGTATGCTGATAGGAATTGATGAAGAGGGGAGGGAGGAGGCTCGTGTGGAGCATAAATACTGGCATGGAGCAGTTGGGCTGATTGGCCTGTTTCTGTGCTGTACGTTCTATGTAATTCTATTTTAAAAATGTATACAATTACTTCCATACGGTGTGCTCTGTAATACAGTATGCCCTTAAACGTATAATCAATGTTTAAATTCTTTGCTGACTAGGTGATGTTCCCTCCTGGATATCCGACTGCTGCTCCACCTATCTATCAGTTAAAGTAAGCATTGTACCTTCCTTTTGTTTGTTATAATTCCATTTTAATCCAACATGTTGGCTCTTTGCAATCCTTTAAAACCTCCATTGAGGTCAGCGACTTGTGGGTTTAGGACACGAGATGTTTTTAAACTCACACTTCTAGTTAAAAACAGAAAGTGCTGGAATTACACACCGTCTGCAAAGAGAGAAGACAAGTTCGAGTGAAGAGCCTTCGCCAGAACTTGTAAATGGAAGATAAGTGAGACTCTTAATAGGATTGAATAAAACAAAAGGCCAGGATGGGAGTTAACTGGGATTGATCAACAACAACTTGCATATATGTAGTACCTTTTAATGTAGTAAAACGTCCCAAGGTGCTTCACACGAGCGATTATCAAACAAAATTTGACACCGAGCCACACAAGGAGATATTAGGACAGGTGACCAAAAGCTTGGTCAAAGAGATAGGTTTTAAGGAGCATCTTAAAGGAAGAGAGAGAGGTAGAGAGGTTTAGGGAGGGAATTCCAGGGCTTATGGCCTAGACAGCTGAAGGCACGGCCGCCAATGGTGGAGCGATGGAAATCGGAGATGTGCAAGAACTGACAGCAGGAGAAACTTCTTCACACAGAGAGTTGTGAGAGACTGTGGAATTCATTTCCAGGGCTAGTGGTTGAGGTAAAAACAATGTGAACATTCAAGATTTAGATTGGATAGGTAGATGAAGGAGTAGGGGTTGAACAAATATGAGAACAGGGCGGGTAAATCTGATTAGAACTATCTGCTCGCGTAGAGTGTAAACGCCAATGGTGGAGCGTTTAAAATCGGGGATGCGCAAGAGGCCAGAATTGGAGGAGCGCAGAGATCTCGGAGGGTTGTAGGGCTGGAGGAGGTTAGAGATAGGGAGGGGCGAGGACATGGAGGGATTTGAAAAAACAAGGATGAGAATTTTAAAATCGAGGCGTTGCTGGACTGGGAGCCATTGTAGGTTGGCGAGCACAGGGGTGATGGGTGAACGGGAAGAAGAAAGACTTGCATTTATATAGTGACATTCACCACCTCTTTCTTGGAATGTCACCATATTTTTGGTACGAGTTAGCTGAGCCTTCGCTTTCCTTAGTGCGCACTCCACATTTTCAAAGTGCAGCTTTTGGGATAAGATGTCACGTATACAATCGACAGGGCAGATGCAAGGAGGATGTTTCTCCTGGTGAACCAGGGGTCACAGTTTCAGAATAAGGGGTAGGCCATTTAGGACTGAGATGAGGAGAAATTTCTTCACTCAGAGGGTGGTGAATCTCTGGAATTCTCCACCCCAGAGGGCTGTGGAGGCTCAGTCATTGAGTAGATTCAAAACAGAGATCGATAGATTTCTGGATATTAAAGGCATCAAGGGATATGGGGATGGTGCAGGAAAATGGCGTTGAGGTAGAAGATCAGCCATCTCAAGTGGCGGAGCAGGCTCGAGGGGCCGGATGGCCTACTCCTACTCCTGTTTCTTATGTTACGTAATACATGAGCTGCCAGAAATAACAACCAGCAACTGAACAACTAAAGACTGGGGGTAATTTTTTCCTCAAAGTAATCAAACAAAAATGTTACATCTTCACACTTTGGAAAATTTGCAACAATTGTACCATTTGCATTTTCTAGATATGATCACAACTAGAAATGATCTGTCTGTCTTGTCAAAAGTTGCCTCCGTTAGGATTGCCAGTTCTGGTTGGACATATTCTAGAAAGGTTCCAGTCCCACTCCAGAAACTTGAACATGAGTTCCAGGCTGATACTCCCAGCGCCAGTACTGAGGGAGTGCTGCACTGTTGGGGGTGCCGCTTTTCAGATGAGACGTTAAACCGAGGCCCAGTCTTAGGTGGACGTAAGAGATCCCATGGCACTATTTTGAAGACGAGCAGGGGAGTTCTCCCCAGTGTCCTGGCCAACATTTATCCCTCAGCCAACATCACTTTTTAAAAAAAAAAAATTACCTGGTCATTTATCTCATTGCTGTTTGTGGGGCCTTGCTGTGGGCAAATTGGCTGCCCCATTTCATGCATTACAACATTGACTACGCTTCAAAAAGTACCTCATTGGCTGTAAAGTGCTTTGGGACATCCTGAGGTCATGAAAGGAGCAAGTCTTTCTTTTTATGACCTCCTGCCTCCAACCGCTCTCGTCGTTGGTCGCCCGACACGCCCATCCTCTCGTGTCCCCGCCCCCATGCTCTCGCCATTGGTCGCCCGACACGCCCATCCTCGCGTGTCCCCGCCCCCATGCTCTCGCCATTGGTCGCCCGACACGCCCATCCTCGCGTGTCCCCGCCCCCATGCTCTCGCCATTGGTCGCCCGACACGCCCATCCTCGCGTGTCCCCGCCCCCATGCTCTCGCCATTGGTCGCCCGACACGCCCATCCTTGCGTGTCCCCGCCCCCATGCTCTCGCCATTGGTCGATCAACACACCCATCCTCATGGAGCCCCACCTTCCCATGGCCAATTGGAAAGCGAACAGACTCTTCATTACCCAATCGGATGATTCTTGTCTGTTTCGATTTTTTTTTTCCCATCACCAATATTTTCATAATTAATGAACAAAAGTGTTTAAAGAAAATGTAAAAAAAAATGCACTTTTTTAATACCCCCTATGATTTTTTTTCCCCCCAGGGTTTTGCTCGCAGCAGGGTCCGTGAGATTAATCGCTCATTCCTGGAGACTCCAGGACAATCCTGGATTCTCTAGGGTTTTTTCCAGGGTTGCCAGATGATTAGTGACAACTCAGGATTGTTGACTTTGCGGTGCTAAAAGATACACTGTAGCCTGTAGCTGATATAGTTACAGTGTACCAGTAACTGCACATAATACAAAACCAACATTACCTGCAGCAGCTGTTTGTGATTTCACCTGCAGAAAATCTTGAACCTTTCCCACCCAAAGAAAGGTTGGCTACCCGAGACTCCCATTAACATTTTAAACATGCTGCCCGGCCATCAAACTGCCTTTATCTTAACTGATTTCTAATCAAAGGGAATTTGCCTCTTGCCATCTTGTTGTCTCCTGTCTTCCATTTTGTACCTAGCAAAGCAAGCAGCCTCCATTTTAAAACCCCTGTTATATCAAACTTTTTTGTCACATTAAAGGTTTTTGATTTATTTGTGTTTGATTTCAGTGCTCCTTGGCTGAGAGGGCAGGAACGCATGGTGCTTTCTAATAGCCTGGAGGAAATCTATTTGTAAGTTGTCCTGATGGTTTCAAATCAAATATAAATTCAAATTAATGCTCCCTTTACTTAAAAAAACTCCTCTTTGGCCTTGCCTGTCCCTATCTCTGTAACCTCCTCCAGCCCCACAACCCTCCGAGATCTCTGCGCTCCTCCAATTCTGGCCTCTTGCGCATCCCAGATTTTCTTCGCTCCACCATTGGCGGCCGTGCCTTCAGCTTCCTAGGCCCGAATCATAGAAAGGTTAGAGCACGGAAGGAGGCCATTCGGCCCATCGAGTCCCCGCCGGCTCTAAGCAAGAGCAATCCAGCTAGTCCTGCTCCCCCGCCCTTTCCCCGTAGCCCTGCACACTTTTTTTCTTTTCAAGTACTTATCCAGTTCCCTTTTGAAGGCCATGATTGAATCTGCCTCCACCACCCCCTCAGGCAGTGCATTCCAGATCCTAACCCCTCGCTGTGTAAAGAAGTTTTTCCTCATGTCACCTTAAATCTATGTCCTCTGGTCCTTGACTTTTCTGCCAATGGGAACAGTTTCTCTCTATCTATCTACTCTTGTCTAGACTCTTCATGATTTTGAATATCTCTATCAAATCTCCTCACAACCATCTCTGTTCCAAGGAGAACAACCCCAGCTTCTCCAGTCTATCCACGTAACTAAAGTCCCATCATTCTAGTAAATCTCTTCTGCACCCTTTCTAAGGCCTTCACATCTTTCCTAAAGTACGGTGCCCAGAAATAGACACAATACTCCAGTTGTGGCCGAACCAGTGTTTTATAAAGGTTGACTTCCATACTTTTGTACTCTATGCATCTATTTATAAAGCCCAGGATCCCGTATGCTTTTTTAACCTGCCCTGCCACCTTCAACGATTTGCGTACATATACCCCCAGATCTCTCTGTTCCTGTATCCCTTTTAGAATTGTGCCCTCTATTTATATTGCCTCTCTTCATTCTTCCTACCGAAATGTATCACTTTGCATTTTTCTGCATTAAATTTCATCTGCCACATGTCCGCCCATTCCACCAGCCTGTCTATATCCTCTTGAAGTCTGTCACTATCCTCCTCACTGTTACTGCCTTTCCAAGTTTTGTGTCATCTGCAAATTTTGAAATTGTGCCCTGTGCACCCAAGTTCAAGTCATTAAAATATATCAAGAAAAGCAGTGGTCCCAGCACTGACCCCTGGGGAACACCACTGTACACCTCCCTCCAGTCCGAAAAACAACCGTTCACCACTACTCTCTGTTTCCTGTCACTTAGCCAATTCTGTATCCATGCTGCGACTGCCCCCTTTATTCCATGGGCCGCAATCTTGATGATAAGCCTACTGTGCGGCACTTTATCAAAGGCCTTTTGAAAATCCATATACACCACATCAACTGCATTGCCCTCATCCACCCTCTCTATTACCTCATCAAAAAACTCTCAGGTTAGTTAAACACGATTTGCCTTTAACAAATCCGTGCTGGCTTTCCCTAATCAATCCACCCTCGTCCAAGTGACTGTTAATTCTGTCCTGGATTATCGTTTCTAAAAGTTTCCCCACCACTGAGGTTAAACTGACTGGCCTATAGTTGCTGAGTTTATCCTTACACCCTTTTTTGAACAAGAGTGTAACATTTGCAATTCTCCAGTCCTCTGGCACCACCCCCGTATCTAATGATGATTGGTAGATTACGGCCAGTACCTCCACCATTTCCACCCTTCCCTCAGCAGCCTAGGGTGCATCCCATCCAGACCGGTGACTTATCTACTTTAAGTACAGCTAGCCTTTCAAGTACCTCTTCGTTATCAATTTTTAGCCCATCTAATATCTCAACTTTTATCTTCCTTTACTGAGACTGTGGTCTGGAATTCCCTGTCTACCTCTCTCTCCTCCTTTACGACACTCTTTAAAACCTACCTCTTTGACCAAGCTTTTGGTCCCCTGTCCTAATATCTCCTTATGTGGCTCGGTGTCAAATTATGTTTGATAATCGCTCCTGTGAAGCGCCTTTGGACGTTTTACTACGTTAAAAGTGCTGTATAAATGCAAGTTGTTAAAGCTATGTTGCGCCCGTTCCTTTTTTTTAAGAGAAAACTTCCAGCTATTGATATTGATGTCTAATTGTATATTCTGCTTTGTTACAAGTTGTATGATGGCTAACTGTGCATGAACACCGCCATGTTTGGTTTTAAAACTAAAATTTTGATGTTTGGAATTTGGTTACAAATTCTAATTGAATGGCAAAGCAGGCTCGAGGGGCTGAATGGCCCACTCCTGTTCCTTATGTCCCTAAAAACAATAGACTATGGGTTTGATAACATGCAATTACGGTCAAGGTTGGGAAGATTGAACTTTTGATTTGGTCAATCTGTTTCAGGCAAAATTCAGGAGAAAGTATTCTGTTTCTTTGGGTGGGAAAGATTCGAGATTTTCTACAGGTGAAATCGCAAACAGCTGCTGCAGGTAATGTTGGTTTTGTATTACTTATAAACTGTAACTATATCTGCTACAGTGTACCTTTTAGGACCTCTAAGTCAACAATCCTTAGTTGTCACTAATCATCTGGCAGTAAACCAAGTATTTTTTATCCTCCTTCTCCTTACCCAGTGTACACGAGTCATTAGCTCAGCATCAAGGAAAGGGGAGGCAGTGAGTGACAATGGGCCAGATCTTGCTGGGGTGGGGCATCTCGCGGCATGCCCCGTTAGTTAGACCTTTTTCCCCCTCACCCTTCAGCTCCAAAACTTTTTGTCCTTTAATTCGCTGGAAGTGCGAGCTGATAACAGGCACGGCGAGGGCACAGGGGCATCAGGGACCCTGGTGAATGACGGGACCAACAGTCTATCTCCTTAACCGAAGAGATTTAAGGATTGAGAAAGAAACAGAGGAACGACGGAGAAGGAAATAGGGCGAATCAGTGTCAAATCAGGTACAGCAAGAGAAATAAAGAGGGAAAGAAAGATTGGATTAAGAGAGAGAGAGAAAAAGGAGACAGAAAGGAAAAGTGAGAACATTTTTTTAAAAATTTGACTTTTTAAAAAAAAAACTCCTAAAACAATTCGCAACCTGAAGGAATGAGACTCCACGCTTGTAAATGTTCACCTTCTGGGTCAGAGAGGTTGATTGGCCGTCATTAACAATTGTCACGCTGCTAAAAGGGTGCTTCCACTGTTAATTACTAGACTTAACTTCCTGCCACGAGTTTAATGGTCAATTAATGTACAAATGCAGCAACTTCATGAAACTCACGGGGCGGTTAAGGATGAGATGCCCTTTTAATGAGGCTAATGGCGAAGCGGCCTAAATCGTCCAGCGACTTGTGGCGATTCGTAATTCACGCTGTGTCACTTCCTCGCCACAAGTTACTGGCCGATTTGTGCGCATTAATAACGGCGTGCATCGTTCACACGTCGTTATTATTATTTCAGCAAAATCTTGTCCCATATAAAGAAGTTGGGAGCCATGAGATGAGAACGTTAACGTCAAGGAACTCTGAACAGTCCATCTGGCTGTACTTCGCTCCCATCACTGAGCTACTGGCAAAACAGACCAGACGTGCTCGAGTAACTACAGAGGGAGCATCGATAGCAGCTGCTTGTCATTTGCCATGTCTATCTTACACCCGGCAGCAGTTCGTTCTCTCTCTCTCTCTCTCTCATTTCTTTTATATATATATATATACTCACCGTCTCTCTCATCAGATCAGCAAATCATCGTAAAGATAGCAGAAGGCATTCAGATAGCACATCAAACTGACTACTAATTACTTAGAATTTACAGCCCGGAAACAGGTCTCTGCCGGTGTTTATGCTCCATACGAGCCTCCTCCCTCCTTACTTTATCTCACCCTATCACATATCCTTCTGTTCCTTTCTCCCTCATGTGTTTATCTAGCTTCCCCTTAAATGCATCCATGTTATTCACCTCAACCACTCTTTGTGGTAGCAAGTTCCACATTCTCACCACTCTCTGGGTAAAGAAGTTTCTCCTGAATTCCCTATTGGATTTATTAGTGACTATCTTACATTTATCGCCCCTAGTTCTGGTCTCCCCCACAAGTAGAAACATCTTTTCTATGTCTAATCTCTCAAACCTTTTCATAACACCCTTCTCTTTTCTAAAGAGTCCCAGCCTGTTCAATCTTTCCTGATACATATAAACTCTCAGTTCTGGTATCATCCTTGTAAATCTTTTTCGCACCCTCTCCAGTGCCTCCTATATCCTTTTTATAATATGGAGACCAGAACTGTTGACAGTACTCCAAGTGTGGTCTAACCAAGGTTCTATACAAGTTTAACATAACTTCTCTGCTTTTCAATTCTATCCCTCTAGAAATGAACCCCAGTGGTTGGTTTGCTTTTTTATTGCCTTATTAACCTGTGTCGCTATTTTTAGTGATTTGTGTATCTGTAACCCCAGATTCCTTTGCTCCTCTACCCCATTTAGACTCTAATGTTCCAAGCAGTATGTGGCTCCCTTATTCTTCGTACCAAAATGTAATACCTCACACTTGCCTATGTTGAAATTAATTTGCCAATTACATGCCCATTCTGCAAATTTATTAATGTCTTCTATTTTGTTGCTGTCTTCCTCAGTATTAACTATACCTCCCCCCCAATTTGGTGTTATCCCCAAATTTTGAAATTGTACTTCCGATTCCCGAGTTCCAATCGTTTATCTAAATAGATGAAAGGTGCAGAAGAGATTTACTAGAATGATGCCAGAGATGAGGGACTTCAGTTATGTGGAGAGACTGGAGAAGCTGGGATTGTTCTCCTTAGAGCAGAGAAGGTTAAGGGGAGATTTAATAGAGGTGTTCAAAATCATGAACGGTTTTGATAGAGTAAATAAGGAGAAATTCTTTCTAGTGGCAGGAGGGTCCGTAACCAGATTTAAGGTGACTGGTGAAAGAGCCAGAGGTGACAAGAGGAAACGTTTTTTTTTTTAACGCAGCGAGTTGTTATGATCTGGAATGCGCTGCCTGAAAGGGCGGAGGAGGCAGATTCAATAGTAACTTTCAAAAGGGAATTAAATAAATACTTGAAGGGAAAAAATTTACAGGGCTATGGGGGAAAGAGCAGGAGAATGGGACTAATTGGATAGCTCTTTCAAAGAGCCGGCACAGGCCTCCTTCTGTGCTGTATCTACTATGATATGAGCCCAAATGGGAAGATTATCTGGTGGTGAAAGAATATGTGAATGTCCACAAGAAACGATGGGATCTGAATGGAAAAAAATAATGAGTGCAACGTAGAATAGAGGATTGTGTGGAACAGCTGTCTGGGATTTTGTCTTACTCCCAGACAGGTGGTGTATGTTTTTGAGTTGCTGTCTGTTCCCCAATGGCAGTGACTTTTGTGGATTGGGGAAAGAGAGAAAGCGATTACAAGTGGGATCTTTGTTCTAATTGTTCTTGTAATTCTTTTTCCACAGAGGTTCCAGTTTTGTTCTTCATCTTTTTTTTAAATGCAAATTAAGATTATTTTCAAATTGTTTTCTGGGCTGAAAGTTAACAGGTTGAGTAGTGAGATTAAATCTATTTTCTTCATCAAAATGGTTAGGTTTTGTTTTGATTATTTTATATTTCCCCCTCTTTCTCTCCCCCCCCCGCCCCCCCCCCCCCCCTCTCTCCCCACACCAAGCTGTACAGGTACAAAACAGCAATGTGATATGACCAGATAACCTGTTTTTAGAGGTGCTGGTTGAGGGATAAATATCGGCCAGGACACCAGAGAGAACTCCCCTCTTCTTCAAAAGTGTGTCATGGGATCTTTGAGGGGGCAGACGGGGCCTCAGTGTAATGTCTCATGCAAAAGACGGCACCTCCAACAGTGCTGCACCCCCTCAGTACTGCACTGGGAGTTTTGGCCTGGATTATGGGCTCAAGTCTCTGTGGTGGTTGTCGAACCCACAACTTTGTGACTCAGAGGCTGCCCACTGAGCCACGGGTGACACAAGTAGAATAGGAAAGCCCATTTTATGGCAGAATGTATTGTCATCAGAGATTTTGAGGCTGCTGTGCGTCTGAGTAGAACCAAATGGGTTTGAATCTTGCGTTTGTCCATTTAAGACATTCTCCCATTGCATTGTGACACAATTCACAAAATCTTAAACCAGTAGGCATCTGAACAATACATGCATGGAACACCACATACACTTTTCACCATATATGTGTAACACCTTACAGTTGTGGGAGGGGGTGTAATTGTGGATCCATATGCCTCAATAAATCTGTGGATGCGATACACCATGATAGTTGACGAATCCACTGCATGATTTTGTTTGTTTTGTCCTGGGGAGATCCTGTATAAAATGCTGTCCATTGGCCATGAACCACACTAAGGAAAATCAGCAGCATTACATCCCTCCCTCCAAAACAGTCTTTGTCTGATCAATTGGTTTGTTTCGTAACTGTTGTTTTATTTCATCTGGGAAATTTTAATGAGTAGCCTTTGTGGGCAAGAAGTTGGCAGATGGAGTATAATGTGGGGAAATGTGAAGCTATTCACTTTGGTAGGCGGAATAGAAAAGCAGAATATTTTTTAAATGGTGAGAAACTATTAAATGTTGGTATTCTGAGAGATATGGTTGTCCTTGTACAAGAAACACAGAAAGTTAGCATGCAGGTACAGCAAGCAATTAGCAAGGCAAATAGTAGGTTGGCCTTTATTGCAAGGGGGTTGGAGTACAAGAGTAAGGAAGTCTTGCTACAATTATACAGGGCTTTAGTGAGACCTCACCTGGAGTACTGTGTACAGCTTTAGACTCCTTATCTAAGGAAGGATATACTTGCCTTGGAGGCGGTGCAACGAAGGTTCACGAGATTGCTTCCTGGGAAGAGAGGGTTGTCCCATGAGGAGACATTGAGTAGAATGGGCCTATACTCTCTGGAGTTTAGAAGAATGAGAGGTGATCTCATTGAAACATATAAGATTCTGAAGGGGCTTGACAGGGTAGATGCTGAGAGGTTGTTTCCCCTGGCTGGCGAGTCTAGAACTAGGGGACATAGTCTCAGGATAAGAGGTCGCCCATTTAGGGATAAGATGAGGAGGAATTTCTTCACTCAGAGGGTTGTGAATCTTTGGAATTCTTTACCCCAGAGGGCTGTGGATGCTCAGTCGTTGAGTATATTCAAGGCTCAGATGGATAGATTTTTGGACTCTAGGAGAATCAAAGGATATGGGGATTTGTCGGGAAAGTGGAGTTGAGGTCGAAGATCAGCCATGATCTGATAGAATGGCAGAGCATGCTCGAGGGGCCGTGTAGCCTACTCTTGCTCCTATTTCTTATGTTCTTTTGTTTCATTGTTTCTGATATCTGTATTATATGTGACAGTTCCAGAAACACAGCAGATAACAGAAGAAGGTGAAGTGGATTATCAAGATGATTATTTAATTACCTGTCAGCCACCTGCTCAGCAAGTTACAGCGATAGTAGATTTTTCTGAAGGCTCGGAAGGTAAGCTATGACGAGACAGTCTTTTTTTTTGAGTTGGGATAGGATACTGTACACCCAGGGTGCATTTATACTGCCCCTTTGGCGTCTCTGCGCAGCCATTTCATCTTGACGCCAAACCAGCTGTATAAATCCAGAGGCCGTACACAATCTGATTCTGGGGTGAAACAGAACGAGACTCCCTGGAAAAGTTGGTTGGTTTGGGGGGTGTTGGGGGTTCGTCTCATATTGCTTCGATTTGACACACATGGGCTGTAAATATTTAGCAGTGTGAAATCTGGTTTGCGAAGTCAGTGGGATACCCTGGGTGCTTTGTGAACCCGTTTGACCTTAATTTAAAAGTTGACTGAGTGGTGACTCTTTTCTTCCCTGCTGTCTTAAACACTTAGGGCGCTAAATTGGGCCGTGTAGCGCCTGTTGTTTCAGCGCTATGCGGCCTTTCGAACATCCAAGACAGCGTCTTGGCTACGTGCGCACGTTTCCAGCGTGACGTGCGCCGGTCGCCATCTTGGTATAGGAGTTAGTGCATGCGCAAATACGGAACGCTGGAAGCATGTAATGTAAGGAGAAAATGGATGCAATCAGTGTGCAACGCTGATTTAAAGTGATGGACACCATTTTTGGTACATAATGCTCAACTCAATGCACAGTCTTAACCCCGACCATCTGAACATGTCTTAGAGTGCCTGGAGGACCCCCCACCAGCGCTATTTAAAGGGACCATGCAGGATTTACGGGTTAGTGGCTGGATTATTGCTTCTGGCTGCCGAGACATTTGTAACTGTTTTTTGAGTCTCCTATACTTGAATACTAGGACGCAGGGATACAGACTAACATTTAGAGCCAGGATGTGCAGGAGTGAAGTTAGGAAATGCTTCTACACGCAAAGGGTGGGAGAAGTTTGGAATGCTGTTCTGCAAACGGCAGTTGATGCTAGCTCAATTGTGAATTCTAAATCTGAGATTGATAGATTTCTGTGAACCAAGGGTATTAAGGCTTATGGGGCTACGGCGGGTATATGGAGTTAGGTCACAGGTCCGCCATGATCTCATTGAATGGTGGAACAGGCTCGAGGGGCTAAATGCCACTGCCACTTGCTGCCTCCTGATATGCGCCTCCTTCTTCTGCAAGAAAGTGGGACATGTGTCTGGATGACGTGCCTGCCATGATTGAATAGCTGCCAGTGTGTGTGGCCTGTGAGTTGTGGGTGGGCGGCTTGAAACAGTGGTAATGTGTAAGGGTGAGAGGAAGCATCTGGTTGGAAGAGTTTGTTGGTATGTGGGTGATGGGGGTTGTAGTGCGTGGTGCAGTTGGAAGGAGACGCCACTTGACAGTTGACCTCACTCACCTTGACCACTCGTCACAGGTTTGAACTTCTTCCTGCACTGCATCCATGTTCATGATGCTGTGCGCCTGGCATTGACTTCGTCCCCCGCTGTCTCCCACTGCCTTTTGTGCATATGTCTGGAGGGCCTCTTGTTCCCCCCCCCTCCCCCTGCTGCGGATACAGGATGTCCATTCATCTGTCCACCTCTTGTACCAAGGCCTCCAGTGCATCATCAGAGAACCTTGGTGCACGCTGTCTCGCAGACCTGGTACAAACTCAGATCGGCAGATTGGTGAGGTCTGGCATGCAGCTTGGAGGATGTGGTATTTAGTAGTGCGCAACCTTTTATTCAATGTTTTAACATAACTCATCAGTTTGTAAACTTGGGGACGGGACCTACATCTGTGTTTTACGCGTGCGATGTCTGATCTCCGTTCAGACTCCGTGCAGACAGTAGACTGTTACTTTTAGCAAATAGCAGGTCCCGGCTTCCTTTGAGATTTTAAGAGACGTCCTCCCTTTAAGAGATTGGGGCTCCCCCTGGTGGTGGAAAGTGCAAATTGCATTGAATCCTCGTGTCAACGCTGATTCCCAACACTGCTTGAAGGTGAGCACTGAGGCCGGACAAAAGTCTCGTCCTGCCTGCACAGGGGCCATCGGGGGCGGGTTAATAGTAGATCGCGCTACCGACGCCGGAAAATAGGCCTTATCCAATTTTTCCCCCTTACATTTCTAATTTGTGGGAGACAGCTCGATACCTGTTTAAGAATATAGATACTGTGTGATTTTACATTGTTTTAATGCCAAAGAACAAAGACAGAACAGCTTATGTCACAATTATGGTTAAACCACATGAGTAGATTAAAATTGGTTTATAATATCATAGGTGCAACACAGGTGGAGGCCATTCGGCCCATCGTGTCTGTGCTGGCTCTTTGAAAGAGCTATCCAATTAGTCCCATTCCCTTTTTGACCTGTGTGCAGGCAGATCTTATATTCTGATCACAATAACACCCCAGGATAAAAAGCTATTAGCTGAGAATTTGCTGTCAAAATTACATTACATAGAATGCACAGCCCAGAAACAGTACGTTCGGCCCAACTGGTCCATGCCGGCATTTATGGTCCACAAGAGCCTTCTCCCTCCCTACTTCATCTCACCCTATCAACATATCCTTCCATTCCTTTCTCCCTCATGTGTTTATCGAGTTTCTCCTTAAATGTATCTGCGCCATTCGCCTCAACTACTCCTTGTGGTAGCAAGTTCCACATTCTCACCATTCTCTGGGTAAAAAAAGTTTCTCCTGAATTCCCTATTGGATTTATTAGTGACTATCTTATACTTATGTCCTCTAGTTCTGGTCTCCCCTGCAAGTGGAAACATTTTCTCCACATCCATCCGATCAAACCCTTTCATAATCTTAGAGACCTCTATCAGGTCACCCCTCAGTCTTCCCTTTTGTAGAGAAAAAAGCCCCAGCCTGTTCAGTCTTTCCTGATAGATACCAGAACTGAGCGATTATACCTGAGACTAATGGCACTCACCGTTAGTTATGCACAAATTTACAGCAACTTCAGACGAGGGGCTGATGCGCGGTTAAACGCGGAAATTCTAAAGTTGCTGTCCGAGATGCGCCGTTAGCTTCATGAAATCGGCAACTTGCTGTCTGCCTCACCATCGAATTGCATCGAACGGCGTGAAGTTGCTGTATTTGCACGGTAGATACGGACTAAATCCACCACAGAGAGTCCATTTCAATCTAAGTACTCTTTTAACGGCATGATAAGTGTTAATTACTGTCAGTCAACCTCTCTGGCACTGAAAATTAATGATGACAAGTGTGGCGTCTCATTCCTTCAGCTTTTAATTGTTGTTGGACATTTAAAAAAAAAATATATTTTTTTTAAACTTTTCCTTTCTGTCTTTTTTTTCTCTCTCTCTTAATCCAATCTTTCTTTCCCTCCCCTTGTTTTGATTTCTGTACCTGATTTGACATTGAATTCACCCTCTCTAATTTACACTTCCTTCTCAGTCCGTGCGCTGTTAATTTCACCATCCTTCACTCTGGTTAAGGAAATACCCAGTTGTTCGCTCTGGTCCTAGATGCCCTGTAGGGGGCGCCGTACCGTGTCCATCTCCCACTTCCAGCAGCTTCCATCGCGAAAATGTCATAGAGATTAAACGGGGGAGGGCGAGTCTAACTAACAGCGGGCACTGTTCGTTGCTCTGCTACTCAGCAAATTCTGGGTCATTGTTCGGGACGAGCAAAGATAGGAAGGAAAGGTTTGCTGATGAATGAAACCTGAGACAATGCAGCAGGATATTGACCAGGATATTCACTCGAGTTTAGAAGAATGAGAGGGGATCTCATTGAAACATATAAAATTCTGACGGGGCTAGACAGACTGGATGCAGGGAGGATGTTACCCCTGGCTGGGGGGGGTCCAGAACGAGGGGTCACAGTCTCAGGATACGGGGTAGGACATTTAGGACTGAGATGAGGAGAAATTTCTTCACTCAGCGGGTGGTGAACCTGTGGAATTCTCTACCACAGAAGGCTGTGGAGGCCAAGTCACTGAATATATTTAAGAAGGAGCGAGATAGATTTCTAAACACAAAAGGCATCAAGGGATATGGGGAGAGAGCGGGAATATGGTATTGAGATAGAGGATCAGCCATGATCATATTGAATGGCGGAGCAGGCTCAAATGGCCTACTCATGCTCCTATTTTCTATGTTTCAATTGAATGTTCCATGAGCGATAAAATACCCAACACAAGTTAAACTTCAGCGAGGATTAGACCTTGAATGCTTGTTTTTGAAAATGGTATAAAAGAGAAACAAAGCAAATTTCAGTAGGAGCTTTAGCTACTTTCCAGGAGAGGCGATCACTCACGATCCCCGGGAAGTTATTTTTAACACGCGAGTTTCTGGAGGTAGGACTTGTACCTACTGCTCTGTTCGTAGTCTTAAGGTGAACGCTTTGAAACAGTAGTAAATGTATTTAATTGTCAGGCATACTACTGTCTCCAGCTTTTCGAATCTGTTATTAAAAAGGATGAAGGAGTTATTCTAACAATGTGCATGTAGGGAGAAAATTGATCAGGCATTGTGATCCCTGCTGCAAGATTGCACAGGATCGGGAATCAGCTGTGATGCCCACACGGTCGAATAGCTTGCCAACACTCGTGTCGAGGATCACACGTGATTAAGAGTTTGAGATAGTGGAGGGCCTCTGAATCTGTATCCCTCTAGAGGCAAATATTTTCATGTGAGTAGGGTAGCACGGGAAAATCCTGCCTAACTATTTGCTTCTCGCAATGTAATGGCAGGCCTGCGAGCAGTTAGCACTGAGACGTCCATGGTCCACCTACCATTTTGTTTTTAGCTCAGTTTTTGGGCGTTTTTAACCTGATTTTTGACACAGCTGTAAATCTCCCAACCTGTTTGCAGCCACCCTGTAGGAGCATGGGAACAGGAGTGGGCCATTTAGCCCCTCGAGCCTGTTTCACCATTCAATGAGATCATGGCTGATCTGTGACCTAACTCCATATACCCGCCTTAGCCCCATATCCCTTAATAC
The DNA here is from genome assembly GCF_035084215.1 of Heptranchias perlo. NCBI lineage: Eukaryota > Metazoa > Chordata > Chondrichthyes > Hexanchiformes > Hexanchidae > Heptranchias > Heptranchias perlo. The sequence goes on from NC_090327.1 coordinate 3,880,920, forward strand.
CTTTGGTTAACAAAAATCTATCAATCTCAGACTTAAAATTAACAACTGAGCTAGCATCAGCTGGCATTTGCGGAAGAGAGCTCCAAACTTCTCCCACCCTTTGTGTGCAGAAATGTTTCCTAACTTCACTCCTGAAAGTCTGGCTCTAATTTTTAGACTCTGTCCCCTAGTCCTAGACTCCCCAACCAGCGGAAATAGTTTCTCTCTATCCACCCTATCAGTTCCCCTTAATATCTTGAAAACTTCGATCAAATCACCCCGTAATCTTCTAAATTCCAGGGAATGCAACCTTAGTTTGTGTAATCTCTCCTCGTAATTTAACCCTTGGAGTCCAGGTCTCATTCCAGTAAATCTACGCTGCGCTCCCTCCAAGGCCAAGATATCCTTCCTAAGGTGCGGTGCCCAGAACTGAACACAATACTCCAGGTGTGGTCTAACCAGGGCTTTGAATAGCTGTAGCATAACTTCTGCCCCCTTGTATTCTAGTCCTCCAGCTAATATTGTCAGGCCCACCCAGTGCTCACCTGCCCCTTCCTCAGTTATCTTCGGCAGGCCTCAAACCTTCTACTTGGGCCTACTTGCCCAACGCATTCCAGCCACCCTAGGATCATAGAATCTTACAGCACAGAAGGAGGCCATTCGGCCCATCGTGCTCATGCCTGCTCTTTGAGAGAGCTATTCAATTAGTCCCACTCCCCCTGCTCTTTCCCCATAGTCCTGAAATTTTCTCCCATTCACAAATTTATTCAATTCCCCTTTGAAAGTTATTATTGAATCTGCTTCCACCGCCCTTTCAGGCAGCGCATTCCAGATCAGAACAACTTGTTGTGTTTTAAAAAAAAAAAAATTCTCCTCATTTCCCCTCTGGCTCTTTTGCCATTTACCTTAAATCTGTGTCCTCTGGTTACTGACCCTCCTGCCAGTGGAAACAGTTTCTCCTTATTTACTCCATCAAAACTGCATATAATTTTGAACACTTACCTACACCCCGTCAGACCTCCCCTGGGAGCATCCTATCGTCCCGCTGGCTAAAACGGCTCTCAAGTCTCAACAAACGCTTGAAGTGATTATACTATACAAATATATAGTATGCATACAGTATATATAGCATTTTTTTAATTCATCTTGCGCCTGATGTGGGCTTCGCTGGCAAGGCCAGCATTTATTGCCCATCCCTAATTGCCCTTGAGAAGGTGGTGGTGGAGTTCCAGGTGGCGGTGAAGGTTCTCCCACAGTGCTGTTAGGTAGGGCGTTCCTATCATTTAAGGACCTTAATAAACTAACAACCTGTTTTCACTTTAGTGCTCTGAAAAGGCCTCAATTTTTTTTTTAAACTTTCCTTTCATATTGTTGTGGGGTGGCTCCATGAAATCCATCACAGGAGAACAATAGAATGATGCAGCTCAGAAGGAGGCCATTCGGCCCATCGCGCCAGTGCTGGCTCTTTGAAAGAGCGATCCAATTAGTCTCTTTCCCCATAGCCCTGCAAAATTTTCCTTTGCAATTACATATCCAGTTCCCTTTTGAAAGTTACTATTGAATCTGCCTCCACCACCCTTTCAGGCAGTGCATTCCAGATCATAACAACTCGCTGAGTTTTTAAAAAAAAAAATTCTCCTCGTTTCCCCTCTGGTTGTTTAGCCAATTACCTTAAATCTGTGTCCTCAGGTTACCGACCCTCCTGCCAGTGGAAACAGTTTCTCCTTATTTACTCTATCAAAACCCTTCATGGTTTTGAATCGAGCTTTAACTCAAAACACATTTTTAAATAAAATATCTAATCCTTTCCATGGTTAATAGCCAACGAATCTTGAAAATGTGACAAGGGCTCAATTCTGGATTGTTGTTTAGAATTTTTTTTAAAAAAAAGCAATTTCAGGGCAATTAAATACAAATTTCTATAAGTGACTGCAATAGCCCAATGCACGTTACAGAAACAACATTTTACATATGACTAATTACGTGACTCTTGTATCAACTTGCAGATGAACAGTGTCCACCAATAACCCATGGGGAGCCAATCACAGACCGGAGGAGTACATTCCAGGGCCATCTTGCGCCTGTAGTTACAACCAAACAGGTTTGTCCTGATCGAAATCGGAGAGAAATTGTATTCTCAGAGGGGAGTTCAGGAATCCAGAAAATCTGTTTTATTGAACTATGCTCGTTGATTTGCAAAAATTCAAAAAAATTGGATGTATGCTTGTAAAGGGAAAAAATTACTGGGTGATGGGGAAAGGGCAGGGTGAGTGGGAGTAATTGGATAGCTCTTTCAAAGAGCTGGCACGGGCACAATGGGCTGAATGGCCTCCTCCTGTGCTGTAAGATTCTATGATCTCTCATGGTGTTATTTACGAGCAGAGGGGAGTTGAAATTGTTGTGGCATTGCTCATAATTGAGACAGTAGGGTTTGTGGAAAGGGATTATTGGATTCGTAAGGATTGAAGAGGTTTGGGAGTATTTTAAGTGGGTCGGCAAAGTAAGTTGTGGGGAGGTGAGGTGTTACGAAGGAACGTTTTGAGTTTTTTGTAGCGGTATTTGGGACAAAGTAGTGGAGAGAGGGGTGGACAGTGAGTAGTTGAGGTGTTTGAAGTAATGGTACAGTGGAACATAGGAGCAGGAATAGGCCATTCAGCCCTTCGAGCCCGTTCTGCCATTAAATTAGATCATGGGTCATCTGTATCTTAACTCCATCTACTGCATTGGATCTGTATCCCTTAATACCCTTACCCAACAAAAATCTATCAATCTCAGTTTTGAAACTTTCAATTGACCCCCAGTCTCAATTTTGGGGGAGAGAGTTCCAGATTTCCACTCCCCTTTGTGTGAAGAAGTGCTTCCTGACATCACCCCTGAATGGCCAAGCTCTTAATTTTTAAGGTTATGCCCCCTTGTTCTGGACTCCCCCCACCAGAGGAAATAATTTCTCTCTATCAACCCTATCAAATCCTTTAATCATCTTAAACACCTTTTTAAGGATGAGTATTTGAGGGATTTCGGTGGGATGGGCGGAGTGGGGTAGCTGGAATTTGGAGTGGCGGGTGAGAAAAGTGTTTGGGGAAGGGAAGTGGGTATGGGGCTGGTCGGAAGTGAGGACAAGTTAAATTGCAGTGGGTAACGGGCACTTGGGGGCAGCGGATAGGGGTAGTGAAGAGGTGGGGGAGGTTAGCAATTATGGGTTGGGGGGGGGCAAGTGGAGTATAGGGGAAGTTAGGAAGGAATGGAAGGTAGGTTAAAGGAGAGGTTTGGGGTCACTAAGTGGAGGCTCATGAACAGAATATAGAATTATTGAATGATTCAGCACAGCAGGAGGCCACTCGGCCCATCATGCCTGTGCCAGCTCTTTGAAAGAGCTGTCCACTTCGTCCCACTCCCCCCTGCTCTTCCCCCATAACCCTGCAAATTTTCTCCTATTCAAGTATTTATCCAATTCCCCTTTGAAATTTATTATTGAATCTGCTTCCACCGCCCTTTCAGGCAGAGCTTTCCAGATCATCATAACTCGCTGCATAAAAAGATTTCTCCTCATCTCTCCTTTACATCCACATACTTAATTTTCAAGTATAGTCAGCGTTACGTAGGCAAACGCAACAGCCTATTGTTGCACAGCAAGATCCCACAAACAGCAAATGAGATGTTCGACCAGTTTACTTTTTTTTTGTTTGATGGCAGTTGAGGGAAGTATATTGGCCAGGACAGCGGGAGAACTCTAAACCAGCTTTATTATGTCCCCATAATCTCTAGCTGTGTCACCGTCATTAGACAAGATTCGAGAGGCAGTAGAAAATTTGGAAGGTTGTCTTATTTCTCAGCCTGTGATGCAGAATTGCTACCCACAGCCTTGCCAAAGGATTAACCCCGTAAGGATTTTCAGGCCAAATCTGAATCTTACAAGCGGCGAACGAGGAAATGTAGCGCAGGCGGCATAAAACTCTCCTCAGGCATCTCCTCTGCAAATCTGAAATCTTCAGGGGAATCTGAGGCCCAGATTTATTGAGATTTTCATCCTCGTTTCTCGGCCTCTCGCGAGACCGGGGAGGTTTTTTATTGTCGTTTGAAGTTTATCGTTCCATTATGACATTATAAGTGGGAGTTTGAAAGTGGAAGTTAAGACACTGTTATCATGACACAACTTTGCGTCCACCAGAGAATGGACTGACTGTGCTGGAACGCATGTTATCAGCTTTCTTAGGAGCTTATGAACTTTAAGCAGTTGTCCAGGATCACAATCAGACTTTCCCCGTTTGTCTTGTTTTAGAATCATACAGCACAGAAGGAGGCCATTCGGCCCCTCTTTGCCGGCTCTTTGAAAGAGCTATCCAGTTAGTTCCACTTCCCCTCCTCCTTCCCCATAACCCTGCACATTTATCGTGATCGAGTATTTATCAATTCCCTTTTGGAAGTTGTTATTGAATCTGCTTCCTCCGCCCTTTCAGGTCATAACAACATTCCAGCTCGTAACAACTCGCTGCCGAAAAAAATTTCTCCTCCTCTCGCCTCTGGTTCTTTTGCTAATTACCTTAAATCTGTGTCCTCTGGTTACTGACCCTCCTGCCAGTGGAAACAGTTTCTCCCCAGAGAAAGTAAAATCTACAAAAAAGGGAGTGTGAAAAGAAACTGGCAAGGGATATCAAAATCAATGCAGAAAATGTTTACAATTATATTAGGAAAAGGAGGGTGGTCAAGAGCAATGTGAACCCCTTGAAACCTTTTTTTATTAGTTCATGGGATGTGGGCGTCGCTGGCGAGGCCAGCATTTATTGCCATCCCTAATTGCCCTTGAGAAGGTGGTGGTGAGCCGCCTTCTTGAACCGCTGCAGTCCATGTGCTGAAGGTTCTCCCACAGTGCTGTTAGGAAGGGAGTTCCAGGATTTTGACCCAGTGACGATGAAGGAACGGTGATATATTTCCAAGTCGGGATGGTGTGTGACTTGGAGGGGAACGTGCAGGTGGTGTTGTTCCCATGTGCCTGCTGCCCTTGTCCTAGATGGTAGAGATTGCGGATTTGGGAGGTGCTGTCGAAGAAGCCTTGGCGAGTTGCTGCAGTGCATCCTGTGGATGGTACACACTGCAGCCACTGTGCGCCGGTGGTGGTGGGAGTGAATGTTTAGGGTGGTGGACGGGTTGCCAATCAAGCGGGCTGCTTTGTCCTGGATGGTGTTGAGCTTCTTGAGGGTTGTTGGAGCTGCACTCATCCAGGCTAATGGAGAATATTCCATCACACTCCTGAGTTGTGCCTTGTAGATGGTGGAAAGGCTTTGGGGAGTCAGGAGGTTAGTCACTCGCCACAGAATACCCAGCCTCTGACCAGCTCTTGTAGCCACAGTGTTTGTGACTGGTCCAGTTAAGCTTCTGGTCATTGTTGACCCCTGGGATGTTGATGGTGGGGGATTCGGCGATGGTAATGCCGTTGAATGCCAGGAGGAGGTGGTTAGACGCTCTCTTGTTGGAGATGGTCATTGCCTGGCACTTGTCTGGTGCGAATGTTACTTGCCACTTATCAGCCCAAGCTTGGTTGTTGTCCAGGTCTTGCTGAATGTGGGCACGGACTGCTTCGTTATCTGAAGGGTTGTGAATGGAACTGAACACTGTGCAATCATCAGTGAACATCCCCATTTCTGACCTTATGATGGAGGGAAGATCATTGATGAAGCAGCTGAAGATGGTTGGGCCTAGGACACTGCCCTGAGGAACTCCTGCAGCAGTGTCCTGGGGCTGAGATGATTGGCCTCCAGCAACCACCACCATCTTCCTTTGTGCTAGGTATGACTCGAGCCACTGGAGAGTTTTCCCCCTGATTCCCATTGACTTCAATTTTACTAGGGCTCCTTGGTGCCGCTCTCAGTCAAATGCTGCCTTGATGTCAAGGACAGTCACTCTCTCATCTCACCTGTGAAATTCAGCTCTTTTGTCCCTGTTTGGACCAAGGCTGTAACGAGGTCTGGAGCCAAATGGTCCTGGCAGAACCCAAACTGACCATTATTAGTGAGCAGGTTTTTTGGTGAGTAAGTGCTGCTTGATAGCACTGTCGACGACACCTTCCATCACTTTGCTGATGATTGAGAGTAGACTGATGGGGCGGTAATTGGCCGGATTGGATTTGTCCTGCTTTTTGTGGACAGGACATAGCTGGGCAATTTTCCACATTGTCGGGTAGATGCCAGTGTTGTAGCTGTACTGGAACAGCTTGGCTGGAGGCGCAGCTAGTTCTGGAGCACAAGTCTTCAGCACTACAGCCGGGATGTTGTCAGGGCCCATAGCCTTTGCTGTATCCAGTGCACTCAGCCGATTCTTGATATCACATGGAGTGAATCGAATTGGCTGAAGACTGGCTTCTGTGATGGTGGGGATCTCGGGAGCAGTTCAGTTCCATTCGCAACCCCTCAGATAATGAAGCAGTCTGTGCCCGCATGCAGCAAGACCTGGACAACATCAAGGCTTGGGCTGATAAGTGGCAAGTAACATTCGTGCCAGACAAGTATCAGGCAATGACCATCTCCAACAAGAGAGAGTCTAACCACCTCCCCTTGGCATTCAACGGTACTACTATCGCCAAATCCCCAACCACCAACATCCTAGGGGTCACCATTGACCAGAAACTTAACTGGACCAGCCACATAAATATTGTGGCTACAAGAGCAGATCAGAGGCTGGGTATTCTGCGGCGAGTGACTCACCTCCTGACTCCCCAAAGCCTTTCCACCATCTACAAGGCACGAGTCAGGAGTGTGATGGAATATTCTCCATTTGCCTGGATGAGTGCAGCTCCAACAACACTCAAGAAGCTTGACACCATCCAGGACAAAGCAGCTTGCTTGATTGACACCCTATCCACCACCTTAAACATTCACTCCCTCCACCACCATCTACAGGATGCACTGCAGCAACTCGCCAAGGCTTCTTTGACAGCACCTCTGAAATCCGTGACCTCTACCACCAAGAAGGACAAGGGCAGCAGGCACATGGGAACACCACCACCTGCACGTTCCCCTCCAAGTCCCACACCATCCTGACTTGGAAATATTTTGCCGTTCCTTCATTGTCACTGGGTCAAAATCCTGGAACTCCCCACCTAACAGCACTATGGGAGAACCTTCACCAAACAGACTGCAGCGGTTGAAGAAGGCAGCTCACCACCACTTTCTGAAGGGCAATTCGGGATGGGCAATAAATGCTGGCCTCGCCAGCCACGCCCACATCCCATGAATGAATAAAAAAGAAAGTTAGCCTAACATCTGTTATCGGGAAATTACTAGTCTATAAGGAGAGAATGGCTGAACATCTTGAAAATTTTTAGCTGATCAGAGAGCCGGCATGGATTTGTAAAGGGCAGGTCATGCCTGATGAACCTGATTGAATTTTTTGAAGAGATGACTAAAGTAGTGGTCAGGGTATTCTCTATGGAAGTTGTTTATATGGACTTGCAGAAGGCATCTGATGGAGTCCCTCGAAAGAGACTGATAGCTAAAAATTGAAGCTCTTGGAATTGAGGGCAAATTATTGACCTGGTTAGGAAATTGGCTGAGCGGCAGGAGACAGAGAGTCAGGATCATGGGCAGGTACTCAAATTGGCAGGATGTGACTAGTGGTGTCACACAGGGATCTGTGTTGGGGCCTCAACTATTCACTGTATTTATTAACGACTTAGTTGACGGGATAGAGAGCCACATATCCAAGTTTGCTGATGACACAAAGAAGGCAGCATTGTCAGCAGTGTAGATGGAAGCATAAAATTACAGAGAGATATTAATAGATTAAGTGAATGGGCAAAACTGTGGCAAATGTATTGCAGTGTAGGCAAGTGTGAGGTCATCCACTTTGGACCTAGAAAGGATAGATCAGAGTACTTTCTAAATGGTGAAAAGCTCGAAACAATGGACTTAGGGATCCATGTACATGGATCATTAAATGTCATGGACAGGTACAGAAAATAATCAAAAAGGCTAATGGAATGCTGGCCTTTATATCTAGAGGACTAGAATATAAGGGGGCAGAAGTTATGCTACAGCCATACAAAGCCCTGGTTAGACCACAGCTGGAGTACTGTGTTCAGTTCTGGGCACCGCACCTTCGGAGGAAGTGCAACGTGGGTTTACTAGAATGACACCCGGACTCCAAGGGTTAAATTACGAGGAGAGATTACACAAACTAGGGTTGTATTCCCTGACATTTAGAAGATGAAGGGGTGATTTGATCAAAGTTTTCAAGATATTAAGGGGAACTAAAAGGGTAGATAAAGAGAAACTCTTTCTGCTGGTTGGGGAGTCGAGGACTCGGGGACAGAGCCTAAAAATTAGACCCAGGCTTTTTAGGAATGAAGTTAGGAAACACTTCTACACGCAAAGGGTGGTAGAAGTTTGGAACTCTCTTCCGCAAATGGCAGCTGATGCGAGCTCAATTGTTAATTTTGAATCTGAGATTGATAGATTTTTGTTAGCCTCATAATCCGTTAATACCTTCGGTTAAGGCGGGGATATGGAGTTAGGGCACAGACCAGCCATGATCTCATTGAATGGTGGAACAGGCTCAAGGGGCTAAATTTTTTTTTTATTCGTTCATGGAATGTGGGCGTCGCTGGCGAGGCCAGCATTTATTGCCCATCCCTAATTGCCCTCGAGAAGGTGGTGGTGAGCCGCCTTCTTGAACCGCTGCAGTCCGTGTGGTGACTGTTCTCCCACAGTGCTGTTAGGAAGGGAGTTCCAGGATTTTGACCCAGCGACAATGAAGGAACTGCGATATATTTCCAAGTCGGGATGGTGTGTGACTTGGAGGGGAACGTGCAGGTGGTGTTGTTCCCATGTGCCTGCTACAGCACCTCCCAAACCCGCGACCTCTACCACCTAGAAGGACAAGGGCAGCAGGCGCATGGGAACAACACCACCTGCACGTTCCCCTCCAAGTCACACACCATCCCGACTTGGAAATATATCGCCGTTCCTTCATCGTCACTGGGTCAAAATCCTGGAACTCCCTTCCTAACAGCACTGTGGGAGAACCTTCACCACACGGACTGCAGCGGTTCAAGAAGGCGGCTCACCACCACCTTCTCCAGGGCAATTAGGGATGGGCAATAAATACTGGCCTCGCCAGCGACGCCCACATCCCGTGAACGAATAAAAAAAAACTCTTGTCCTTCTAGGTGGTAGAGGTCGCGGGTTTGGGTGGTGCTGTCGAAGAAGCCTTGGCCAGTTGCTGCAGTGCATCCTGTGGATGGTACACACTGCAGCCACAGTGCGCCGGACTGCTTCATTATTTGAGGGGTTGCGAATGGAACTGAACACTGTGCAGTCATCAGCAAACATCCCCATTTCTGACCTTATGTTGGAGGGAAGGTCATTGATGAAGCAGCTGAAGATGGTTGGGCCTAGGACACTGCCCTGAGGAACTCCTGCAGCAATGTCCTGGGGCTGAGATGATTGGCCTCCAACAACCACTACAATCTTCCTTTGTGCTAGGTATGACTCCAGCCACTGGAGAGTTTTCCCCCTGATTCCCATTGACTTCAATTTTACTAGGGCTCCTTGGTGCCACACTCGGTCAAATGCTGCCTTGATGTCAAGGGCAGTCACTCTCACCTCACTAAATGGCCTACTCCTATGTTCCATTTACTCTATCAAAACCCCTCAAATTTGAACACCTCTATTAAATCTTCCCTTAACCTTCTCTGCTCTAAGGAGAACAACCCCAGCTTCTCCAGTCTTCCCAGATAACCGAAGTCCCTCATCCCTGATACCATTCTGGCAAATCTCCTCTGCACCCTCTCCAAGGCCTTGACATCCTTCCCTAAAGTGCGTCGCCCAGAATTGAACACAATGCTCCAGTTGAAGTCTAACCAGTGATTTATAAAGGTTTAGCATAACTTTCTTGCTTGTACTCATTTACACATATACATGCACACACACATTCTTTCCCTCTATCTGTGTTGTTTTTTCTGTTATTTTCCTATTGGTTTCTGTGCACACTTGAGTGGAAAACACCAAGGAAAGTTTTAGAAATGAAGACACTGTTTCCGGTCCTCATTCACGATTGTGTCGGAATTTAAATGCTTTTTTAGACTACTAGCAGTCCAAGGAATTACAACCTCACCGAGCCAGCCATGCGTTGGCTGTTTTTAGGTTGTCGTTCTGAATCAAACTCCAATACAGTAATAAAGCTAGTTGGATGTTGGGAGTAAATTTATCACGACAATATCAATCCTATACAACTAAAATGCTTAATTATATAAAAACAATTAAATGAGTTTCTAAACATTTGATTTTGCTTCTGAATGCCTGTCCTTCTCCCCAATTTCCCTTATCTAATCTTATTCTAACTTGTTCTTTTACAAATATAGTAAAAGTCCAGAGGGGAGATGAGGAAGCTTTTTTTTAACGCAGCAAGTTATGATCTGGAATGCGCTGCCTGAAAGGGTGGTGGAAACAGACTCGATAGTAACTTCCAAAAGGGAATCGGATAAATACTTGAAAGGAAAAAATTTGCAGGGCTATGGGGAAAGAGCAGGGGGGAGTGGGACTAATTGGATAGCTCTTTCAAAGAGCCGGCCCAGGCACGATGGGCCAAATGGCCTCCTTCTGTGCCGTAAGATTCTATGATCTGGGATTGCTCCTGTGGGAACTTTGAAGATTTGAAATTTCAACGTACTCATCAAAAGCATTTTGCCAGTAGAATGAATGTTGTGATAATGAGTTTAATAATGAGTTAAGAGATGATGAAAATATCTTTATTATTATGAGAAAAGTCTTTGTTTATCAACATTTCTCCAAAGAGAATTTAATTGAAATTTTATGAGGTCTTTAAGAACTTTTGATTTGAAAAGAGATTTTAATTTCTCATTACTTAGTGGAGCCCATACCACATTAACTTGACATTTCCATTCTTGTCTATGCATTAATTCATAATGACGATAAGAGATCAAATTAGGCCTTCAAAATCAAAGGAGAAAAGAATTGATTAAAGCTGATTAGATGCTTCATGAATACTTTTATGTCCATTTAGAATTGGAACCTTTGTATAATTTATGAAGTTGTAACAAAATGCACCAGAAAGTGAGGGAGAAATTGCAGCAAATTGGAGCCCGAATGAAAAGTCGGCTTATCTCGGAGAATTAAGAGCTGAGTGTACAAAACATATAATTAAATATTCAGGGAAATTCATTCGCATTAAATGTAGATTTATAAAAACACATTTATTTTGTGAATTTGGGTATTTATCAATTGGCTTAGCAATTGATAAATACCCAACAAGGTCATCTATGTGCGGAACCACAAGAGATGGGTGAGATCCTGAATGAATATTTCACATCGGTATTTACGGTTGAGAAAGGCATGGATGTTAGGGAACTTGGGGAAATAAATAGTGATGTCTTGAGGAGTGTACATATTACAGAGAGGGAGGTGCTGGAAGTCTTAACGCGCATCAAGGTAGATAAATCTCCGGGACCTGATGAAATGTATCCCAGGACGTTATGGGAGGTTAGGGAGGAAATTGCGGGTCCCCTAGCAGAGATATTTGAATCATCGACAGCTACAGGTGAGGTGCCTGAAGATTGGAGGGTAGCAAATGTTGTGCCTTTGTTTAAGAAGGGCGGCAGGGAAAAGCCTGGGAACTACAGACCAGTGAGCCTGACATCTGTAGTGGGTAAGTTGTTAGAGGGTATTCTGAGGGACAGAATCTACAGGCATTTGGAGAGGCAGGGACTAATTAGGAACAGTCAGCATGGTTTTGTGAGAGGAAAATCATGTCTCACGAATTTGATTGAGTTTTTTGAAGGGGTAACCAAGAAGATAGATGAGGGCTGTGCAGTAGACGTGGTCTACATGGACTTCAGCAAAGCATTTGACAAGGTACCGCATGGTAGGTTGTTACATAAGGTTAAATCTCATGGGATCCAAGGTGAGGTAGCCAATTGGATACAAAATTGGCTTGACGACAGAAGACAGAGGGTGGTTGTCGAGGGTTGTTTTTCAAACTGGATGCCTGTGTCCAGCGGTGTGCCTCAGGGATCGGTGCTGGGTCCGCTGTTATTTGTTATTTATATTAATGATTTGGATGAGAATTTAGGAGGCATGGTTAGTAAGTTTGCAGATGACACCAAGATTGGTGGCATTGTGGACAGTGAAGAAGGTTATCTAGGATTGCAACGGGATCTTGATAAATTGGGCCAGTGGGCCGATGAATGGCAGATGGAGTTTAATTTAGATAAATGTGAGGTGATGCATTTTGGTAGATCGAATCGGGCCAGGACCTACTCCGTTAATGGTAGGGCGTTGGGGAGAGTTATAGAACAAAGAGATCTAGGAGTACAGATTCATAGCTCCTTGAAAGTGGAGTCACAGGTGGATATGGTGGTGAAGAAGGCATTCAGCATGCTTGGTTTCATTGGTCAGAATATTGAATGCAGGAGTTGGGATGTCTTGTTGAAGTTGTACAGGGCATTGGTGAGGCCACACTTGGAGTACTGTGTACAGTTCTGGTCACCCTATTATAGAAAGGATATTATTAAACTAGAAAGAGTGCAGAAAAGATTTACTAGGATGCTACCGGGACTTGATGGTTTGACTTACAGGGAGAGGTTAGACAGACTGGGACTTTATTCCCTGGAGAGTAGGAGGTTAAGGGGTGATCTTATAGAAGTCTATAAAATAATGAGGGGCATAGATAAGGTCGATAGTCAAAATCTTTTCCCAAAGGTAGGGGAGTCTATAACGAGGGGGCACAGATTTAAGGTGAGAGGGGAGAGATACAAAAGGATCCAGAGGGGCAATTTTTTCACTCAAAGGGTGGTGAGTGTCTGGAACGAGCTGCCAGAGGCAGTAGTAGAGGCGGGTACAATTTTGTCTTTTAAAAAGCATTTGGACAGTTACATGGGGAAGATGGGTATCGAGGGATATGGGCCAAGTGCAGGCAATTGGGACTAGCTTAGTGGTATAAACTGGGCGACATGGACATGTTGGGCCGAAGGGCCTGTTTCCATGTTGTAACTTCTATGATTCTATGATTCTATGATTCTATTTTTACATAGCAACCACAGCACAGAAACTGGTCTATGCCTCCTCCCACCCCTCTTCATCTCGCCCTATCAGCGTAGCCTTCTACTCCTTTCCTCCTCATGTACTTATCTAGCTTCCCCTTAAATGAATCTATACATTTGCCTCATTTGCACCTTGTGGTAGCGAGTTCCACATTCTCACCATTCTTTGGGTAAAGAAGTTTCTCCTGAATTCCCTATTGGATTTATTAGTGACTATCTTATATTTATGGCCCCTAGTTTTGGACTTTCCACAAGTGGAAACATCTCTACGTTTACCCTATCAAACCCTCTCATAATCTTAAAGAACTCCATCACCTCTCAGCCTTCTCTTTTTCTGGTGAAAAGAGTCCCAGCCTGTTCAGACTTTCCAAGAACATAAGAAATAGGAGCAGGAGTAGGCCACACAGCCCCTCGAGCCTGCTCCACCGTTCAATCAGATCATGGCTAATTCCTGACAGTTATAATCTCTCAGTTCTGGTATCATCCTTGTAAATCTTTTTTTTTGCAACTTCTCCAGTGCCTCTGGATCCTTTTTCTAATATGGAGACCTGTGCTTTGAAGTTTAATTGTGTGGATCGCATTTATTTTTTCAACACCAAATAAACTAAACTGAGAAACTGGCAGCAAGGTTAACCAAATCAATCAAACTAGCATCAGCCAGCGATGTTTGACAAACGCTCAAAACTTATGGGGAATATCTGCAAAAAAAATATGTTTGGAGACAATCCAGCCTTGTTTGTGTACCATAAAGAAACTCTTATGATAATTTGAAGGTGCCAGCATCATTCAAAAAAAAAGCTTCAATATAGTGGTCCCATTTATTCGGGGAAAAGGCAGAGAGATCTGGAATGTAACTTTTAAAAAAAAAACTTGGCTGTTAAACTTCTTTGCTGGCATTGATTTCAAGCCCGAATCTCGGTAATTTGCCACGTTCTTCTATTGAAAGACCAGCAATATCCCATCAAAACCCCTTCATAATTTTGAACACCTCTGTTGTGCTCCTTAGAGCAGAGAAGGTTCTAAGGGGAGACTATCCCCTTAGAACCTTCTCTGCTCTAAGGAGCACAATCCCAGCATCTCTAGTCAATGATCCAAAATTCAAAGTTACCGTGTGTTCCTTCAGCTCTTTCAAAGAGCCGGCGCAGGCACGATGGGCCATAAGAACATAAGAAATAGGAGCAGGAGTGGGCCGTACGGCCCCTCGAGCCTGCTCCGCCATTCAATAAAATCATGGCTGATCTTCGACCTCAACTCCACTTTCCCGCCCGATCCCCATATCCCTTGATTCCCTTGGAGTCTAAAAATCTACCGATCTCAGCCTTGAATATACTCAACGACTCAGCATCCACAACCTCTCTGGGGTAAAGAATTCCAAAGATTCACAACCCTCTGAGTGAAGAAATTCCTCCTCATCTCAGCCCTAAATGGCCGACCCCTTATCTTAAGACTATGCCCCCTAGTTCTAGAATCTCCAGCCAGGGGAAACAACCTCTCAGCATCTACCCTGTCAAGCCCTCTTAGAATCTTTTATGTTTCAATGAGATCACCTCTCATTCTTCTAATCTCCAGAGAATATAGGCTGAATGGCCTCTTTCTGTGCTGTATGATTCTATGATCCTATGTTCATGTAATAATTATTTTCCATGTATGAGGAGTGTATGTAGCTGTCATCCATCTGAGTGATGGATCCCACCACAAGCTCCATCTCCTCATCTCTGACTTGAGTCCCCTCCCTTGCTCCCGTATCAGGTTGAACCTGATTGTTTGCAACCTTGGCATCATCTTTGCCACTGAGCTGAGCTTCAGATGGCATATCCTCTTCATCACAAAGGCTGCCTACTTTCACCTCTGTAACAACGCCCGCTTCCTCCCCCTCCCTCAGCCCACCTAGCACTGAACTCCTCATACGTGTTTTATTATTCTACCTGCCTGCTGGCCTCCCACTCTCCATCAACTTCAGCTCATCCAAACTCTGCTGCCTGTATCTTACCAAGTCCCGTTCACTCATCATTTCTGGTTTCTGATTCCCCAATGCCTCATGTTTAAATCCTTCCATCGCTTTTCCAATCCTTAGCTCAGTAACCTCCAGCCCTACAATGTCTGACACACCTAAAATATTCAGAGCTGCAAAAAGGGAATATGGAAAACCACCTGCAAGTATTATAAAAGTAAACGTTTTTTATAAATATATTAAGAGGAAGAGAATGACTAAGGGAGATGTGGGCCCATTAAAGAAAGACAAAGTTGAGACAGAAATAGACAAGTTAATGGCCGATTTATTAAATAAATACTTTGTATCCATTTTTCCATTCGAAACCGTTTCCTAGAGCAATACGTCATGGAACCAACCAGGGAACAGGCTATTTTAGATCTTGTGTTATGTAATGAGACAGAGTTAATTAGTAATCTCACAGTAAGGGATCCTCTGGGGAAGAGTGATCATAATATGATAGTATTTCACATTGAGTTTGACAGTGACGTACTTAAGTCAGAAACTAGTGTCTTAAACTTAACTAAAGCCAATTACAGAGGAATGAGGGGTGAGTTGGCTAAGGTAGATTGGGAAATCAAATTAAAGGGTATGACAGTTGAAAAGCAATGGCAAACATTTAAAGAAATATTTCAATATTCTCAACAAATATATATTCCATTGAGAAATAAAAACTCCACGGGAAAAGTGATCCACCCGTGGCTAACTAAATAAGTTAAGGATAGTATTAGATTAAAAGAAGAGGCCTATAATGTTGCCAAGAGGAGTAGTAAGCCTAAGAATTGGGAGCGTTTTAGAAACCAACAAAGGACGACCAAAAAATTGATAAAAAGGGAGAAAATAGAATATGAAAGTAAACTAGCAAGAAATATAAAAACGGATTGTAAGAGCTTCTCAGAGTATGTAAAAAGGAAGAGAGTAGCGAAAGTAAACATTAGTCTCCTAGAGGCTGAAACTGGAAAAATTATAATAGGGAATCAGGAAATGGCAGATGCGTTAAACGAATATCTTGTATCTGTCTTCACAGTTGAAGACACAAAAAGCATAACAGAAATAGTGGGGAACCAAGGGACTAATGAGAGTGAGGAACTTAAAGTAATTAATATGTAGAGAAAAAGGACTGGAGAAATTAATGGGACTAAAAGCCGATAAATCCCCTGAACCTGATGGCCTAAATCCGAGGGTTCTAAAAGAAGTGGTTGCAGAGATAGTGGATGCATTGTTTGTGATCTTCCAAAATTCCCTAGATTCTAGAACGGTCCCAGCGGATTGGAAGGTAGCAAATGTAACCCCGCTATTCAAGAAAGGAGGGAGAGAGAAAACATGGAACTACAGGCCAGTTAGCCTGACATCAGTAGTTGGGAAAATGCTGGAATCCATTATTAAGGAAGTGGTTACAGTGTACTTAGAAAATCATAATATGATTAGGCAGAGTCAACATGGTTTTATGAAAGGGAAATCGTGTTTGACAAATTTATTGGAGTTTTTTGAGGATGTAACTAGCAGGGTAGATAAAGGGGAACCAGTGGATGTCGTATATTTGGATTTTTAAAAGGCATTCGATAAGGTGCCACGTAAAATGTTGTTACACAAAGTAAGGGCTCGTGGGGTTGGGGGTAACATATTAGCATGGATAAAAGATTGGTTAATGGACAGAAAACAGGGATAAACGGGTCATTTTCAGGTTGGCAGGCTAGTGGGGTGCCGCAAGGATCGGTGCTTGGGCCTCAGCTATTTATAATCTATATTAATGACTTAGATGAAGGGACCAAGTGTAATGTATCCAAGTTTGCTGATGATACAAAGCTAGGTGGGAAAGTAAGCTGTAAGGAGGATACAAAGAGTCTGCAAAGGGATATGGACAGGTTAAGTGAGTGGGCAAGAAGGTGGCAGTTGGAGTATTATGTGAGGTTATTCACTTTGGTAAGAGGAGTAGAAAAACAGATTTTTTTAAATGGTGAGAAACTATTAAATGTTGGTGTCCAGAGAGACTTGGGTGTCCTCGAACAAGAAACACAAAAAGTTAGCATGCAGGTACAGCAATTAGGAAAGCAAATGGCATGTTGGCCTTTATTGCAAAGTGGGTTGGAGTACAAGAGTAAGGAAGACTTACTGCAATTGTACAGGACTTTGGTGAGACTTAACCTGGAGCACTGCGTAGAGTTTTGGTCTCCTTATCTAAGGAAGGATTTACTTGCCTTAGAGGCGGTGCAACGAAGGTTCACTAGATTAATTCCTGGGATGAGAGGGTTGTCCTATGAGGAGAGGTTGAGTAGAAGGGGCCTATACTCTCTGGAGTTTAGAAGAATGAGAGGTGATCTCATTGAAAGATATGGGATTCTGAGGGTGCTTGACAGGGTAGATGCTGAGAGGATGTCTCCCTTGGCTGGAGGGTCTAGAACTAGGGGGCATAGTCGCAGGATAAGGGGTCGGCCGTTTAAGACTGAGATGAGGAGGAATTTCTTCACTCAGAGGTTGTGGATATTTGGAATTCTCTACTCCAGAGGGCTGTGGATGCTCAGTCGTTGAATATGTCCAAGGCTGAGAGAGAGAGATTTTTGGACTCTAGGGGAATCAAGGGATATGGGGATCGGGCAGGAAAGTGGAGTTGAAGTTGTAGATCAGCCTTGATCTGATAGAATGGCAGAGCAGGCTCGAGGGGCCGTATGGCCTACTCCTGCTCCTAGTTCTTATGTTCTAGTAGAGGAGGAGGATTAGAAGGGAAACTAAAAATAAATCAAGGAGAGGAACTTACTGGATTCATTATAAGTAATAATAAAAATGGTTATGGAGAAAATAGTAGGACTTGAAATAGATAAATCTCCAGGACCTGATGGTTTACACCCCAGAAATAGGTGAGGAAATTGGAGAAGCGTTGGTCATAATCTTTCAAAGCTACCTTGATTTGGGAATTGTGCCGTTAGATTGGAAATTTGCTAATGTCACTCCATTATTTAAGAAGGGTGGGAGAGAGAAACCATGAAATTATAGACCTGTTAGTCTAACATCTGTTATGGGGAAGCTACTAGAATCTGTCAATGGATAGAGTGACTGAACACTTGAACAAGTAGAAGCTGATGAGAGAGAGCTAGGATTTGTTAACAGTAAGTCATGTCTGACTAATCTGGTTGAATTTTTTGAGGAGGTCATTAATAAGGTAGATAAGGGAGCGTCTATGGATGTTGTCTCTATGGACGTCCAGAAGGCATTCGATAAGGTTCCATACAAGAGATTATTAATAAAAATGAGAGTGCACTGAATTGAAGATAGCCTTTTGACTTGGGTTGGTGGGTAGGAGACAGAGTGGGGATAAAAGGACATACTATGATTGGCGGGATGTGACTAGTGATGTTGCCCAGGGATCTGTACTAGGGCCTCAACTTTTCACCATATTTATTAATGACTTTGATGAAGGAGTAGAGAGTTGTATATCCAAGTTTACAAATGACACTAAGTTAGGAGGGACAGTAAGTAGTCCAGATGGGAGCAGCAAGTTGTAAGGGGACATTGATAGATTAAGTAAGTGGGCAAAACTATGGCAAATGGAGTTCAATGCGGGCAAGTGTGAGGTCATCCATTTTGGACCCAAGAAAGATGAATTGGAGTATTTTCTAAATGGTGAGCAGCTAGGAACTGTGTAGGAGCAGAGAGATTTGGAAATCCAAGTGCACAAATCATTAAAAGCTAGCAAACAGATACAAAAAGCAGTCAAAAAGGCTAATGGAATATTGGCCTTTATCTCAAGAGGGCTGGAATACAAAGGGGTGGAAGTTGTCCTACAGTTGTACAGAGCTCTGGTCAGACCCCATCTGGAGATACTGAGTTCAGTTCTAGGCACCGCACCTCAGGAAGGATATATTGGCCTTGGAGGGGGTGCAGCGCAGATTCACCAGAACGATACTGGGTCTAAAAGGGTTAAATTATGAGGCCAGGTTCCATCGACTAGGCTTGTATTTCCTTGAATATAGAAGATTGAAGGATGATCTGATTGAGGTGTTTAAAATGTTAAAAGGGTTTTATAGGTAGATACGGAGAAACTATTCTCTCTGGTGGGGGAATCAAGAACAAGGGGACATAATCTTAAACTTAGAGCTAGGCCGTTCAGGGGCGAAATCAGGAAGCACTTTTTTACACAAAGGGTAGCAGAAATCTGGAGCTCTCTTCCCCCAAAAGGCTGGGATAATGGGACAATTGGAGCTTACAAAAGTGAGAGATTTTTGTTAGGTAAGGTTATTAAGGGACATTGAGCAAAGGTGGGTAAATGGAGTTGAGGTGGTATCCATGATCTAATTGAATCTAATCGAGCAGGCTCGAGGGGATGAATGGCCCACTCCTGTTCCTAATGTTCCACCCCGAACTCTCCATTCCTCTGAGTCCAGCCTCTTGTACACCTGCCCCACCCCTTCACTCTACCATTGGCCGTCATGTTTTCAGGTCCCATTCTCTGGAGATTTCTCCCAGGACCCCTCCACCTCCTCCTCCTTTAAGACTGTTTTCAAAATCCACCTCTCCTAAACTCCACTTTGTTTGGCATTCATTTCCGTCACACCCTTGTAAAGTACTTTTACGTAGAATTACATAGAATTTACAGTGCAGAGACTTGATGGTTTGACTTATAGGGAGAGGTTAGACAGACTGGGACTTTTTTCCCTGGAGAGTAGGAGGTTAAGGGGTGATCTTATAGAAGTCTATAAAATAATGAGGGGCATAGATAAGGTAGATAGTCAAAATCTTTTCCCAAAGGTAGGGGAGTCTATAACGAGGGGGCATAGATTTAAGGTGAGAGGGGAGAGATACAAAAGGGTCCAGAGGGGCAATTTTTTTTCACTCAAAGGGTGGTGAGTGTCTGGAACGAGCTGCCAGAGGCAGTAGTAGAGGCGGGTACAATTTTGTCTTTTAAAAAGCATTTGGACAGTTACATGGGTAAGATGGGTATAGAGGGATATGGGCCAAGTGCAGGAAATTGGAACCAGCTTAGTGGTATAAACTGGGCGACATGGACATGTTGGGCCAAAGGGCCTGTTTCCATGTTGTAACTTCTATGATTCTATGATTCTAGACCATTCAGCCCAACAGACCTATGCTCCACATGAGCCTCCTCCCACTCTACATTATCTCACCCTATCTGCATGTCCTTCTATTCCTTTCTCCCTCCTGTACTTATCTAGCTTCCTCTTAAATGTATCTTCTCAACCACTCCATGTGGTAGCGAGTTCCACATTCTAACCACTCTCTGGGTAAAGAAGTTTCTCCTGAATTCCTTATTGGACTTATTAGTGACTATCTTTTGTTTATGAAATAAAAACAGAAAATACTGGAAATACTCAGCAAGTCGGGCAGCATCTGTGGAGAGAGAAACAGAGTTAACGTTTCAGGTCGATGACCTTTTATGAGAACTGGAAAAAGTTGAAGATAAAACAGTTTTTAAGCAAGTGCAGAGTCAGAGAAAGGGGGCAGGCAGGGAAGGGAGGAAAGAACAAAAGGGGAGGTCTCGGATAAGGTGGAGGGCAGGAGTGATTAAATGACAAAAAGGATGATGGTGCGAGGCAAGGAGGGTGGGAATAGGACAAGTAAAGAAACAAAAGATGGGTCTAGAGGAACTGTAAATGGCAACAGCAGAACCATAAGCAGCATGATTATGGACCCTAGTTTTGGACACCCCAGCAAGTGGGAATAGCTTCTCTACGTCTAACCTATCGAACTCAATCATAATTTTAAAGAATTCTATTAGGTCACCCCTCAAACTGTTTTGGGGTGTTTTTCTATTTTAAAGGGCTATATTAATGCAATCTGTTGTCGAGAGACAAGCAGCATTTTACTATATACTAGTGAATATCCTCATTATTCAAAAAACAATGTTTTTCATATCTTCATGATATATTAAAAATCTTTACATTTGTGCGCATTTCCTGTCTACAGAAATTTACTTTCTGTCATATTTTTGTCAACTTTTTCCCGGGGTACATTTCTTTGTGAACAATTATAATGGAAACTGGTATGTAAACTTGCCTTGCTGTAATTACACTCTCTTGGCAGTGGTGGTGCTGTAGCGCCTCCCAGCTCCACAGCCTGGACTGCAGAGATGCTCCTCTGTTCCAACCAACTCTTTCTTCTTTCCTTCCCAAATGGCTGTGAGCTTTTCCAAAGGAAAGGGACTTGCATTTATATCACGCCAGTTACCAGCTCAGGACGTCCCAAAGCGCTTTACAGCCAATGAAGTACTTTTGAAGTGTGAAATGTAGGAAACGCGGCAGCCAATTTGCACACAGCAAGCTCCCACAAACAGCAATGTGCTAATGGACAGATAATCTGTTTTTTAGTGATGTTGGTAAAGGGATAAATATTGGCTAGGACACTGCTCTTCTTCAAAATAGTGCCTTGGGATCTTTTTACGTCCAGCCGAGAGAGCAGGCGGGCCCTCGGTTTAACATCTCATCCAAAAGACGGCACCGCCCGACAGTGCAGTGCTCCCTCAGTACTGAACTGGGAGTGTCAGTCTAGATTTTGAGTTCATTTCTCTGGAGTGGGACTTGAACCCACAACCTTCTGCCTCAGAGTAGAGAGTGCTGCCCACTGAGCCACGGCTGGCACATGAGCACTTCCCAAATTGCTGTAAGCTTTTCCATTCAACTGTATTAAAAAAAAATCAAATCTAATTGTAAGGACAGACTGTACGACTTCAAAATGGGGAATGAATTGTGTGCGCGGCCCTGAAGGAGGTACAGTATAATCTGAGGCAGCAGAGGTGAAGAAACCTTTTGAGAACAGCTTATGAAACAGAACGAAACAAAAGAATCACATTTATGGTCAAGATCCAGGTCCAGATTTTGTTAAAGCTCATTTTCACGGCCAAGGAGCAGAGAAGCTTAAGGGGAATCTAATAAAGAATTTCACATTTATTGAGTTGATTTATGAGTGAAAAAGCACATTGTAACAGAATGACAGAGTCATGAGTGGGTTTATGAAAGGGTGAGTCATATGATGTTGTAATTATGAATAGTACATATGCAATCAGGGAACCTTGGATGACTCGGGAGGTTGAGGCCCTAGTCAAAAAGAAGAAGGAGGCATATGACATGCAGAGGCAGCTGGGATCAAGTGGATCCCTTGAAGAGTATAGAGATTGCCGGAGTAGAGTTAAGAGAGAAATCAGGAGGGCAAAAAGGGGACATGAGATTGCTTTGGCAGATAAGGCAAAGGAGAATCCAAAGAGCTTCTACAAATACATAAAGGGCAAAAGAGTAACTAGGGAGAGAGTAGGGCCTCTTAAGGATCAACAAGGTCATCTACATGCGGAACCACAAGAGATGGGTGAGATCCTGAATGAATATTTCACATCGGTATTTACGGTTGAGAAAGGCATGGATGTTAGGGAACTTGGGGAAATAAATAGTGATGTCTTGAGGAGTGTACATATTACAGAGAGGGAGGTGCTGGAAGTCTTAACGCGCATCAAGGTAGATAAATCTCCGGGACCTGATGAAATGTATCCCAGGACGTTATGGGAGGTTAGGGAGGAAATTGCGGGTCCCCTAGCAGAGATATTTGAATCATCCACCGCTACAGGTGAGGTGCCTGAAGATTGGAGGGTAGCAAATGTTGTGCCTTTGTTTAAGAAGGGCGGCAGGGAAAAGCCTGGGAACTACAGACCAGTGAGCCTGACATCTGTAGTGGGTAAGTTGTTAGAGGGTATTCTGAGGGACAGGATCTACAAGCATTTGGAGAGGCAGGGACTAATTAGGAACAGTCAGCATGGTTTTGAGAGAGGAAAATCATGTCTCACGAATTTGATTGAGTTTTTTGAAGGGGTAACCAAGAAGATAGATGAGGGCTGTGCAGTAGACGTGGTCTACATGGACTTCAGCAAAGCCTTTGACAAGGTACCGCATGGTAGATTGTTACATAAGGTTAAATCTCATGGGATCCAAGGTGAGGTAGCCAATTGGATACAAAATTGGCTTGACGACAGAAGACAGAGGGTGGTTGTAGAGGGTTGTTTTTCAAACTGGATGCCTGTGTCCAGCGGTGTGCCTCAGGGATCGGTGCTGGGTCCGCTGTTATTTGTTATTTATATTAATGATTTGGATGAGAATTTAGGAGGCATGGTTAGTAAGTTTGCAGATGACACCAAGATTGGTGGCATTGTGGACAGTGAAGAAGGTTATCTAGGATTGCAACGGGATCTTGATAAATTGGGCCAGTGGGCCGATGAATGGCAGATGGAGTTTAATTTAGATAAATGTGAGGTGATGCATTTTGGTAGATCGAATCGGGCCAGGACCTACTCCGTTAATGGTAGGGCGTTGGGGAGTGTTATAGAACAAAGAGATCTGGGAGTACAGATTCATAGCTCCTTGAAAGTGGAGTCACAGGTGGATAGGGTGGTGAAGAAGGCATTCGGCATGCTTGGTTTCATTGGTCAGAACATTGAATGCAGGAGTTGGGATGTCTTGTTGAAGTTGTACAGGGCATTGGTGAGGCCACGCTTGGAATACTGTGTACAGTTCTGGTCACCCTATTATAGAAAGGATATTATTAAACTAGAAAGAGTGCAGAAAAGATTTACTAGGATGCTACCGGGACTTGATGGTTTGACTTTTCGGGAGAGGTAAGACAGACTGGGACTTTTTTCCCTGGAGAGTAGGAGGTTAAGGGGTGATCTTATAGAAGTCTATAAAATAATGAGGGGCATAGATAAGGTAGATAGTCAAAATCTTTTCCCAAAGGTAGGGGAGTCTATAACGAGGGGGCATAGATTTAAGGTGAGAGGGGAGAGATACAAAAGGGTCCAGAGGGGCAATTTTTTCACTCAAAGGGTGGTGAGTGTCTGGAACGAGCTGCCAGAGGCAGTAGTAGAGGCGGGTACAATTTTGTCTTTTACAAAGCATTTGGACAGTTACATGGGTAAGATGTGTATAGAGGGATATGGGCCAAGTGCAGGAAATTGGGACTAGCTTAGTGGTATAAACTGGGCGACATGGACATGTTGGGCCGAAGGGCCTGTTTCCATGTTGTAACATCTATGATTCTATAATCAATTGTTGGCTCTGGGATAGCTTATTTTTATTCTTCAGATTTTGACGTATGTAATATCATGTCTAGTCGAATAGCTCTTTCAAAGAGCCGGCAAAGACACGATGGGCCGAATGGCGGCCTCCTGTGCTGTAAGATTCTATGATGATATGATGAAAGTATAGATCAACATGGGTTGAATCAAACTAGGGAATGGAAAATTAATGAGAATCACGAATCCTATGTGGGCCAAAGAAAAGAAAGACTTGCTCTCTTATAAAATGCTTTATCACGTCTCGGGAACACCTCAAGACGCTTCGGATATATCAAAGTGCAATGACTCTTGTTATATTAGCAGCCGTTTTAGGCACAGCAAGATCCCACGACCAGCAATGGGATGAACAGTTAGTTTATTTGCTTTTTTTTTTGAGGTGGGGTTGCTTGAGGGAGGAATGTTGGCAGGCCCCAGGAGACTGCCCTGTTCTTCCACCTGTAGTGCCAGGGGATAGTTAATATCTGTCAGAACTTCCAGGACAGACAGAATGGACTCTGGTCAATGCAAGGCTTTCTTAGTGTTGCGCTGGACCGTTACTTTTAGATTATGCTGGTGACTGCGTGGTGTTGTCGCCCTGTTCTAACAGATTAGGGAAATCTCTGATCTGTGCCGAGTCAGCTCACCTCAGCCTGGGTTCTGCAATTACCATGCTCATTCTCTCCGGTTCCCCGTAGCTGTGGAACCATACGCTACCACGCATCACCATCTAAAGGAAGTCAGTATTCTTACTGTGGATGCTGTGGCTCACCTGCCTCCTCAAAAGCCTCGTCCCCCATCTCGACAAGGCTCAAGTCAGAAGTGTAATGGGATATTCACCACTTACTTGGATGGTTCAGCCTTAACACCACTTAAGAAGTTTGACACCATCCAGGACAGAGCAGTTTGCTTGCTTGGCATCCTGCCACTGTACACGATATCCCCTCCTTCTGAAATCATCCGAGAGAGACTCCATGTTGGTTGTGCGATGACTTTATTGATATGGAATAAGTAAAGTAAATATAATTACTTTAACAATAGTGCAGAGGAATAAGCGAAACGGTATTCCTGGTTCCTCTGGCTAGCGACATAACCCCTGCCTCTTTCTGGTGCTCTTCCTTCTGTCCTCTACCACAACAATGACAACTTGCATTTATGTAGTGCCTTTAGCGTACTAAAACCTCCTAAGGCGCTTCACAGGATTGATTGAGACAAAATTTGACACTGAGATATTAGGACAGGTGACCAAAAGCTTGGTCAAAGAGGTTGGTTTTAAGGAGCGTCTTAAAGGAGGGGAGAGAGAGGTGGAGAGGTTTAGAGAGGGAATTCCAAAACTTGGGCCCTAGGCAGTTGAAGGCCGAAATGATCAAGAGCCTAAACAATGTGATCAAATGGTTCTCTTATCAGTACCTCACACAAACAGTTTATTGTGGCATCACCGGAAGCCCACTCCGGCATCACCCGAAACCGACTCCAGCATCACTCGAAACTTATCCTAGCTTAATGTTGTATCATCTGAAATTTATTAACCCCTGTTTGAATTCTACCATTACCACCCTACTTCCTTATGCTTCCCCATCTCTTGTGCCCTGTGAGTGCAGTGTGTACGATCTACAGGGTGCACTGCAGCAACTCACTAAAGTTACTTCGACAGCAGCTTCCCCACGATGCTCTACCAGCAAGAAGGACCAGTGCAATGATATCGGGAGAACACCATAACCTGCAGGTGCCCTTCCACCTTGAACACCATCCTGACTTTCTTCCATCCTTGCTGCGTCTGATTCCTGGACATTTCCACTGAATGCCGTTGAAGAGGCACCACTGGGACAAGGACTGTAGCAGTTCAAGAAAGTGGTCCTAGGGATGGGCAATAAATGCGAAGGATCTGAAGGATTACTGGAAAAGGTTTCAAAAGCAAAATACTACGGATACTGGAAATCTGAAATTAAAACAGAAAATGCTGGAGAAGCTCAGCAAGTGAGGCAGCATCTGTGGAGAAAGAAACAGAGTTAACGTTTCAGGTCGAAGACCTTTCGTCAGAACTGGAAGATGTTAAAGTTTTTAAGCAAGTACAGAGCCAGGGAAAGGAGGGGGGGAAAGAACAAAAGGGAAGGTCTGTGATAGTGTGGAGGGCAGGAGTGATTAAATGACAAAAGGGATGATGGTGCAAGGCAAGGAGGGTGGTAATGGGACAGGTTAAGAAACAAAAGATGGGTCTAGAGGAACTGTGAATGGCAACAGCAGAACCATCACCAGCAGCTGCAGTCCAATAAATAAAAAAAAAAGGAATGGGAGCAGTGGTTCTGACATAAAAAGAAC
This sequence comes from Heptranchias perlo, assembly GCF_035084215.1. Taxonomy (NCBI): domain Eukaryota; kingdom Metazoa; phylum Chordata; class Chondrichthyes; order Hexanchiformes; family Hexanchidae; genus Heptranchias; species Heptranchias perlo. The sequence continues at coordinate 3,907,302 of NC_090327.1, forward strand.
GAACCTTAACGCACAAAGTCACCGACGGCAAGGACTGTTGCACTTTGAACTGGTTCGTCAGTAAGATGCTAACCATGACCTTAGGATCGGAGGAGAAGGAGACCATGCAAGCCGTAAAAGGTATAAGGAGGCTCTTTAGCCCTGCTCGAAGCTGCAGACAACGGTGTGTCTCTGACTGATAGTCCCCCTGTGTCTGACCCTAAAAAGACTAAGGAGAAAAATCATACACCACCTTACCATCACTGCCTATGTTGCACTCCAGGTCCTTCATACATAATCTGGTCCTGGCACTTGGGAGATCGGGACTTGGTGCGAGTCAGGATATCAGCAACAAAGTTTCGGATGAGCTGAAGTTTACAGAGGGTGGAAGATGGGATGCCGGCCAGGAGCGCACTGGGATAGTCGCAGCTGGGAGTAACAAAAGCATGGATGAGGGTTGCAGCAGCAGATGGGCAGAGGCAGAGACGGGCGATATTACGGGGATGAAAGTAGGCGGTCTTGACGAGGGGGTGGATGTGGGGTTGGAAGCTCAGCTCAGAGTCAAACAGGACGCCAAGGTTGCAAACAGTCTGCTTCATCCTCAGACAGTGGCCAGGGAGGGGGATGGAATGCACAATATATAAGTGCATCAACTCTACAAATGGTGTGTGAATGATGGTAAATTGAGGCTCAGTGCTGGAAGGATTTAACTGGAAGAAACACAATTCAATGTGCCTTACTCCTCTGGCTCATAGAGGCACGATCTGATGACAGTCACACTTCTGTGCGGAGGAGAGTGAAAGAAACATTTGTCCAATTAAAAATTCAACTTGGCTACTCTGTACCATTTATTCCATTATTTCAATACATACTAAATTAAATTAGAACGGAAACAGGTAAACAATGCTTCTGGTGCTCAACGAATGATTCAGGTGCAGTTGCTCTGTTATACAGCGACACGAGACAAAACTATATTAATAAAGTGGGAGCACTCTGCTACAGCAGATGCCAATAATACTACAGTGGTTCACTGAACAAATAGGCCCAGAAGGCTCAAGACAAGGAGGCTGGGCTGCTGTTTACTAATTAGTGAATATCGTTACCTTCTGGCATCGCTGGTGCATCAGGGATTTATATTACAACACTCTGCACAGTTTCTTCCTCTTTCCATGCAAATTTCACCATAAATCAAGCACCACAAATCAAGTGTCACTCCAGAGACTTGAGCACACAATCCAGGCCGACACTCCTGGTGCCAGAACAGAGGGAGGCTGCACTGTTGGAGGTGCGGTCTTTCGGATGAGACGTTAAACCGAGGCCCCGGTCTGCCGTCTCAGGTGGATGTAAAAGACCCCACAGCCACTATTTCGAAGAAGAGCACGGGAGTTCTCCCCGCTGTGCTGGGCCAATATTTATCCCTCGACCAACATCACTGAAACAACAGATTATCTGGTCATTTATTTCATGGCTGTTTGTGGGATCTTGCTGTGCGCAAATTGGCTGCTGCGTTTGCCAACATCACAACAGTGACTACACTTCAAAAAATACTTCATTGACTGCAAAGCGCTTTGGGGCGTCCTGAGGTTGTGAAAGGCGCTGTATAAATGCAAGTCTTTCTTTCTTCAATAATTATAATGGAGTCTTTGTCAAAAGGTATAAATAGCAATTTATTTCTTATTTCCAAAGTACAGTCATCTAACAAAAAAATGTACACCTGTATTAATTTAGACTTTGCCACTATTCCTTGCCTGAAAGAACATTTAGGTAACCCCTTCCCTTAACTGTTTTTAATGTAAATTATTAATTTATGTTTGGATGTGGCTCAGTTAATGGCTACTGACACGTTAAGTGTGGTACAGAAACCATGAAAGGAAATTAGGTTCCATGTATCACTGAACAAAAAAAATGCTCTTCCACAAGAGATTGTAAAATTAGATACCGCATTCTCCACCCCCCCCCCCCCCCCCCCCCCCAGGGTATGAAGGGCACCTCTCACTCCCAGTGTGCATAAATTCTATTGGGGCAATTTAGCAATGGGGGAAATCTACTAAGACCAAACGAACTTGGAGTTTATTTTTTGCAAAATCGCATGGACAGCCTGGCAAACGTCAGTCGGACCTGATTTCCCCTCAAGAGGCAAGTTTTACTAAATCTCAATGGGTGTCAGCCTTGGCTCAGTGGCTAGCACTCTCGCCTCTCAGTCAGAAGGTCGTGGGTTCAAGTCCCCACTCCAGAGACTTGAACAGAAGACTGACACTCCCACTGCTGTACTGAGGGAGTGATGCATTGCCGGAGGTGCCGTCTTTCGGATGAGACGTTAAACCAAGGCCCTGTTTGCCCTCTCAGGTGCACGTAAAAAATCCTACGGCCACTATTTCAAAGAAGAGCAGGGGAGTTCTCTCTGATGTCCTGTTCAATATTTATTCCTCAACCAATATCATTTAAAAAAAAAAAGATTATCTGGTCATTATCTCATTGCTGTTTGTGGGATCTTGCTGTGCACGATTTGGCTGTCACATTTCCTACATTACAACAGTGACTACACATCAAAAGTAATTCATTGGCTGTAAAGCACTTTGGGACGTCCTGAGGTCATGAAAGGCGCTATAGAAATGCAAGTTCTTTCTTTCTAGTTAAAAAAAATCTGATTTCCAGAGAGGTGGAAGATTTGGAAAGAGTTTAACTCACAAGTCTATCCAACTTTGTTATCGCTGCTAACAGTTGTTTATTTTATACAGTCACTTCCCAGCAAGATCCCACAAATAGGAACTGAGATAAATGACCAATGAATCTATTTTGAGTGTGATGGTTGTGGGATAAAAGGTGCGAGACCTTCCCTGCTCTTCTTTGAATAGTGCTCGCTGACCTACATCGGCTCCCGGTCCAGCCATGCCTCACATTTAAAATTCTCATCCTTGTGTTCAAATCCCTTCATGGCCTCACCCCTCCCTGTCTCTGTAACCTCCTCCAGCCCGACAACCCTCCGAGATCTCTGCACTCCTCCAATTCTGGCCTCTTGCGCATCCCCGATTTTAATCGCTCCACCATTGCCGGCCGTGCCTTCAGCTGCCTGGGCCCTAAGCTCTGGAATTCCCTCCCTAAACCTCTCCGCCTCTCTCTCCTCCTTTAAGATGCTCCTTAACACCTAGCTTTTTGACCAAGCTTTTGATCACCTGTCCTAACATCTCCTTATGTGGCTCGGTGTCAAATTTTGTCTGTTAATCGCTCCTGTAAAGCGCCTTGGGACGTTTTACCACATTAAAGGCGCTGTATAAATGCAAGTTGTTGTTGTTTTAGTCGCCTAGATTGTCAGCTGCTGAGTAATTACATACACGCTGGCCTGGCCTGGAAAAGTTGGCCAACAGTTTTGTAAAAGCTAACAATTCAAAAAACGGCCCTGATGAATAGGTACATCACATGTAGTTCCACTGAAAGTGCAGTGGGACATGGACCCGCCAGGACAAAACCACAGGCAAACTCAGCATTCTATACTACGCATATAGCGCATGTGTACGGCAGAAATTTCAGAGATTTTCTCTTAAATTCTTGCAATAAAGTGTTGAGCCAATATGTTGGTGGTCTCTGTTTCTAATTCTTCTAAAATTCTTTGCACAGTCATCACGTAGGCAGTCTTCTCCGCCACCCCAGTTCACCGACGTACTCTTTGTTTCTCCTCCCCTACCCCCATTTCATGCTGGCACCTCTCTCCCTCCTCCCTCTCTTCAGTTCCCGCTAGTACTCTTCACCTCCTCTCACCTAATTCATGCGGGCACTGTCCTCCCCCTGCTCAGTTCATGCTTTTACCCTTTTGCCTCCCCTCCCTGTAGTTCATGTTGTGGAGATGCCGGTGATGGACTGGGGTTGACAATTGTAAACAATTTTACAACACCAAGTTATAGTCCAACAAATTTATTTTTAATTCCACAAGCTTTCGGAGGCTTCCTCCTTCCATACCGTTCACCTGACGAAGGAGGAAGCCTCCGAAAGCTTGTGGAATTAAAAATAAATTTGTTGGACTATAACTTGGTGTTGTAAAATTGTTTACAGTAGTTCATGTTAACAGTCTTCTCTCCTGTCAGTTAAAGTTAGCATCCTTCACCCCTTCCCTCCTCAGTTCAAGGTGGTATGTTTCTCTCCCCTTCGATTCAAATTAGCCCTCTTACACCCCCCACCCCCCTGCCCCCCCATTCACACTGGCACTCTTCTCTCCTCCTCCCCCATTCACACTGGCACTCGTCCGTCCCCCCTCCCCCATTCACACTGGCACTCGTCCGTCCCCCCTCCCCCATTCACACTGGCACTCGTCTGTCCCCCCTCCCCCATTCACACTGGCACTCGTCCGTCCCCCCTCCCCCATTCACACTGGCACTCATCCGTCCCCCTCTCCCCCATTCACACTGGCACTCGTCCGTCCCCCCTCCCCCATTCACACTGGCACTCGTCCGTTCCCCCCTCCCCCATTCACACTGGCACTCGTCCGTCCCCCCTCCCCCATTCACACTGGCACTCGTCTGTCCCCCCTCCCCCATTCACACTGGCACTCGTCTGTCCCCCCTCCCCCATTCACACTGGCACTCATCCGTCCCCCTCTCCCCCATTCACACTGGCACTCGTCCGTCCCCCTCTCCCCCATTCACACTGGCACTCGTCCGTCCCCCTCTCCCCCATTCACACTGGCACTCGTCTGTCCCCCCCTCCCCCATTCACACTGGCACTCGTCCGTCCCCCTCTCCCCCATTCACACTGGCACTCGTCTGTCCCCCCCTCCCCCATTCACACTGGCACTCGTCCGTCCCCCTCTCCCCCATTCACACTGGCACTCGTCTGTCCCCCCCTCCCCCATTCACACTGGCACTCATCCGTCCCCCTCTCCCCCATTCACACTGGCACTCGTCTGTCCCCCCTCCCCCATTCACACTGGCACTCGTCTGTCCCCCCTCCCCCATTCGCACTGGCACTCATCCGTCCCCCTCTCCCCCATTCACACTGGCACTCGTCTGTCCCCCCTCCCCCATTCACACTGGCACTCGTCTGTCCCCCCTCCCCCATTCACACTGGCACTCGTCCGTCCCCCTCTCCCCCATTCACACTGGCACTCGTCTGTCCCCCCTCCCCCATTCACACTGGCACTCGTCCGTCCCCCTCTCCCCCATTCACACTGGCACTCGTCTGTCCCCCCTCCCCCATTCACACTGGCACTCATCCGTCCCCCCTCCCCCATTCACACTGGCACTCGTCTGTCCCCCCTCCCCCATTCACACTGGCACTCGTCTGTCCCCCCCTCCCCCATTCGCACTGGCACTCGTCCGTCCCCCTCTCCCCCATTCACACTGGCACTCGTCTGTCCCCCCTCCCCCATTCACACTGGCACTCATCCGTCCCCCCTCCCCCATTCACACTGGCACTCGTCTGTCCCCCCTCCCCCATTCACACTGGCACTCGTCCATCCCCCTCTCCCCCATTCACACTGGCACTCGTCCGTCCCCCTCTCCCCCATTCACACTGGCACTCGTCCGTCCCCCTCTCCCCCATTCACACTGGCACTCGTCCGTCCCCCCTCCCCCATTCACACTGGCACTCGTCCGTCCCCCCTCCCCCATTCACACTGGCACTCGTCCGTTCCCCCCTCCCCCATTCACACTGGCACTCGTCTGTCCCCCCTCCCCCATTCACACTGGCACTCATCCGTCCCCCTCTCCCCCATTCACACTGGCACTCGTCTGTCCCCCCTCCCCCATTCACACTGGCACTCGTCCGTCCCCCCTCCCCCATTCACACTGGCACTCATCCGTCCCCCCTCCCCCATTCACACTGGCACTCGTCTGTCCCCCCTCCCCCATTCACACTGGCACTCATCCGTCCCCCTCTCCCCCATTCACACTGGCACTCGTCCGTCCCCCCTCCCCCATTCACACTGGCACTCGTCCGTCCCCCCTCCCCCATTCACACTGGCACTCGTCCGTCCCCCCTCCCCCATTCACACTGGCACTCATCCGTCCCCCTCTCCCCCATTCACACTGGCACTCGTCTGTCCCCCCTCCCCCATTCACACTGGCACTCGTCTGTCCCCCCTCCCCCATTCGCACTGGCACTCATCCGTCCCCCTCTCCCCCATTCACACTGGCACTCGTCTGTCCCCCCTCCCCCATTCACACTGGCACTCGTCTGTCCCCCCTCCCCCATTCACACTGGCACTCGTCCGTCCCCCTCTCCCCCATTCACACTGGCACTCGTCTGTCCCCCCTCCCCCATTCACACTGGCACTCGTCCGTCCCCCTCTCCCCCATTCACACTGGCACTCGTCTGTCCCCCCTCCCCCATTCACACTGGCACTCATCCGTCCCCCCTCCCCCATTCACACTGGCACTCGTCTGTCCCCCCTCCCCCATTCACACTGGCACTCGTCTGTCCCCCCCTCCCCCATTCGCACTGGCACTCGTCCGTCCCCCTCTCCCCCATTCACACTGGCACTCGTCTGTCCCCCCTCCCCCATTCACACTGGCACTCATCCGTCCCCCCTCCCCCATTCACACTGGCACTCGTCTGTCCCCCCCTCCCCCATTCACACTGGCACTCGTCCATCCCCCTCTCCCCCATTCACACTGGCACTCGTCCGTCCCCCTCTCCCCCATTCACACTGGCACTCGTCCGTCCCCCTCTCCCCCATTCACACTGGCACTCGTCCGTCCCCCCTCCCCCATTCACACTGGCACTCGTCCGTCCCCCCTCCCCCATTCACACTGGCACTCGTCCGTTCCCCCCTCCCCCATTCACACTGGCACTCGTCTGTCCCCCCTCCCCCATTCACACTGGCACTCATCCGTCCCCCTCTCCCCCATTCACACTGGCACTCGTCTGTCCCCCCTCCCCCATTCACACTGGCACTCGTCCGTCCCCCCTCCCCCATTCACACTGGCACTCATCCGTCCCCCCTCCCCCATTCACACTGGCACTCGTCTGTCCCCCCTCCCCCATTCACACTGGCACTCATCCGTCCCCCTCTCCCCCATTCACACTGGCACTCGTCCGTCCCCCCTCCCCCATTCACACTGGCACTCGTCCGTCCCCCCTCCCCCATTCACACTGGCACTCGTCCGTCCCCCCTCCCCCATTCACACTGGCACTCGTCCGTCCCCCTCTCCCCCATTCACACTGGCACTCGTCCGTCCCCCCTCCCCCATTCACACTGGCACTCGTCCGTCCCCCCTCCCCCATTCACACTGGCACTCGTCCGTCCCCCCTCCCCCATTCACACTGGCACTCGTCCGTCCCCCCTCCCCCATTCGCACTGGCACTCGTCCGTCCCCCTCTCCCCCATTCACACTGGCAATCGTCCGTCCCCCTCTCCCCCATTCACACTGGCACTCGTCCGTCCCCCCTCCCCCATTCACACTGGCACTCGTCCGTCCCCCTCTCCCCCATTCACACTGGCACTCGTCTGTCCCCCCCTCCCCCATTCACACTGGCACTCGTCCGTCCCCCCTCCCCCATTCACACTGGCACTCGTCCGTCCCCCTCTCCCCCATTCACACTGGCACTCGTCCGTCCCCCCTCCCCCATTCACACTGGCACTCGTCCGTCCCCCCTCCCCCATTCACACTGGCACTCGTCCGTCCCCCCTCCCCCATTCACACTGGCACTCGTCCGTCCCCCCTCCCCCATTCACACTGGCACTCGTCCGTCCCCCCTCCCCCATTCACACTGGCACTCGTCCGTCCCCCCTCCCCCATTCACACTGGCACTCGTCCGTCCCCCCTCCCCCATTCACACTGGCACTCGTCTGTCCCCCCTCCCCCATTCACACTGGCACTCGTCCGTCCCCCCTCCCCCATTCGCACTGGCACTCGTCCGTCCCCCCTCCCCCATTCACACTGGCACTCGTCCGTCCCCCCTCCCCCATTCACACTGGCACTCGTCCGTCCCCCCTCCCCCATTCACACTGGCACTCGTCTGTCCCCCCTCCCCCATTCACACTGGCACTCGTCTGTCCCCCCTCCCCCATTCACACTGGCACTCGTCCGTCCCCCCTCCCCCATTCACACTGGCACTCGTCCGTCCCCCCTCCCCCATTCACACTGGCACTCGTCCGTCCCCCCTCCCCCATTCGCACTGGCACTCGTCCGTCCCCCCTCCCCCATTCACACTGGCACTCGTCCGTCCCCCCTCCCCCATTCACACTGGCACTCGTCTGTCCCCCCTCCCCCATTCACACTGGCACTCGTCCGTCCCCCCTCCCCCATTCAGACTGGCACTCGTCCGTCCCCCCTCCCCCATTCACACTGGCACTCGTCCGTCCCCCCTCCCCCCATTCACACTGGCACTCATCCGTCCCCCCTCCCCCATTCACACTGGCACTCGTCTGTCCCCCCTCCCCCATTCACACTGGCACTCGTCCGTCCCCCCTCCCCCATTCACACTGGCACTCGTCCGTCCCCCTCTCCCCCATTCACACTGGCACTCGTCCGTCCCCCCTCCCCCATTCACACTGGCACTCGTCCGTCCCCCTCTCCCCCACTCCTCAGCATCTTGTCTGACTCCCCCCCGCCCGACATCGTAAAACTATCGGAGTTACGAGCATCGCTGAGGGGCAGGAACCAGAGGCGTGGCATTGACTTTTATCAACTGATTTGAAAACGTAGATACTTACCATGTATGTAAGTGTAATGGTTTCATTCCCCTTTTGATTTTTGTAATCTGGTCACTTCCTGACTGATAATACCAAGTGTTTAGTACTAATTTCAGAAAGCCTTTGGAAGTCTAAATCTGTTCAGCCACAAAACCTCTTTAATATTTGTGTTAATAGGTCAAAACGCCATGATGCACATGTCTTTAACGACAAAGTAAATCGCGCTAACCAGACTTTTTAAGCATTATATTTGATCATTATGTTATTTCCTGGTAATCAAATCTAGATTTTTGCTTGAGAAACTTGCAGTGGAAAAAAAATAATGCATTCCTGGGAGTAATTTCATTCCAGGATTCAGATGGTGGTTGTAAAGTGCCTGAAGGTTTGCTTTCACAGTTTATGATGTGCTCTGAGCTCCGTGATGGTATTATTGCCTTGTAATCACTCCAAAGTATCTGTTGTTCTCTGCTTAATTTGACACGTTGGAACATAATCCGGTGAAAGCAGCTTGTAATAACCATCTATGAGATTGACTTCATATGGTCACCCAATAAGATTCAAGTTCGGGTCGTTAAAATGGTTAGCGCTGATGATAAGTGTACATCGTAGGTAGGTGATCTTTGAGATCAGTTTAGTGCAACGCGAATGTTAAAGTAGACAGTAATGGATACCTGGGAGTCATTGCATGGCTGGGAGCAGCTGTCATGGCAGATATTAGTGGCTCGCACGTATCATATTGTTGATGTATATGACATCCACAATGAGGGGTGTTAACAGTTGTGATGTATTTACAGAAACGTTATTTACTGGTAATCCACAATTCATTACCAAGAGTAGCACAGTCTGTGTACATCCTTATGTACGTATAGAAGTTAATAGATTTATTTTCAACAAAATATGAAATTGGTTTATTCCAATTACTTGTGAAGTACAGAAAGATTCAGCAATCTTATATCTCAGTGATAACTATTTACAATATATATCAATGACTTGGATGAAGGAACAGAGTGTCTTGTGGCCAAATTTGCTGATGCTACAAAGATAGGTGGAAAAGCAAGTTGCGATGAGGACACAAAGTGTCTGCAAAGGGATATTGACAGGTTAAGCGAATGGGCAAAAATTTGGCAGATGGAATATAATGTGGGAAAATGTGAAGTCATCCACTTTGGGAGGAAAAATAAAAAAGCAAAATATTATTTGAATGGAGAAATACTACAAAATGCTGTGGTACAGAGGGATCTGGGTGTCCTCGTACATGAAACACAAAAAGTCAACATACAGGTGCAACAGGTAATCCAGAAGGGAAATGGAATATTGGCCTTTATTTCTAGGTATAAAAGCAGGGAAGTCATGTTACAACTGTACAGGATGCTGGTGAGACCACACCTGGAGTACTGCATACAGTTCTGGTGCCCTTATTTAAGGAAGGACATACTTGCATTGGAGGCAGTTCAGAGAAGGTTCACTAGGTTGATTCTGGGTATGGAAGGGTTGTCTTATGAGGAAAGATTGAACAGGTTAGGTCTATACTCATTGGAGTTTAGAAGAATGAGAGGAGATCTTATTGAAACATACAAGATTCTGAGGGGACTCGATAGGGTAGATGCTGAGAGGATGTTACCCCTCATGGGGGAATCTAAAACTAGGGGGCATAGACTCAGAATAAGGGGTCGCCCGTTTAAGACGGAAATTAGGAGGAATTTCTTCTCCCAGAGGGTCGTGAATCTTTGGAATTCTTTACCCCAAAAAGCTGTGGAGGCTGAGTCATTGAATACATTCAAGGCTGAGTTAGACAAATTTTTGATCAGCAAGGGAGTCAAAGGATATGGGGAAAGGCAGGAAAGTGGAGTTGAGGTAAAAATCAGATCAGCCATGATCTTATTAAATGGCGGAGCAGGCTCGAGGGGCCGAATGGCCTACTCCTGCTCCTATCTCTTATGGTCTTATAGAAACATACAGCACAGAAGGAGGCCGTTTGACCCATCGCGTCTGTACCGACTCTTTGAAAGAACTATCCAATTAGTTCCACTCCCCTGCTCTTTCCCCAAAGCCCTGCAAATTTTTCCCCTTCAAGTATTTACCCAATTCCCTTTTGAAAGTTACTATTGAATCTGCTTCCACCGCCCTTTCAGGCAGCGCATTCCAGATCATAACAACTGGCTGCATGGAAACATTTCTCCTCATCTTCCCTCTGGCTCTTTTGTCAATTACCGTAAATCTGTGTCCTCTGGTTACCGACCCTCCTGCCAGTGGAAACAGTTTCTCCTTATTTACTCTATCAAAAGCCCTCATAATTTTGAACACCTCTATTAAATCTCCCCTTAACCTTCTCTGCTCTAAGGAGAACAATCCCAGCTTCTCCAGTCTCTCCACGTAACTGAAGTCCCTCATCCCTGGTACCATTCTAGTAAATCTCTTCTGCACCCTCTCTAAGGCCTTGACATCTTTCCTAAAGTAATGTAGGAAAATGATTCTGTAAAATGTAATGACATAGAACGTACAGCATGGAAACAGGCCATGCGGCCCAACTGGTTCATCCCAGTGTTTATGCTTCACACGAGCCTCCCTCCTCCCTACTTCATCTCACACTATCAGCATATCCTTCTATTCCTTTCTCCCTCATGTATTTATCTAGCTTCCCCTTAAATGCATCTATGCTATTCATCTCAACTACTCCATGTAGTAGCGAGTTCCACATTCTCACCAGCCTCTGGGTAAAGAAGTTTCTCCTGAATTCCTTATTTATTATTCTTATCTTATATTTATGGCCCCTAGTCTTAGATTCCCCCGCAAGTGGAAATATCTTCTCTACATCTCCCCTGTCAAACCTTTTCATAACCTTTACGACCTCTATCGGGTCATCCCGCAGCCTTCTCTTTTCTAGAGAAAAGTGTCCCAGCCTGTTCAATCTTTCCTGATAGGTATAACCCCTCAATTCTGGTATCAAATGCTTGTTCATTACTAATGACAAATCTCATTAGTAACACCAGTTATTAGCTAAAGGTTTATGGTTCTGAAAATGTTTCTGAAAGCCACTAAAAGCTCTGCCAGAACCACTAAACTTCACATTAACTTGGTTCTTCTTGTTGCTCTTGTGTTCATTCTGAAGCTCTGATGTTCTACCAGCTTCTTGTTTTAAAAATTGGTTTCATGTTTAAGAATTGTGACACAAAGAAATGCAGTTAGTTCAATTACTAACCGGTAAAGCATTGTTACGTGGCCAGATATAGTGCAATTGTGCTCCTCCTGCCCGCACCCCCCTTGTCATAGCTGCTCTGCGAAATGTTAGCTTCATAAAATGCTGTTACTGTTCTCCTTTGAGCTCAGTTAACAATGACTTGTAGGAAAACTGGGTCGTACATATTAATGCAACTGCACCTTGTGTTCCATACTTGCATTTATATCGTGCCTTTCGTGACCTCAGCATGCCCCAAAGCGCTTTACAGCCAATGAAGTACTTTATGAAGTATAGTCACTGTAGTAATGTAGGAAACGTGGCAGCCAATTTGTGCACAGCAAGATCCCACAAACAGCAAAGTGATAATGACCAGATAACTTTTTTTTAATGATGTTGGTTGAGGGAGAAATATTGGCCTGGACACCAGGGAGAACTCCCCTGCTCTTCTTTGAATAGTGGCCATTGGATCTTTTACATTCATGTGAGAGGGTTGATGGACATCCCCTCTGACAGTGCAGCACTCCCTCAGTACTGCACTGGAGTGTCAGCCTAAATTTTATGCTCAAATGTCTGGAGTCAGACTTGAACCCACAGCCTTCTGATTTAGAGGTGAGAGTGCTACCTACTGAACCACAGCTGACACATGTCAGTTGTATGCTCTCTGATCCAAAACCACTAAGAACCCCATTTTAGACCTCAACCTTGGCTCAGTGGGTATCACTCGCGCCCCTAAGTCAGAAGGTCATGGGTTCAAGGCCCATTCCAGAGATTTGAGCACATAATCCAGGCTGACACTCCCAGTACAGTACGGAGGGAGTGCTGCACTGTCGGAGGGGCCGTCTTTTGGATGAGACTTTAAACCGAGGCCGTGCCTGCCCCCTCAAGTGGACGTTAAAGGTCCCACAGCCACTATTCGAAGAAGAGTAGGGGGGGTTCTCCCCAGTGTCCCAGCCAATATTTATCCCTCGATCAACATCACAAAAAAAAACAGATTATCTGGTCATTATCACATTGCTGTTTATGGGATCTTGCTGTGTGCAATTTAGCTGCTGCGTTTCCCTTCATTTCAACGGTGACTACACTTCAAAAGTACTTAATTGGCTGTAAAGCGCTTTGGGACATCCTGAGGTCATGAAAGGTGCTATATAAATGCAAGTCACCTTTCAAATGAAAGAGTGGTGCAAGCAGAATCAGTAGTAACTTTCATAAAGGGAATTGGATATATACTTGAAGGGAAAAAATTTGCAGGGCAACAGGGAAAGAGCAGTGGATAGTTAATTGGAAAGTTCTACCAAAGAGCCAGCGCAGGCACAATGGGCCAAAAGTCTTGCTTAGAAATATAAACAGAACAGTGGGTAATGGAAATATATCCACTATTTTCCATTTGCGCATTTTTTATTTCTATAAATGATTGTGTATCACACTATTAACTTGTTGTGGAAATCGAAGTTTTAGACATTTGTCTGGTTTTGCTTTCTCTTCTCTTTAGGTGAAACTGGTTCTTCAGAAATTGTACGAGAACAAGAAGATTGCCAATGCCACTCACAACATCTACGCTTACAGGTATAAGAAAGGCCACGTAATCTTAGAATCATATAGTAATTAGATAATGATCTAAATAGGATAGAAACTGAATTGGGAAGATCACTAAAAAGATTCATTCCTATAAATCATAGAATGATACAGCACAGAAGGAGGCCATTCAGCCCATCGTGTCTGTGCTGGCTCTTTGAAAGGGCTATCCAATTAGTCCCACTCCCCCCTGCTCCTTCCCCATAGCCCTGCAATTTTTCCCCCTTCAATTCAATTCCCTTTTGAAAGTTATTATTTTTGAATCTGCTTCCACCACCCTTTCAGGCAGTGAATTCCAGATCATAACAACTCGCTGGGCAAAAAAAATTCTCCTCATCTCCCCTCTGATTCTTTTGCCAATTACCTTAAATCTGTATCCTCTGGTTACCGACCCTCCTGCCAGTGGAAACAGTTTCTCCTTATTTAATGGTTAAAAACACATTTCAAACTATTTTATCCATTTTATTAAAGGAACTACTAATGTATCACACTATGGTTAATTTCCAACAGCTGTGTCGAAGTCTGGCTTTGCAATCAAGTATAGTGAATTGAATACATTGTGCAGTAATGTAACAAATGTTTTAAAGTTTCCAATTAAGTGTTGTGCATTTTACAGCAAGTGCAGAGCCAAGCAGTTGTAAATGTATCATTGCTAAGATGGATACATGGCATAATAATTACGTGGGACCTGAAGTTTTTTTTCCATGGGATACGAAAGTATGAATGCATAATCCATTCAACTGACGTTCCACTACTTTTGCAGAGGTATTAACTTATTTAAAATAAATAATAAAAATAACAGAGAGGAATTTCTTTGAATGAGTTAAGTGTTTGCACATTTATAACCCACAGCATCATTTCAGGTCAATGGTCTTTTTTATTAGAAAACATTATTTTCAGTTTTAGTTATTATCTTTAATGTATTTTAACGAAAAAAAAAATCATTGGTGCACATAGGGTCTAGATGTCGTGGGCATAACATTTTAACCTCTGAATTTAAATCCAGTACAAGCTAATAAGATTGATGTCCCTGTGGTGAGAGTCTTTAAGAAATGGCTTTTTGGTGTGTAAATCTAGGTGATGAGTGTTGAAAGGTTAACCACCATGAGATGAGGGCATTGCCATACCTGACCTCAATCCTATCCTCTCCTGACCTACCCACACACATTCAGGGGGCGCTGATTAGCAGAAGCTGATTTTTTTTCTCCCTCTATGGATTGAGGCCAGCTTTTAATGCTGAGAACAGCACAGAGTTCTGATGAAACGTTAACTCTGTTTATCTCTCTCCACAGATGCTGTCATAGAATCCATTGAAAGGTTACAGCACGGAAAGAGGCCATTCGGCCCATCGAGTCCGTGCCGGCTGTATGCAAGAGCAATCCAGCTAGTCCCACTTCCCTGCCCTGTCCCCATAGCCCTGCAAATTTTTTCCCTTCAAGTGCTTATCCTGTCCCCTTTTGAAGGCCATGATTGAATCTGCCTCCACCACCCCTTCAGGCAGTGCATTCCAGATCCTAACCACTTGCTGTGTAAAAAAGTTTTTCGTCATGTTACCTTTGGTTCTTTTGCCAATCACCTTAAATCTATGTCCTCTGGTTCTTGACCCTTCTGCCAATGGGAACAGTTTCTCTCTATCTGCTCTGTCTATGATGTGGAGATGCCGGTGATGGACTGGGGTGGCCAAATGTAAGGAATCTTACAACACCAGGTTATAGTCCAACAGTTTTATTTGAAAATCACAAGCTTTCGGAGATTATCTCCTTCGTCAGGTGAGTGAGTCACCTGACGAAGGAGATAATCTCCGAAAGCTTGTGATTTTCAAATAAAACTGTTGGACTATAACCTGGTGTTGTAAGATTCCTTACATTTGCTCTGTCTAGACCCTTCATGATTTTGAATACCTCTATCAAATCTCCTCTCAACCTTCTCTGTTCCAAGTAGAACAACCCCAGCTTCTCCAATCTATCCACATAACTAAAGTCCCTCATCCCTGGAATGATTCTAGTAAATCTTTTCTGCACCCTCTCTCGGGCCTTCACATCTTTCCTAAAGTGCAGTGCCCAGAACTGGACACAATACTCCAGTTGTGGCTGAACCAGTGTTTTATAAAGGTTCATCAAAACTTCCTTGCTTTTGTACTCTATGCCTCTATTTATAAAGCCCAGGATCCCGTATGCTTTTTTAACGGTTTTCTCAACCTGCCCTGCCACCTTCAACAGTTTGTGCACATATACCCCCAGATCTCTCTGTTCTTGTACCCCTTTTAGAATTGTGCCCTTTAGTTTATATTGCCTCTCCTCGTTCTTCCTACCAAAATGTATCACTTCACATTTTTCTGCATTAAATTTCACCTGCCACGTGTCCGCCCATTCCACCAGCTCGTCTATATCCTCTTGAAGTCCATTACTGTCCTCCTCGCTGTTCAGCACACTTCCAAGTTTTGTGTCATCTGCAAATTTTGAAATTGTGCCCTGTACACCCAAGTTCAAGTCATTAATATATATCAAGAAAAGCAGTGGTCCCAGCACCGACCCCTGGGGAACACCACTGTACACCTCCCTCCAGTCCGAAAAACAACCATTCACCACCACTCTCTGTTTCCTGTTGCTTAGCCAATTTCGTATCCTTGTGTCTGATCTGCTGAGTGTTTTCCAGCATTTTCTGTTTTTATTTCAGCACAGACCAGCTTGTTACACTTCGGGTAGGCGTAAAAGATCAGTAACGTTTCCCTCCCTCAGTTCGAGCTAGCACGGTCCGTCAAGTGGATTTGCAAATGGACCAGAAAAAGGAATCTCTTCCACAAGGTGTCTCAACGAGATGGAACTCCACATTTCAGATGGTTCAGCAACTGCTCAGAAATAGATTCATTATCACAGCCACGTTAGCTCCTCAGCAGCACATTCTATCAGTGCCCAAGTCGGCTGAATTTGACAAGTCGGAAGCCTTACTAGAACTCATTCGCTATGTGGCCGAGCTCTTTGGGGAGGAGATGTGTGCCTCCTGCTCCGTGCTTTCACCCACATTGCGCTATTTATTTTGTGTTATGATCGTCTCTCAGATGATGACCCCAGCGTATGTGGTCCAGAGACTTGAGCACTAAATCCAGGCTGACACTCCCAGTGCAGTACTGAAGGAGTGCTGCAGTGTAGGAGGTGCCGTTTTTCGGATAATTCAGCTTCTGTATTTTAGATTATTTTCACAGATGAGACTTTGGTCTATATGGTCTCAATTGTATCTTTACTAGCCCTGATATCTAGATAAGTTTCAGTTAGTGTGCCTAAGAGACCCAACAGAAAACCTTTTGCAATTGAATCTATCCAGTATTCAACAGGAATTTTCTTCCATCTTCAAAAAGCATGACAGCAGAACAATCACAGGCCTGGTTTTAGGTTCTTAACTATCGAGCAAATTTATTGAACAAAGGATGAAGAATCAAGTATATGACAGAAATGTAATATGTGTGTGTGTACGCGCGTGTGTGTATGTATATATATATATTATTTACATAGATATCCTAACCACCTCCTCAAGTAAAAAAAACAACAAAAGGTTGCAATTACGGCTGTCAAAATACAGGCCAGTCAGCCTAATGACGGTGGTGGGGGAGCTTTTAGAGACAATAATCCGGGACGGAATGAATTGTGACTTGGAAGAACTTTGAAAAAAAGCCAGCTTGGATTTGTTAAAGGCAAATCGTGTCCTGCAAACTTGATTGAGTTTTTTGATGAAGTGACGGAAAGGGTTGATGCGGGCAATGCAGTTGATGTTGTGTATATGGACTTTCAAAAGGCATTTGATAAAGTGCTACATTTTAGATTTGTTGGCAAAATGGAAGACTATGGGATTAATGGGGCAGTGGCAGCATGGATACAAAATTGGCTAAAGGACAGAAAGCAGAGTCATAGAAGTCATAGAAGTTTACAACATGGAAACAGGCCCTTCGGCCCAACATGTCCATGTCGCCCAGTTTATACCACTAAGCTAGTCCCAATTGCCTGCACTTGGCCCATATCCCTCTATACCCATCTTACCCATGTAACTGTCCAAATGCTTTTTAAAAGACAAAATTGTACCCGCCTCTACTGCTGCCTCTGGCAGCTCGTTCCAGACACTCACCACCCTTTGAGTGAAAGAATTGCCCCTCTGGACCCTTTTGTATCTCTCCCCTCTCACCTTAAATCTATGTCCCCTCGTTATAGACTCCCCTACCTTTGGGAAAAGATTTTGACTATCTACCTTATCTATGCCCCTCATTATTTTATAGACTTCTATAAGATCACCCCTTAACCTCCTACTCTCCAGGGAAAAAAGTCCCAGTCCATCTAACCTCTCCCTAGAAGTCAAAGAGAGTAGAGGTGAACGGTTGTTTTTCAGACTGGAGGGAAATAAACTGCACTCCATGATTCTATGGTTTAAAGTTGAGCTTGAAGATCAGCCATGATCTAATTGAATGGCAGAGCAGGCTCGAGGGGCTGAATGGCCTACTCCTGCTCCTATTTCTTATGTCAAGTGACTGCATTGTAGAAGTTTACACTTCTAGTCATGAGTTGTGTGATCTATAAAAAGGATGACTACAGTGTGAGGATTAATTGTTTAGGATATACTGCGAGGACAAGCAGACATTCCTGCAAGACTGTGAAGATGATGGAGAGACAGCAGCTGGTGGGCGCTTACTCCATCTTATGCAGGTAACAGAATACTTAACAACATTTAACAGAAATCCTTCATCTCTGTGGAAATTTAGTCTGATGTTACCATATAGTTTTACCATATAGCTTCCTTAAGCTAGAGATCTAATTATGTTGTTTAATTGTCATGCTATTTTTCACTCTCAATGAACATGCAGTCATAGAATCGTACAGCACAGAAGGAGGCCATTCGGCCCATCATGCCTGTGCTGGCTCTTTGAAAGAGCTATCCAATGAGTCCCACTCCCCTGCTTTTTCCCCACAGCCCTGCAAATTTTTCTTTTTCAAGTATTTATCCAATTCCCTTTTGAAAGCTACTATTGAATCTGCTTCCACTGCCCTTTCAGGCAGCGCATTCCAGATCATCACAACTTGCTGGGTAAAAAAATGTTTCCTCCCCTGCCCTCTGGCTCTTTTGCCGATTACCTTAAATCTGCCTCCTCTGGTTGCTGA
Source organism: Heptranchias perlo (assembly GCF_035084215.1). NCBI lineage: Eukaryota > Metazoa > Chordata > Chondrichthyes > Hexanchiformes > Hexanchidae > Heptranchias > Heptranchias perlo. Next base: position 3,925,798 of record NC_090327.1, read on the forward strand.
CCCTCCTGCCATTGGAAACAGTTTCTCCTTATCTACACTATCAAAACCCTTCATAATTTTGAACACCTCAATGAAATCTCCCCTTAACCTTCTCTGCTCCAAAGAGAACAACCCCAGCTTCTCCAGTCTCTCCACATAATGCACGTAGCATTCGTAACAAAATGGATGAGTTAATGGCACAAATAACGACGTATGGGTATGATCTTGTGGCCATTACAGAAACATGGCTGCAGGGTGACAACGACTGGGAATTAAATATGCCAGGGTATTTAACAATCAGGAAGGACAGGCAGGAAGGAAGGGGAGGTGGGGTGGCTATGTTAATAAGGGAAGGAATCACTGTAATACAGAGAAAAGATATTGGGACAAAGGATCAGGATAATGAAACAGTTTGGGTAGAGATAAGGAATAATAAGGGGCAAAAAACATTTGTGGGCGTAGTATATAGGCCTCCTAATAGTTGCAACTCTGCTGGAAGAAGCATTAATCAGGAAATAGTCGGGGCATGTAATAAGGGAACAGCTATAATTATGGGGGATTTTAACTATCATATTAACTGGACAAATCAAATTGGGCAGGGCAGCCTTGAGGAAGAGTTTATTGAGTGTATTAGGGATGGATTTCTTGAGCAGTATGTAACTGAACCAACAAGGGGGCAAGCAACCTTGGACCTGGTCCTGTGTAATGAGCCAGGGTTAATTAATAATGTCCTAGTTAAGGATCCCCTTGGAATGAGTGACCATAACATGGTTACATTCCATATCCAATTAGAAGGTGAGAAGGTTGGTTCTCAAACAAGCGTACTGAGCTTGAATAAAGGAGGCTATGATGGTATGAGAGCAGAATTGATTAAAGTGGACTGGGAAAATAGATTAAAGGGTAAGACGGTACATGAGCAGTGGTGTTCATTTAAGGAGTTATTTTACAACTTTCAAAAAATATATATTCCACTGAGGAAAAAAGGGTGTAAAAGAAATGACAGCCATCCGTGGCTAAGTAAAGAAATTAAGGATAGTATCCGACTAAAAACAAGGACATATAAGGTAGCCAAACTTAGTGGGAGGATAGAAGATTGGGAAGTCTTCAAAAGACAGCAAAAAGTAACGAAAGGATTGATTAAGAAAGGGAAGATAGATTATGAAAAGAAATTAGCAAAAAATATAAAAACAGATAGCAAGAGTTTCTACAGTTATATAAAAAGAAAAAGGGTGGCTAAGGCAAACGTAGGTCCCTTAGAGGATGAGACCGGGAAATTAATGGTGGGAAACATGGAGATGGCAAAAATGCTGAACAAATATTTTGTTTCAGTCTTTACGGTAGAGGACACTAAGAATGTCCCAACACTGGACAAACAGGGGGCTCGAGGGGGGGAGGAGCTAAATACGATTAAAATCACTAAGGAATTGGTACTCAGTAAATTAATGGGACTCAAGGCGGATAAATCCCCTGGACCTGATGGCTTACATCCTAGGGTCTTGAGGGAAGTGGCAGTAGGGATTGTGGATGCTTTGGTAATAATTTTCCAAAATTCTCTGGACTCGGCAAAGGTCCCGGCAGATTGGAAAACTGCCAATGTAACACCCTTATTTAAAAAGGGTAGTGGGCAGAAGGCTGGAAATTATAGACCAGCTAGCTTAACATCTGTGGTGGGTAAAATTTTGGAGTCTATTATTAAGGAGACAGTAGCAGAACATTTGGATAAACATAATTTAATAGGACAAAGTCAGCATGGCTTTACTAAGGGGAAGTCATGTCTGACAAATTTGCTTGAGTTCTTTGAGGATATAACGTACAGGGTGGATAAAGGGGAACCAGTGGACGTAGAGTATTTGGACTTCCAGAAGGCATTCGACAAGGTGCCACATAAAAGATTATTGCTCAAGATAAAGACTCACTGGATTGGGGGTAATATTCTGGCATGGGTGGAGGATTGGTTGTCTAACAGGAAGCAGAGAGTTGGGATAAATGGTACATTCTCGGACTGGCAACCTGTAGCCAGTGGTGTTCCGCAGGGGTCGGTGCTGGGTCCCCAACTCTTTACAATCTATATTAACGATTTGGAGGAGGGGACCGAGTGTAACATATCAAAGTTTGCAGATGATACAAAGATGGGAGGGAAAGTAGAGAGTGAGGAGGACATAAAAAACCTACAAGGGGATATAGACAGGCTGGGTGAGTGGGTGGAGATTTGGCAGATGCAATACAATATTGGAAAATGTGAGGTTATGCACTATGGCAGGAAAAATCGGAGAGCAAGTTATTATCTTAATGGCGAGCAACTGGAAAGTACTGCAGTACAAAGGGATCTGGGGGTCCTAGTGCAAGAAAATCAAAAAGTTAGTTTGCAGGTGCAGCAGGTGATCAAGAAGGCCAACGGAATGTTGGCTTTTATTGCTAGGGGGATAGAATATAAAAACAGGGAGGTATTGCTGCAGTTATATAAGGTATTGGTGAGACCGCACCTGGAATACTGCATACAGTTTTGGTCTCCATACTTAAGAAAAGACATACTTGCTCTCGAGGCAGTACAAAGAAGGTTCACTCGGTTAATCCCGGGGATGAGGGGGTGGACATATGAGGAGAGGTTGAGTAGATTGGGACTCTACTCATTGGAGTTCAGAAGAATGAGAGGCGATCTTATTGAAACATATAAGATTGTGAAGGGGCTTGATCGGGTGGATGTGGTAAGGATGTTCCCAAGGATGGGTGAAACTAGAACGAGGGGGCATAATCTTAGAATAAGGGGCTGCTCTTTCAAAACTGAGATGAGGAGAAACTTCTTCACTCAGAGGGTAGTAGGTCTGTGGAATTTGCTGCCCCAGGAAGCTGTGGAAGCTACATCATTAAATAAATTTAAAACAGAAATAGACAGTTTCCTAGAAGTAAAGGGAATTAGGGGTTACGGGGAGCGGGCAGGAAATTAGACATGAATTTAGATTTGAGGTTAGGATCAGATCAGCCATGATCTTATTGAATGGTGGAGCAGGCTCGAGGGGCCAATTGGCCTACTCCTGCTCCTATTTCTTATGTTCTTATGTTCTTATAACTGAAGTCCCTCATTCCTGGTACCATTCTAGTAAATCTCCTCTGCACCCTCTCTAAGGCCTTCACATCCTTCCTAAAGTGTGGTGCCTACAATTGGACACAATACTCCAGCTGAGGCCTAACCAGTGATTTATAAAGGTTTTCTTACGTGATATTTTAAAAAAATTGTTCCTATCTTTTGTGAACATTTCTACCTGCAACAGGGTTATTAATGAAGATTGAAGGAGTCCATTTCTTATCTACTGTTTTGCTTCAACAGATTTTAGATGTACGTAATGTGATGGTGGTAGTTTCACGGTGGTATGGGGGTATCCTGCTAGGCCCTGACCGCTTCAAACATATCAATAACTGTGCAAGAAATATACTTGTTGATGAAGGTTACAGCGAATTGACGGTAAGCCTGGACACTTAATACGGAATTGCTCAGAATGTAATACTAATGTGAATGACTACACAAGACATAGAACTGAGAGGTTACACCTATCAGGAAAGACTGAACAGGCTGGGGCTCTTTTCTCTAGAAAAGAGAAGGCTGAGGGGTGACCTGATAGAGGTCTGTAAAATTATTAAGGGGTTCGACAGGTAGACGTAGAGAAGATGTTTCCACTTGTGGGTGGAGTCCAAAACTAGCGGTCAGAAATATAAAATAGTCACTAATAAATCCAATAGGGAATTCAGTTGAAACTTCTTTACCCAGAGATTTGTGCAAGTGTGGAACTCGCTACCACAAGGAGTAGTTGAGGCAAATATAGCATAGATGCATTTAAGGGGAAGCTAGATAAGTACATGAGGGAGAAAGGAATAGAAGGATATGTTGATAGGGTTTGTAGGGTGGGAGGAGGCTCGTGTGGAGCATGAGCACCAGCATAGACCCATTCTGCCGAATGGCCTATTTCTGTGCTGTAAATTCTATGTAATTATTCTGCTGGCCTTATGTCTCAACTAATCCAGCTGTGGCAAATGCAATGGTCAATTGTTTAAACATAGTAAAAATGCTTCAGTACCATCTACCAACTTCCCTCGCTGGCTCGCTAAGAGTTGCAGTGACTGTAAAACATTTCACAACAACAACTTGCATTTATATAGCGCCTTTTAACATAGTTAAAAACGTCCCAAGGCACTTCACAGGAGCGATTATCAAACAAAATATGATGCCGAGCCACATAAGGAGATATTAGGACAGGTGACCAAAAGCTTGGTCCAAGAGGTAGGTTTTAAGGAGCGTCTTAAAGGAGGAGAAACGGGTAGAGAGGTTTAGGGAGGGAATTCCAGAGCTTAGGATCTAGGCAACTGAAGGCACAGCTGCCAATGGTGGCGTGATGGAAATCAAGACAAATAATGCTTTTTCTTTGGGGTATCTGACATGCATGAAAGCCCACCATCTCTCTGAACCAATCTGGTGAGAACCCTGCACACACTCACTCTCCCTGTGTAGAGAGAGAGAGAGAGAGAGAGAGACACACAACCCCCCCCCCCCCCCCCCCCGCTAATTTACCTAAGTGCAGAGTGCTTAGGTGTAGGTGGTCAGTGCCAAGAGTTAGGACCCTATTATTTTTTTTATTTGTTCATGGGATGCGGGCATCTCTGGCGAGGCCAACATTTATTGCCCATCCCTAATTGCCCTTGAGAAGGTGGTGGTGAGCCGCCTTCTTGAAGCGCTGCAGTCCGTGCGGTGAAGGTTCTCCCACAGTGCTGTTAGGAAGGGAGTTTCAGGATTTTGACCCAGCGACAATGAAGGAACGACGACATATTTCCAAGTTGGGATGGTGTGTGACTTGGAGGGGAACGTGCAGGTACATACGAATATAAGAACAGGAGTAGGCCATTCAGCCCCTCGTGCCTGCTCCGTCATTTGATAAGATCCATATACCCGCCTTTGGCCCATATCCCTTAATACCTTTGATTGCCAAAAAGCTATCTATCTCATGTTTAAATTTAGCAATTGAGCTAGTATCAATTGCCGTTTGCAGAAGAGAGTTCCAAACTTCTACCACCCTTTGTGTGTAGAAATGTTTTCTAATCTCGCTCCTGAAAGGTCTGGCTCTAATTTTTAGACTGTGCCCCCTACTCCTAAAATCCCCAACCAGCGGAAATAGTTTCTCTCTATCCACCCTATCTGTTCCCTTTAATATCTTATAAACTTCGATCAGATCACCCCTTAACCTTCGAAACTCCAGAGAATACAACCCCAATTTGTGTAATCCCTCCTCGTAACTTAACCCTTGAAGTCCAGGTATCATTCTAGTAAACCTACGCTGCACTCCCTCCAAGGCCAATATGTCCTTCCGAAGGTGCGGTGCCCAGAACTGCTCACAGTACTCCAGGTGCGGTCTAACCAGGGTTTTGTATAGCTGCAGCATAACTTCTGCCCCCTTGTACTCTGGTCCTCTAGATATAAAAGCCAGCATTCCATTAGCCTTATTGATGATTTTCTGCACCTGTTCATGACACTTCAATGATCTATGTACCTGAACCACTAGGTCCCTTTGGACATCCACTGTTTTTAACTTTTTACCATTTAGAAAATACCCTGCTGCCCTTGTCCTTCTAGGTGGTAGAGGTTGTGGGTTTGGGAGGTGCTGTCGAAGAAGCCTTGGCGAGTTGCTGCAGTGCATCCTGTGGATGGTACACACTGCAGCCGCGGTGCGCCGGTGGTAAAGGGAGTGAATGTTTAGGGTGGTGGATGGGGTGCCAATCAAGTGGGCTGCTTTGTCCTGGATGGTGTCGAGCTTCTTGAGTGTTGTTGGAGCTGCACTCATCCAGGCAAGTGGAGAGTATTCCATCACACTCCTGACTTGTGCCTTGTAGATGGTGGAAAAGCTTTGGGGAGTCAGGAGGTGAGTCACTCGCTGCAGAATACCCAGCCTCTGACCTGCTTTTGTAGCCACAGTATTTATGTGGCTGGTCCAGTTAAGTTTCTGGTCAATGGTGACCCCCGGGATGTTGATGGTGGGGGATTTGGCAATGGTAGTACCATTGAATGTCAAGGGGAGGTGGTTAGACTCTCTCTTGTTGGAGATGGTCATTGCCTGGCACTTGCCTGGCGTGAATGTTACTTGCCACTTATCAGCCCAAGCCTGGATATTGTTCAGGCCTTGCTGCATGCAGGCACGGACTGCTTCATTACCTGAGGGGTTGCGAATGGAACTGAACACTGTGCAATCATCAGCGAACATCCCCATTTCTGACCTTATGATGGAGGGAAGGTCATTGATGAAGCAGCTGAAGATGGTTGGGCCTAGGACACTGCCCTGAGGGACTCCTACGTGCAAGGTACTAAAGTTGTTTAACCAACTTAAACCGCGTACCCTACCAGTACAGAGTATTGGTAAGAATCATGCAGTACAGAAGGAGGCCATTCGGCCCATTGTTCCTGTGCTGGCAGCGAGTTGTTATGATCTGGAATGCTCTGCCTGAAAGGGTGGTGGAAGCAGCTTCAATAGTGACTTCCAAAAGGGAATTGGATAAATACTTGAAAAGGAAAAATTTACTTGGCTATGGGGAAAGAGTATGGGTGTGGGACTAATTGGATAGCTCTTTCAAAGGACGTTGCATTTGTTTTAACTAGGACAGTAGATTCTGAGCTGTTTTGATCTGTGATGAATCAGAGAATGATACAGCACAGAAGGAGGCCATTTGGTCCACCGTGCCTGTGCCGACTCTTTGAAAAAGCTATCCAATTAGTCCCATTCCTCTGCCCTATCCCAATAGCCCTGCAAATTTTTCCTTTTCAAGTATTTATCTAATTCCCTTTTGAAAGTTGCTATTGAATCTGTTCCCACCCTTTCAGGCAGTGCATTCCAGATCATAACAACTCGCTGCGTGAAAAAAATTCTTCTAATTCCCCCCCCGCCAAGATTTTTTGCCAATTACCATAAATCTGTGTCCTCTGGTTACCGACCCTCCTGCCAGTGGAAACAGTTTTTTATTTACTCTAACAGAACACCTCATAATTTTGAATTCCTCTGTTTAATCTCCTCTTAACCTTCTCTGCTCTAAGGAGAACAATCCCAGCTTCTCCAATCCACGTAACTGAAGTCCCTCATCCCTGATACCATTCTGAGATTATATGAGCGCATATTAGACACATTGATGACTGCAGAATACCCAGCCTCTGACCTGCTTTTGTAGCCACAGTATTTATGTGGCTGGTCCAGTTAAGTTTCTGGTCAATGGTGACCCCAGGATGTTGATGGTGGGGGATTCGGCAATGGTAGTACCATTGAATGTCAAGGGCAGGTGGTTAGACTCTCTCTTGTTGGAGATGGTCATTGCCTGGCACTTGCCTGGCGTGAATGTTACTTGCCACTTATCAGCCCAAGCCTGGATGTTGTTCAGGCCTTGCTGCATGCAGGCACGGACTGCTTCATTACCTGAGGGGTTGCGAATGAAACTGAACACTGTGCAATCATCAGCGAACATCCCCATTTCTGATATTAGACACATTGATGACTGTATCGGTGCCGTTTCCTGCTCTCGCCCCAAACTGGAAAATTTCATCAACTTTGCTTCCAATTTCCACCCTTCCCTCTCCTTCACATGGTCCATCTCCGACTCTTCCCTTCCTCGACTTCTCTATCTCCATTTCTGGGGATAGGCTTTCAACCAATGTCTATTATAACCCACCAACTCCCACAGCTACCTTGATTACACTTCCTCCCACCCCACTTCCTGTAAGGACTCTATTCCAGTTTCTCCATCTCCGTCATATCTATTCTGACAATCCCGCCTTCCGCACTGGTGCTTCCGATATGTCTTTCTTTTTCCTCAACCGAGGATTCCCCTCCACTGTAGTTGACAAGGCCCTCAACTGCGCCTGTCCTATTTCCCGCACTTCTGCCCTCACCCCTTCCCCTCCCTCCCAGAACCACGATAGGGTCCCCCTTGTCCTCACCTTCCACCCCACCAGCCTCCACATTCAACGTATCATCCTCCGCCATTTCCGCCACCTCCAGCGCGATCCCACCACCAAACACATCTTCCCCTGGCCCCCCCTTTCATCATTCCGAAGGGACCACTCCCTCTGCGACACCCTGGCCCACTCTTCCATCACCACCAATACCCGCTCTCCTCCCCACAGCACCTTCCCGTGCGGGCGCAGGAGATGCAACTCCTGCCCCTTCACCTTCGCCCTTCCCACCGTCCAGGGCCCCAAACACTCCACAAGACATACTAAAATTGGTTGCTTCACCTCTGAATATTGATTTGGATCCACAACGATAACAGCAACCTGCATTTATATAGCGCCTTTAACGTAGTAAAATGTCCCAAGGTGCTTGACAGGAGCGATTTTCAAACAAAATTTGACACCGAGCCACATAAGGAGATATTAGGACAGGTGACCAAAAACTTGGTCAAAGAGGTAGGTTTTAAGGAGCGTCTTAAAGGAGGAGAGAGAGGCAGAGAGGTTTATGGAGGGAATTCCAGAGCTCAGGTCCTAGGCAGCTGAAGGCATGGCCGCCAATGGTGGAGCGATGAAAATCAGGGATGTGCAAGAGGCAAGAATTGGAGGAGCGCAGAGATCTCAGAGGGTTGTAGGGCTGGAGGAGGTTACAGAGATAGGGAGGGGCGAGGCCATGGAGGGATTTGAAAACAAGGACAAGAATTTTAAAATCGAGCTGTTCCCGGACCGGGAGCCAATGTAGGTCAGCGAGCACAGGGGGTGATGGGTGAACAGGACTTGGTGTGAGTTAGGATACGGGCAGCAGAGTTTTGGATGAGCTCAAGTTTATGGTGAGTGGAAGATGGGAGGCCGGCCAGGAGAGCATTGGAATAGTCCAGTCTGAAGGTAACAAAGGCATGGATGAGGGTTTCAGCAGCAGATGAGCTGAGGCAGGGGCGGAGACGGGCGATGTTTCGGAGGTGGAAGTAGGCGGTCTTGGTCATGGAGCAGATATGTGGTCAGAAGCTCATCTCAGGGTCAAATAGGGCGCCAAGGTTGCGAATGGTTTGGTTCAGCCTCAGGCTGTGGCCAGGGAGAGGGATGGGAATGGTATTTGTGGCGGGGACTGAAGGCAATGGCTTCGATTTAGCCCAGAATGATGGGATGAAAGTTTATTTTCACTGGCTGTCATAAGGGCCCTGTAACGTCAGTGATGGTTGTATCATATGGCTGTTCCCAGCTCAAAACTACCTAGTTATCTTACTGCAGTTATGCAGGGCCTTGGTGAGACCACACCTGGAGTATTGTGTGCAGTTTTGGACTCCTTCCCTAAAAAAGGATATACTTGCCATAGAGGGGGTGCAGCAAAGGTTCACCAGACTGATTCCTGGGATGGCAGGACTGTCGTATGAGGAGAGATTGGGTCGACTAGGCCTGTATAAACTAGAGTTTTGAAGAATGAGAGGGGATCTCATTGAAACGTATAATTAAAATAAAAACAGGGCTAGACAGACTGGATACAGGGAGGATGTTTCCCCTGGCTGGGGGGGTCCAGAACGAGGGGTCACAGCCTCAGGATACAGGGTAGGACATTTAGGACTGAGATGAGGAGAAATTTCTTCACTCAGAGGGTGGTGAACCTGTGGAATTCTCTACCACAGAAGGCTGTGGAGGCCAAGTCACTGAATATATTTCAGAAGGAGCTGGACAGATTTCTAGACACAAAAGGCATCAAGGGGTATGGGGAGAGAGTGGGAATATGGTATTGAGATAGAGGATCGGCCATGATCATATTGAATTGCAGAGCAGGCTCGAAGGGCCAAATGGCCTACTTCTGCTCCTATTTTCTATGTTTCTATACCACTGAGTCAGAAGGTCATGGGTTCGAGCACCACTGCAGAGACTCAAGCACAAAATCCAGGCTGACACTCCCAGTGCAGTACTGAGGGAGTGCTGCATTGTCGGAGGGGCGGTACTGAGGGAGTGCTGCACTGTCGGAGGGGTAGTACTGAGGGAGTGCTGCACTGTCGGAGGGGTAGTACTGAGGGAGTGCTGCACTGTCGGAGGGGCTGTACTGAGGGAGTGCTGCACTGTCGGAGGGGCAGTACTGAGGGAGCGCTGCACTGTCAGAGGGATAGTACTGAGGGAGTGCTGCACTGTCGGAGGGGCTGTACTGAGGGAGTGCTGCACTGTCGGAGGGGCAGTACTGAGGGAGTGCTGCACTATCGGAGGTCCCATCTTTCGAATGAGACGTTAAACCGAGGCCCAGTCTGCCCTGTCAGATGGATGTAAAAGATCCTGTGGCATTATTTTGAAGAACAGCAGGGAAGTTCCCCCTGGTATCCTGGGCCCATATTTATCCCTCAATCAACATCATTAAAAAACAGATTATCTGATCATTACCACATTGCTGTTTGTGGGATCTTGCTGTGCGCAAATTGGCTGCCACGTTTCCTACATTACAACAGTGACTACACTTCAAAAGTACTTCATTGGCTCTAAAGTGCTTTGAGATGTCTTGAGGTCGTGAAAGGCGCTGTAGAAATGCAAGTCTTTCTTCTTTCTGTACTGCCGTGTTAATCAACACTTGTCAAACTAGGGTTGTTAAGAGCACATTAACTGCTGTTGGAAACCTGTAGCTGGGTGGTAGCTCGGTAGTTTCTCCACCTCTTTCTGAGCTCCTATTACTGTAGTTGTTATGCGCCTAATTAAGTATTTCAGTCAGAGTAACTATAATAACAACAAACTTGCATTTATACAGCGCCTTTAACATAATGAAACGTCCCAAGGCGCTTCATAGAAGCATTATCAGACAAAATTTGACTCCGAGCCCACATAAGGAGATATCAGCTTGGTCAAAGATGTAGATTTTAAGGAGCATCTTGAAGGAGGAGAGAGAGGTGGAGAGGTTTAGGGAGGGAATTCCGGAGCTTAGGGCCTAGACAGCTGAAAGATCGGCCGCCAATGGTGGGTCGATGAAAATCGGGGATACTCTTTCCCCGTAGCCCTGCAGATTTTTTCCCTTCAAATATTTATCAATTCCTTTTTGAAAGCCATGATTGAATCTGTTTCCACTACCCTTTCAGGCAGAGCATTCCAGATCATAACCACTCGCTGCGTAAAAATGTTTTTCCTTATGTCGCCTTTGGTTCTTTTGCCAATCATCTTCAATCTGTGTCCTCTGGTTCTCAACCCTTCCGCCAATGGGAACAGTTTCTCTTTATTTACTTTATCCAAACCTTCATGATTTTGAACACTTCTATCAAAACTCCTCTCAACCTTCTCTGCTCTAAGGAGAACAACTCCAGCTCCTCCAGTCTATCCACGTAACTGAAGTCCCTCATCCCTGGAATCATTCTAGTAAATTTTTTCTGCACCCTCTCTCATAACCAAGTAAATTGTGAATTCTAATTTCTTTATGATGTATGTATTGTACATGGCAGTTCATTCTGTAGTTATTTAGTAAGGGATGTGAAGTAGTTACTGCATTTGTACCTTTTGTATTTATTTATAATGTATGCTTGGAATTGTACTTCAGTGATATCTCAGTAGGGTAGCACAACCCGTCAATATAAATGCAGTCGACTCACTTATAGGTGCCCACTTTACTGCCTCTGACTTTTACATGATTGCTCAGTTACACAGCAGGTTTGCTGCACATAGGAATATAGGAGCAGGAGCAGGCCATTCAGCCCTTTGAACTTGTTCCGCCATTCAATTGGATCATGGCTGGTCTGTATCTCAACTCCATCTACACGCCTTGGTTCCGTAACCCTTAATACCCTTACCCAACAAAAATCTATCAATCTCAGTTTTGAAATATTCCCCCAGCCGCAACAGCTTTTTGGGGGAGAGAGTTCCAGATTTCCACTCCCCTTTGTGTGAAGAAGTGCTTCCTGACATCACCCCTGAATGGCCTAGCTCTAATTTTAAAGTTATGCCCCCTTGTTCTGGACTCCCCCCACCAGAGGAAATGGTTTCTCTCTATCTACCCTATCAGATCCTTTAATCAGCTTAAACACCTCAATTAGATCACCCCTTAATCTTCTATACTCTCGGGAATACAAGCCGAGTCTGTGCAACCTGTCGTCATAATTTAACCCTTTTGGCCCCGGTATCATTCTGGTGAATCTGCGCTGCACCCCCTCCAAGGCCGATATATCCTTCCTGAGGTGCGGTGCCCAGAACTGAAGGCAGTATCTCCAGATACGATCTAACCAGAACTTTAATTAACTGTGGCATAATTTCCACCCCTTTGTATTCCAGCCCCCTTGAGATAAAAGCCAATATTCCATTAGACTTTTTAATTATTTTTTGTACCTGTCCACTAGCTTTTAGTGATTTCTGTACATGGCCCCCTAAATCTCTCTGCTCATCCATAGTTCCCGGCTTTTCGCCACTTAGAAAATACTCTGATCTATCTTTCTTAGGTCCAAAGTGGACGACCTCACACTTTCCCACATTGCACTCCATCTGCCACAGTTTTGCCCACTCATTTAATCTATCAATGTCCCTTTGCAACTTTCTGCTCCCATCTACACTCTTTACTGTGCCGCCTGACTTAGTGTCATGAACTGCATATTTCAGAATATTTTAATGCTGATCAGTTCAAGGCATTTTATTTTTAATTTTTTTAAATTTCAGGATGAGGCATCAAAGACATCAACAAAGAGCAAAAAACAAAAGGGCAAGAAAGGAAAATAACAAGAAGAAACACAGATATTTTGTAATTTATGACCGTATGTGAGACCAAGAAATATTAATTTTTTCAAAATATGTGGATCAGTCCCTTTAATTTCACAACTGAAGACAGAAGAAAGTGTAATAATAAATAAACATTGCCGAACCCAGTCAACTTCCTCTTTCATATTTCACAAACCAGCTCTGCCTCCTCAGCCCTACAAATCACACAGATGCTATTGGCTCCGTGGACCCGAATCCCGAAGGATAATTCAAACCAAGACAATTATTTGCTTTAGGTTTCCCCGGAGCCCTGGACAAAACGTTGAAGTGTTGAGTAAAAATCCGTTTGCCCGTGAGCATTAATGTTTGAAGGATGCGGATTAAATTCATGCAAAATTCACTGCGCGTGTATATATTCAAATGCACGTAGATTAATATTACGAAATGGCTGGCAAATGTCGTGCTGTATATATAGACCCTGAACAAAGGAACAAGACATTATCTCCTTTCGAGTATTGGCTCAAAACAGTTGCAGAGGAATCGAGGCTCTGCAGCATTGTTTAGCCCACACGAGCTCCAGTAACCTGGCCCCTCAAAGCACAATTTACTTTGCTCACATTTATTATTTTTGCTGGTTTTGTCTTGTATTGAATTCTGTGGGCCTGAAGGGTTGTTCTTAGCACTGTTGCCTCATCCATAAACTCTGCTGCCCATATCCTAAGTCGCACCAAGCGCCCCACCCCCCCGCCCCGTTCACCCATCACTCCCGTGCTGTCTGGCCTGCATCGGCTACCGGTCCAGCAAAGGGAAAGCTAGACAAGTACGTGAGGGAGAAGGGGTTGGTCGATCGGGTACGGTGAAGTGAATGGAATGGGAGGAGGCTCGTGTGGAGCGTAAACACCGCCTTAGACCCGTTGGGCCGAATGGCCTGTTTCCATGCTGTAAATTCTGTGTAATTATTCACCTCCTTTCAAAAGACTACATCTTTGACTGTCAGTTCTCCCCCCCCCCACCCCCTCCTCATTTCCTGTTTGGTGTTCTTCTCTCCCCCTTTTATAGTCCTCTGATATTCTGCTACATCAGGGACAGTATAAAAATGCAAGAATTTGTTCACGAGCTAACCATTTTGGATTTTATATATTTGGTTTGTAGCAGCCCAGAATGGCATTTGCATTAAACCTGTTCTCTGTCTTGTAACTTCTATGTATGTATTTTTTATGTGGGAAACCATGAGGATTTTTATTTATACGGTGGAAGGAACAAAGTGCATATTTTGGCAAGGAAAACAGAACTAGAAATTCTTCGATTATGAGAGAGAGAGGAATAGCTGTAGGCACAGATTTTGTGGACCATTTTGTGATCATTTGGGGGTCTAGTTTCTGCTTGTTTTCGCCAGTAGTATCAGCACAATCCGGGGGGAATCAGCCCGACCAGCGCAAAAGATCGGGGGAATTTTAAACGTGAGTTCTGCCCAGATCCACGTACGTTCGTGTTTTCCGCGATCTTTTCCGCTGGTTCAAGATTCACTTTCCCCGGTTCAGGCCCCGTCCACGAGACTGGCCGCGCACTCCCCCCGGGTCGACATTGCGAGATTCCACCGATCGCACTGGTTCGGGAAGGTTCTTCAAATTGCGTTCGTTTCCTTAGGCGAACAGGCACCAGTCAGCACGTTTTAAAAGCATTTGCATATCAAAAAATATTTAATTTACTAAGAAACTGACCAGTGTGCACCAACGAAACTATTAAATGGTTCAGTGTAGTTTTTTTTAAAGTCATTTTCAGTGATTTTAAATCTGGTCACTCACAGGCTGAGGACTGGACAACCTTATTAAAAAGGCTTATTTTTGGTGATAAACCCATATTCAGCTGTATTAATAAAACTGCACCAGGTCACCGCTCTTAAATACATCAAGGAATACTCTTTAATGGAAAGAAAAAAAAGGATACGATTACATTCTATTACGTGTGGTCCATGGAAGATTTTACAATCGGGAAATTGCGCCCAAAGCGGAAACTCTACTCCTGATTTGTATGGTCTACGCGGGTCCTGTAACTTGCAACCTGTGATACAATACCGCAAATATCTAAAGGAAGAAGCCAAGTTTTAAAGCAGGCATTGGGGAGGACCAGGGGGACAGGAGTTTAAACTATTTGAAGAGTAGGAACAGACTGGATGTTGGGCGGTTCTTTTTCCCCAGGGAGCAGTGAGCCTCTGGAATGTGTTGCCGGAGGGTGAGGTGGGAGCTGACTCTCTGCCTTCAAGAGGGAGCTGGACCGTTTCCTGACTGGGGGCAGAGATCGCATCATAGAGAAGGGAAGTGTCTTTATAGATAACACTCGGTCCGTGTGATCCCCTGGACTGGTTTCAATCGACTTGAGTATTTTTTCCCTTATTGGCCCTGGGTTTTAGCTCCGTTTTTTTTTTTCCCCTCCCAGGAGATTACATTGGCCGTGGGGATGCGGGGGAGGGAAGGAATTGTCTAGTCACGATGCTCCGACCACCATGAGTGTGTGGGGCGGGCTTGATGGACCAGCTGGTCTTTTCCTGCCCGTTAATTTTGTATGTTCGTTTTTAGCAAGACCAACTGTAGGGCCCAGTCTCTGATATATTGGTTGAATAAAGTCCCTCAAACGGTGGGTTATATAGAGGAAAAGAGTCAGGAGGACCAATAGATTACCAACACCTAGTTTTAAACCCCTTAGTTATCACAATAGGCTCAGAGAGTTGGGTCTTTTTACTCCAGAAAAATACAAATTCGGGGGTGATTTGATTGAAGTATTAAAATGGTGAAGTGATTCGGCTGTGTCCATGTGGGTGGACTATTTGAATTAGATAGGTTAGAGAGAACAAGGAGACATGTCCTTAAGCTACATAAACATCTTGGACCTCAGGAATAAGTTTCTGGCTCGTCGAGTGAGTGTGGATTAGCAGCAAGTGTTCGAAAGGGAGCTGGATGAGCATTTAGCAGAGGCTGACCGCGCTGCATACAAAAGGTAGGTGGAATGTTGGGTGGTGTACCTCGTGGTCACTCTTATCTCCAGGAACCCATTTTTCATAAAAATCATACAGCACAGTAGGAGGCCATTCGGCCCATTGTGCCTGTGCTGGCTCTTTGAAAGAGCTATCCAATTATTCCCACACTCCCCTGCTCTTTCCCCGTTGCCCTGCAAATTTTTCCTTTACAAGTCTTTATCCAATTCCCTTTTGAAAGTTACTATTGAATCTGCTTCCCCCCTTTCAGGGAGCGCATTCCAGATCATAACAACTCACTATGTAAAAATATTTTTCCTCATCTCACCTCTGGTTCTTTTTGCCAATTACCATAAATCTGTGTCCTCTGGTTACTGAACCCCCTGTCAGTGGAAATAGTTTATCCCTGTCTACCCTATCAAAACCATTCATAATTTTGAACACCTCTATTAAATCTCCCCTTAAATTTCTCTGCTCCAAGGAGAACAATCCCAGCTTCTCCAGTCTCTCCACAAAACTGAAGTCCTTCATCCTTGGTATCATTCTAGTAAATCTCCTCTGCACCCTCTCTAAAGCCTTGTCATCCTTCCTAAAGTGCGGTGCCCAGAATTGGACACAATCCTCCAGCTGAGGCCTAACCAGTGTTTTATAAAGGTTTAGCATAACTTCCTTGCTTTTGTACTCTTTGCCTCTATTAATAAAGCCAAGGATCCCATATGCTTTTTTAACAGCCTTCTCAACTTGTCCTACCACCTTTTAAATCTTTGTGAACGTAAACCCCCAGATCTCCTCCCGATCTCGTTCAGAGGTCTGAGAAGAATTTTCCAGAATTCTTTTCCCGCCTGAATTTCAATCAGTTTTTTTGCCTCTCCTAGGAGACAACATGTCTGGCGGTGAGTGGGAAGCATTGAGTGTCGTGACTGAATGGAACGGCTGGTCTTTCTCGGTCCGTCTTTTTCGTGTTCGTAAGTCAAGTGAATCGAAAGTCCTTAGTTTTAAACAGTTTTGAAATAAATAGAAAGAAAGAAGTTGTATTTCACGACCTTTCACGACCTCAGGACATCCCAAAGCGCTTTACAGCCAATGAAGTACTTTCGAAGTGTAGTCACTGTTGTAATGTAGGAAACGTGGCAGCCAATTTGCGCACAGCAAGATCCCACAAACAGCAATGTGATAAATGACCAGATAATCTGCTTTAGTGATGTTGGTTGAGGGATAAATATTGACCCAGGACACCGGGGAGAACTCCCCTGCTCTTCGAAATATTGGCCGTTGGATCTTTTACGTCCGCCTGAGAGGGCAGACTCTGTTTAACATCTCATCCTAAAGAAGTTACAACACTGGAACGGGCCATTCAACCCAGGTAGATTATGTTGGCATTTACCCTCCATGCCAGCAAATAATAACACCAGTTCTTCTGCATTGGTTTAATAGTTAAGCCTTTATCAGGTGTCGGCTGTAGCTCAATTGGTAGCACCCTCGCCTCAGTCAGAAGGTTGCGATTTCAAGTCACACTCCAGGGACGTGCACGTATTCCAGGCCGACACTTCATTGCAGCACCGAAGGAGTGCTGTACTGTCGGAGGTGCCATCGTTATGAGATGCTAAATCAAGGCCCCGTCTGCCCTCTCGGGGGGACGTAAAAGATCCTACGGCACTATTCGAAGAAGAGCATGGGGAGTTCTCCCCAGTGTCCTGGCCAATACCCCTCAACCAAAACCTAAAACAGATTATCTGGTCACTTATCTCATTGCTGTTTGTGGGATCTTGCTGTGCACAGAATTGGCTGCCGGGTTTCCTACATTTCAACAGTGATTACACTTCAAAAAGTACTTCATTGGCCGTAAGGCACTTTGGGACATTGAAAAGCGCTATATAAATGCAAGTCTTTCTTTCTTTACATAGGCTTGCTGCAGCAACAATTCAGTTTACGCTACAGCATCTGTTCAATCAAAACAGTGAAACTTTACAACAACAGCAACTTGCATTTATACAGCGCCTTTAACGTAGTAAAATGTCCCAAGGAGCTTCACAGGAGCGATTATCAAACAAAATTTGACACCGAGCCGCATAACGAGATATTAGGACAGGCGACCAAAAGCTCGTTCAAAGAGGTAGGTTTTAAGGAGCGTCTTAAAGGAGGAGAGAGAGGCGGAGAGGTTTAGGGAGGGAATTCCAGAGCTTGGGGCCGAGGCAGCTGAATGTACGGCCGCCAATGGTGGAGCGACGAAAGTCGGGGATGCGCGAGAGGCCAGAATTGGAGGAGCGCAGAGATCTCGGAAGTGACGGGGGAGCTGACGCGCCTCATTTGTCTGAGGGTGCAACAGGGGCGCAAAAACAGGAAACTTGAGTCTGCAGCGCCACCTGGCTGAGGGGGGCCGAATGCCAATGAGCCCCGTCGGGGTTTATCAGGCAGGTCACAGGATGGGCCGAAAAAGATTAAGGAAACTCGGGTACACAAGTGGCAGGTATTACTTCCACCCGAGTTCCTTCATTTGAAATCGATCCTAAAATTGATACGGGTACGTCAAAAGTTGCAGTTAACGTTTCATGTCTAGTACTGGGGGGTCAGTGCATCAAAAATTTCATTCGCCATCTTCTACTACTTATAGTGCATCGCAAGGTGAGCCTGTTATGATCTATCAAGTTACTTTTCTGTTCCGTTTTCAACCTTAAATTCAGGTAAGTGCAGAAATGAAACTCTTTCCCTGTCTCTGTGTTTTCCTACAGTATATTCGTCTGCTGCAATTGTACACGTGTGAAATTGAAATAAATTGTCACAAAAGAACCAGGGGGGGAGGTGAGGAGAGTTTTTTTTTTAACGCAGCGAGTTGTTACGATCTGAAATGCGCTGCCTGAAAGGGAGGTGGAAGCAGATTCAGTGGTAACTTTCAAAAGGGAATTGGATATAAACTTGAAGGGGAAAAATTACATCGATACTACAGCACAGATACAGGCCATTCGGCCCTACTCGTCAATGCTGGCATTTATGCTCCACACGAGCCTCCTCTCTTGCTACTTCACCTCACCCTATCAGCATATCCTTCTATTCCTTTCTCCCTCATGTGTTTATCTGGCTTCCCCTTAAATACATCTACGCTATTTGCCTCAATTACTCCTTGTGGTAGTGAGTTCCACATTCTAACCACTCTGGGTAAAGAAGTTTCTCCTGAATTCCCTATTGGATTTATTAGCGGCTATTTTATATTTATGACCTCTAGTTTTGGACTCCCCCACAAGTAGAAATGTTTTTTCTATGTCTACCCTATCGAACCCTTTCATTATCTTAAAGGTCTCTATTAGGTCACCCCTCAGCCTTCTCTTTTCTAGAGTAAAGAGCCCCAGCCTGTTCAGCCTTTCCTGATGAGGATATCCTCTCAGTTCTGGTATCATCCTAGTAAATATTTTTTGCACCTTCTCCAGTGCCTCTATATCCTTTTTATAATATGGAGACCAGAACTGTTCACAGTACTCCAAGTGTGGTCTAACCAAGGTTCTATAGAAGTTTAATATAACTTCTCTGCTTTTCAATTCTATCCCTCGAGAAATGAACCCCAGTGCTTGATTTGCCTTTCAATGGCTTTATTAACCTGGAGGACTATGACATTTTTTTTTAAAGTATGCATTTATCTAGTGCCTTTCAGAACATCCTAAAACCAATGAAGTACTTTTTTGAAGTGTAGTCACTGTTGTAATGTAGGAAACGTGGCAGCCAATTTGCACACAGCAAGGTCCCACAAACAGCAATGTGATAACGACCAGATAATCTGTTTATTAGTGATGTTGGTTGAGAGATAAATATTGGCCGGTTCATCGGGGAGAGCTCCCCTATCGGGAAAGAGCAGGGGAATGGGATTAGTTTGGATAGCTCTTTCAAAGAGCTGGCAGAGATGCGATGGGCTGAATGGCCTCCTTCTGTGCTGTACGATTCCATGATTCTGTGACGTATACATGCTTTACAAAACAAGGCAATTTGTGACTATTTAGATCCACAACTTGCAATTTTTTCACTTTTAGAAATCACAACATGATTTTTAATACCTTTCAACTTGCCATATATGAAATTATTTTTAATTAAATACATTTAAAGGGCACTTTTTGGGTGAAGTTTAGGTAACTGTACGTCCATCAAGTAATAAAAAGTGTGGAAATGGCTTTTTTTTCCCCACTTGCTCTTTGTTCTCCATGAGATTCAACCTTGAATAAACCATCCCATAGTGAGTGGTTTCCAATGGTAACTAACACTAGACAAAGAATGGATGAAAAATGGTGAATGGAATACTTAATTGTGCAAATAATAGGGTAATAATAGTGGGGGATTTCAACTTCCCCAATATTAACTGGGATACTCAGAGTGTAAAAGGCTTAGAGGGTACAAAATTCTTAACGTGCATCCAGGAGAGCTTTTTGAGCCAGCATGTAGAAAGTCCTACAAGAGAGGGGGCGGTACTGGACCTATTTCTAGGGAATGTGGCCGGCCAACTGGAAGAAGTGCTAGTAGGTGAGCACTTTGGTGACAGTGACCATAATTCGGTGAGATTTAAGGTGGTCATGGAAAAGGATAGGGAGGGGCCGGAAATAAAGGTTCTAAATTGGGGGAAGGCCGATTTTGGTAGGATAAGGCAGGATCTGGCCAAAATGGACTGGGATCAGCTGCTTGTAGGAAAATCCGCATCGGAGCAATGGGAGTCTTTCAGAAGGGAGATTGAGACCATACAATGGCAACATGTTCCCGTAAAGGTCAAGGGTGGTTCCAAGAACTCCAGGGAACCTTGGATGTCAGGGGATATACGAGAATGGATTAGGAAAAAAAGGAGGGCTTTTGGCAGATACAAAAGGCTAAAGACGGAGGAAGCCCTAGAGGAGTACAAAAAGTGCAGCGGGATACTTAAAAAAGAAATTAGGAGATCAAGGAGGGGCCATGAAATAACACTGGCGAGCAAAATAAAGGAAAATCCTAAGATGTTTTATAAGTATATTAAGGGTAAGAGGATGACTAGGGAAAAAATAGGGCCCATTAGGGACAAAAATGGCAATCTGTGTGTGGAGCCGGCAGATGTAGGAGGGGTTCTAAATGAATTTTTTGCATCTGTTTTCACTATGGAGAAGGACGATGTAGACATAGAAATACGGCAGGGGGACTGTGATATACTCGAACATATTAACATCGAGCGGGAGGAGGTATTGGCGGTTTTAGCAGGCCTAAAAATGGATAAATCCCCAGGCCCGGACGAAATGTATCCCAGGCTACTGTGTGAGGCAAAGGAGGAGATTGCGGGGGCTCTAACACATTTATTCAGAACCTCTCTGGCCACAGGGGATGTGCCAGAGGACTGGAGAACCGCTAATGTAGTACCATTATTCAAGAAGGGGAGTAGGGAAAAACCGGGGAACTACAGGCCAGTGAGCCTAACATCAGTGGTAGGAAAATTATTGGAGAAAATTCTGAAGGACAAAATTAGTCTCCACTTGGAGAAGCAAGGATTAATCAGGGATAGTCAACATGGCTTTGTCAAGGGAAGATCATGTCTGACTAATTTGATTGAATTTTTTGAGGGGGTGACTAGGCGTGTGGATGAGTGTAACGCAGTGGATGTGGTATACATGGATTTCAGTAAGGCCTTCGATAAAGTCCCCCACAGGAGACTGGTCAAGAAGGTACGAGCCCATGGAATCCAGGGTGCCTTGGCACTTTGGATACAAAACTGGCTTAGTGGCAGAAGGCAGAGGGTGATGGTCGAAGGTTGTTTTTGTGACTGGAAGCCTGTGGCCAGTGGGGCACCACAGGGATCGGTGCTGGGTCCCTTGCTGTTTGTGGTCTACATTAATGACTTGGATATGAATGTAAAAGGTATGATCAGTAAGTTCGCTGATGATACAAAAATTGGTAGGGTGGTAAATAGCGAGGAGGATAGCCTCAGTCTGCAGGACTGAGGCTATATACCTTGGTCAGATGGGCGGAACAGTGGCAAATGGAATTTAACCCGGAAAAGTGCGAGGTGATGCACTTTGGAGGGACTAACAAGGCAAGGGAATACACAATGAATGGGAGGACCCGAGACAAGACAGAGGGTCAGAGGGATCTTGGTGTGCAAGTTCACAGATCCCTGAAGGCGGCGGAACAGGTAGATAAGGTGGTAAAGAAGGCATATGGGATACTTGCCTTTATTAGCCGAGGCATAGAATATAAGAGCAAGGAGGTTATGATGGAGCTGTATAAAACACTGGTTAGGCCACAGCTGGAGTACTGTGTGCAGTTCTGGTCGCCACACTACAGGAAGGATGTGATCGCTTTGGAGAGGGTGCAGAGGAGATTCACCAGGATGTTACCAGGGCTGGAGCGCTTCAGCTATGAAGAGAGACTGGGAAGATTGGGTTTGTTTTCCTTGGAGCAGAGGAGGCTGAGGGGGGACATGATTGAGGTGTACAAAATTATGAGGGGCACAGATAGGATGGATACTAAGGAGCTTTTTCCCTTCGTTGAGGGTTCTATAACAAGGGGACATAGATTCAAGGTAAAAGGCGGGAGGTTTAGAGGGGATTTGAGAAAGAACTTTTACACCCAGAGGGTGGTTGGAGTCTGGAACTCACTGCCTGAAAGGGTTGTGGAGGCAGGAACCCTCACAACATTCAAGAAGCATTTGGATGAGCACTTGAAATGCCATAGCATACAAGGCTACGGACCAAATGCTGGAATATGGGATTAGAGTAGACAGGGCTTGATGGCCGGCGTGGACACGATGGGCCGAAGGGCCTCTATCCGTGCTCTATAACTCTATGACTCTATGACTATGACAAATGTCAGAACCTTGTCTTTGGAGGGGGGAAACCTCCAGCTTATTATGGTACCCGTCAAATTATCTTTATTCCTGTAACAAGTCTTCATACTAAGGAAGTTAAAGATAGTATCAAATTGAAAGAAAAAGCATACAATTCTGCGAAGATAAGTGGCAGGTCAGAAGATTGGACAGAATATAAAAAACAGGAAAGAATGACTAAAAAAATAATAAGGAGGGAGAAATGAGAGTACGAGGGAAAGCTAGCTAGAAATATAAAAACAGATAGTAAGAGTTTCTACAGGTATTTAAAAAGGAAAAGAGTAAGTAAAGTGAGCGTTGGTCCTCTAGAGAGTGAGTCTGGGGAATTAATAATGGAGAATAAGGAAATGGCGGATGAATTGAACAGATATATTTTGCGTCCGTCTTCACTGGAGAGGATACAAATAACATGCCTGGAATAATTGTGAATCAAGAGGTGAAAGGGAGGGAGGAACTTAAAACATTTACAATCTCCAGGGAAAGGGTTCTGAAAAAAATATTAGAACTAAAAGCCGACAAGTCCCCAGGTCCTGACGGACTTCATCCTAGGGTCTTAAAAGAAGTGGCTGCAGAGATAGTAGATACATTGGTATTAATTTTCCAAAATTCCTTAGATTCTGGAAATTAGGGTCCCATCAGATTGGAAAATAGCAAATGTAACGCCTCTATTCAAGAGAGGAGGGAGACAGAAAGCAGGAAACTACAGGCCAGTTAGCAGGTAGACGGGAAAGTAGGGTTGAGGTCACAATCAGATCAGCCACGATCTTATCAAATGGCAAAGCAGGCTCGAGGGGCCGAATGGCCTACTCCTCTTAATTCGTATGTTCGTATACTGAAAATCTTGTGTTTTTGTTGTTTTAAACAAATTGCTTTTCACTTGTGAATTTCTCTTTCTGTTGACAATTGCATCTGGGGCACTTCACCTGATTTGAGACAATTGAAATAAATATTTTTGTCTTCTTCAAAGACAAAAATGGGAGTAAAATAACAAATGAAAAGCGCAAAATCAGATCAGCCATGATCTCATTGAATGGCGGAGCAGGCTCGAGGGGCCGAATGGCCTACTCCTGCTCCTATCTCTTATGGTCTTATTTCTCAGCCGTATTTGTACTCTTAACTATGTTCATATTCTGAATAAAACGGATAAAAATTGACATATTTAGTCTATCCTAAACCTGTTTGATCCTTACTCAATGGCAGACAAATGGACTAGTAAATAAAATCAAAGGGCCAGACCTTGCTGGGATGGGGCATCTCACAGCATGCCCCGTTAGTTAGACCGTCTCCTGCATCCTTCAGCTCGAATTTAATTTGCTGGAAGTGCGAGCTGATAACGGGGCAGTGAGGTTCAACGGAGCATCTGGGACCTTAGTGAACGACGGGACCAACAGTCTATCTCCTTAACCGATGAGATTTAAGGATTGAGAAAGAAACAGAGGAAGGACTGAAAGGGAAATAGGATAAATTCAAAGTCAAATCAGGTACAGAAAGAGAAAAAAAAAGAGGGAAAGAAAGATGGGATTAAGAGAGAGAAAAAAGAGGCAGAAAGGAAAAGAAAAAAAATTGAAGTTTTTTTAAAACTCTGACAATAATTCACTACCTGTAGGAATGAGACTCAACAGTTTAAATTATTCCCTTTCTGGGCCGGAGAGGTTGATTGGCATCACATTAACAATTATCAAGTTGTTAAAAGGGTACTCACCCTCTTAATCACTACCTTAACTTTCTGCGGCGAGTTTAATGGGCAACTGATGTGCAAATCCAGCAAGTTCTTAAAAAAAATAACGGGGAGGTTGAGGGCGAGATGCCGTTTGTGTGAAGCAGACGGTGGAGCGACGTAAATCGACCAGCCAGTTCTGGAGATTCTCAACTCACGGCGTGTCTCTTCATCCCCTCAACTTGCTGGGCGATTTGTGCATTAATAACAGCGTGCGTTGCTAACACACAGTTATTTTTCATGCGGATTTGGCCCATTGTAATTATTTGTGCAAATGACCTACCAGAAGATTACCATAATAGATTATCATAACTATTATTCGTGAGGATTTTATAGTCTATAGCTTCATAATTAGTTTTCTAGTAGTTAAGGAATAACTTAAATTATTAAACTTTGATGTTGAATGTTAAACACCTCGGGAGATAAAAGATCGTCACTCAGTTCAAATAATGAAGCACAGACAATAGTGTTATTTCTCAGCAAAATCCGACCGATATATGTACAAATTCCCAATGTGTTCAATTATACAGCGTAGTAATAACTGAACTCATTTTGGGCATTACTTTCTGATAACAAATCAATGAAACTCTATCGATAGATGAGATGGATTTGGAATGGCAGAGGTTTGCATGGGAGGTTTTTCAGATAGTAAGTTATTGCTGTCAATTCTTTTTAGTAGCAGAGCTCTGAAGAAAACTTCATTTTGTATGTTGAGAAAGTGTTATAGATTCCCATGCATAGAACATAAAAAATAGGAGCCATACGGCCCCTCGAGCCTGCTCCGTCGTTCAATATGGCTGATCTTCGACCTCAACTCCACTTTCCCGCCCGATCCCCGTATCCCTTGATTCCCTCGGTGTCCAAAAATCTATCGATCTCGGCCTTGAATATACTCAACGAGCCTCCACAGCCCTCTGGGGTAGAGAATTCCAAAGATTCACAACCCTCTGAGTGAAGAAATTCCTCCTCATCTCAGTCTTAAATGGCCGACCCCTTATCTTGAGACCATGTCCTCTAGTTCTAGACTCTCCAGCCAGGGGAAACAATCTCTCAGCATGTACCCTGTCAAGCCCCCTCAGAATCTTATATGTTTCAATGAGATCACCTCTCATTCTTCTAAACTCCAGAGAATATAAGCCCATTTTATTCGCAATCTCTCATCAAAGGACAACCCTCTCATCCCTTAGCTTAATCTAGTATCTACTGAGACTGCATCATAGAGGAAGGGAAAATAATTAGAAACCACCAACACAAATTTCGGTAAGGAAGATTGCTTGACAATCCTGAGAGTGCTTTGAGGAGCTGACAGATCAAGAAAGAAAGACTTGCATTTATATAGCGCCTTTCATGACCTCAGGACGTCCCAAAGAGCTTCGCAGCCAATTAAGTTCTTTTGGAGTGTAGTCCCCGTTGTAATGTAGAAAACACAGCAGCCAATTTGCACACAGCAAGCTCCCACAGACAGCAATGTGATAATGACAAGATTAATCTTTTTTTTTAGTAATGTTGATTGAGGGATCAATATTGGCCAGGACACCTCCTGCTCATCTTCGAAATAGTACCATGGGATTGTTTGTCCTGGGCCGATATTTATCCCTCAACCAACATCACTATAAAACAGATTATCTGTTTTAGGAACGGAAATGATAAGTCGTATAGAACCATCTAGTAGCGAGATGTGGGATTGGGATATTAAAACACCATGGGTTGGACGGGGTGGGGGGGCGTTAATCTTGACTTTGTGCGATCGTGTAAAACGGGTGATAGTATATCGGCGGCCGTTTTACATCTCTCCCGATTTGAAGTCAATGAGTAAATAAGGAGAAACTGCTTCCACTGGCAGGAGGGTCGGTAACCAGAGGACACAGATTTAAGGTAATTGGCAAAAGAACCAGAGGGGGAGATGAGGAGAAATGTTTTTCACGCAGTGAGTTGTTATGATCTGGAAAGCGTTGCCTGAAAGGGCGGTGGAAGCAGATTCAATAGTAAGTTTCAAAAGGGAATTGGATAAATACTTGAAGGGGAAAAATTTGCAGGGCTGTGGGGAAAGGGCAGGGGGAATGGGACTAATCGGATCGCTCTTTCAAAGAGCCAGGACAGGCACGATGGGCCGAATGGCCTCCTCCTGTGCTGTATGATTCCGTATTCCTCTGTATATGCCCTGCATGCTGACAGGACAGTAGACGTTCGGTAAAGGTCTGTGAGAAGTCTGGTCGGTTGTGGATATCTACTTCACAGTGATTCCGTTTTCAATATACTTCCCATCAGCTCTGATCAATACCTGTTTCCTGGGCTGTAAGCAGAAACATTGAGCAACGCATGTTTCAGAGTGGTTTTTTTTATTGAGTGCCGAAAACACATGGCCAAGTGTAAACCTCATTGATTCTGCTCACAGAGGTTTGCAATTACACTGTCTATTAAAGCACGAGCGTACTAAAGAACACCAAGTGTTTGTTCTCTGTTATTCTACTGCTGCACTGTGCCATTCATTAGCTGTTAATCCTCTGCAACTATCTTCATGCATTCAGAGTCCTGCGAAAGGATCAAGAAACCTACTTACCATTTAACAGTTCAAATTTTTTGCAAGTTATCAATTAACCTGCAGCTTAACCTGTAGTTCATTTGTTAATTTATTATTAATTATTAAATATGTATTAACGACTAACTAAGAGTCATTATACCTCAGTATTCAGATGGAGGGGATACATTCGTATAATAACCATGAGGGTAAAGGAACAGTAATTGCACAGTAAACACTGAGAACTTCATGGAATTGTGTTATTCAGTTTTGACTCATTTCCGTAACGATCACAGCTGTCTGTGCGAACATATATGGTCGGTGCAGAGGTATATATTTTTTTATTATTCGTTCATAGGATGTGGGCGTCGCTGGCGAGGCCAGCATTTATTGCCCATCCCTAGTTGCCCTTGAGAAGGTGGTGGTGAACCGCCTTCTTGAACCGCTGCAGTCTGTGTGGTGAAGGTTCTCCCACAGTGCTGTTAGGAAGGGAGTTCCAGGATTTTGACCCAGCGACGATGAAGGAATGGCGATATATTTCCAAGTTGGGATGGTGTGCGACTTGGAGGGGAACGTGCAGGTGGTGTTGTTCCCATGTGCCTGCTGCCCTTGTCCTTCTAGGTGGTAGAGGTCGCGGGTTTGGGAGGTGCTGTCGAAGAAGCCTTGGGGAGTTGCTGCAATGCATCCTGTGGATGGTACACACTGCAGCCACTGTGCGCCGGTGGTGAAGGGAGTGAATGTTTAGGGTGGTAGATGGAGTGCCAATCAAGCGGGCTGCTTTGTCCTGGATGGTGTCGAGCTTCTTGAGTATTGTTGGAGCTGCACTCATCCAGGCAAGTGGAGAGTATTCCATCACACTCCTGACTTGTGCCTTGTAGATGGTGGAAAGGCTTTGGGGAGTCAGGAGGTGAGTCACTCGCCGCAGAATACCCAGCCTCTGACCTGCTCTTGTAGCCACAGTATTTTTGTGGCTGGTCCAGTTAGGTTTCTGGTCAATGGTGACCCCCAGGATGTTGATGGTGGGGGATTCGGTGATGGTAATGCCAAGGGGAGGTGGTTAGACTCTCTCTTGTTGGAGATAGTCATTGCCTGGCACTTGTCTGGCGCGAATGTTACTTGCCGCTTATCAGCCCAAGCCTGGATGTTGTCTAGGTCTTGCTGCATGCGGGCATGGACTGCTTCATTATCTGAGGGGTTGCGAATGGAACTGAACACTGTGCAATCAGCAGCAAACATCCCCATTTCTGACCTTATGATGGAGGGAAGGTCATTGATGAAGCAGCTGAAGATGGTTAGGCCTAGGACACTGCCCTGAGGAACTCCTGCAACAATGTCCTGGGGCTGAGATGATTGGCCTCCAACAACCACTACCATCTTCCTTTGTGCCAGGTATGACTCCAGCCACTGGAGAGCTTTCCCCTGATTCCCATTGATTTCAATTTTACTAGGGCTCCTTGGTGCCACACTCGGTCAAATGCTGCCTGGGATGGCAGGAATCTCATATGAGGAGAGATTGGGTCGACTCGGCCTGTATTCACTACAGTTTAGAAGAGTGAGAGGGGATCTCATTGAAATGTATAAAATTCTGACAGGGCTAGACAGACTGGATGCAGGGAGGATGTTTCCCCTGGCTGGGGGGTCCAGAACGAGGGGTCACAGTCTCAGGATACAGGGTAGGACATTTAAGACTGAGATGAGGAGAAATTCCTTCACTCAGAGGGTGGTGAACCTGTGGAATTCTCTACCACAGAAGGCTGTGGAGGCCGAGTCACTGAATATATTTAAGAAGGAGCTAGATAGATTTCTAGACACAAAAAGCATCAAGGGTATGGGGAGAGAGCGGGAATATGGTATTGAGATAGAGGATCAGCCATGATCCATCATTTTGAATGGCGGAGCAGGCCCGAAGGGCCGAATGGCCTACTCCTGCTCCTATTTTCTATGTTTCTATGTTTCAATGAGGAACCCGAACAGGTAATGTTAATTCATTTTAAATGTCCAATACACAAAATATTAAATACCTCAAGTATCTCAATGAGGTACATTGCCCTTTTAAGTATCAGCCCACTGGCTTTAAGTGGGGGGGGGGGGGGGGGGGCGGGACTTCCTGGTGTCTGCTGTCCACACACAGACAAACCTGCCTGGGTTAAACCCGGAAGTGGGCGAGTTGGAGCCGGGATGCGGCCCCGCTCTGAAAACAGAGGACTTTTACTCCCCACCCATTCTTGGGGGTTAAAAATTTATCCCGTTAACTCTGTTTCTCTCTCCACAAATGCTGCCTGACCTGCTGAGTGTTTTCCAGCATTTTGTGTTTTTATTACCAGTCATAGAATCACAGAAGGAGGCCATTCGACCCATCGCGTCTGTGCCTGACCAATGCGCAAAGACTGAATGTGTTAAAATGACAGTAGAAACTAAGGTTTAAAACCAGCTTGATAGCTTCAAAGTTCCACTCACTGCTGCTAGATTTATCAGGCCATCTAGGGACACTCTTCCATTGAAATGAGATGCTCCTATTCCTGTTAGAAAGAATGCTCTTGGGAGGCCTGGTGCACTGAATGGCAAGGTACAGAAGACTTAAATTTGGAACCTGGCTCAAATCTTCTAAACTGGGTTATCCCCAGTGCCTAGTGTGTGTGTCTGTGCATGCGTGTATGTGAGCATGCGTGTATGTGAGCATGCGTGTATGTGAGCATGCGTGTATGTGAGCATGCGTGTATGTGAGCATGCGTGTATGTGAGCATGCGTATGGTTTTGGCCCAGTCGTTCTGGTGGTGGTTATCACTTTACAGGGAAATTGGTGGGAAGAAAAATATAAACACGTCCAAGTGTGACTCCTGTCTGTGGAAAAGTTGACATCCTGCTATCCAAATGAAAGAAGAAGGGATAATTACACTTACACTCACACATGCGTGCATGTTAAAACTGGATCGCGATGTGGTGAACGAGAGAATACTAGAGCCTCGCCTTTAGTTGCTTCCTAGGATTTATTCACAGAGTTTCCTCTTACACACACACGCGCCACACTCTAGCTAAGCTCTCGTACACAAAAGGTACTCGAGAGTCCCCAATCGATACCCATCACCTGCATACAATTAACACAAATCATACAATTAACACAAATCATACAATTAACATGTGCGCACACACACACACTTAGACACGTGCATTTACACATACGCATGTTCGCATATACACATGCACACACGCACGCAAAGACACACACACACACACACACATACACGCACACACACACGATTGCCTTGATGGTGTACAGTCATGGATTTGCTATTAAATTAATCTTTGTTTCTATTCATCATGAATGTGAAAGAAATATGGCAAAATTTGCATAATCAATTTATCAAATATGATAAATCCTATTTGGAAATCACCTATTAAACTTGGAGGAGGAAAAT
Organism: Heptranchias perlo; assembly: GCF_035084215.1. Taxonomy (NCBI): domain Eukaryota; kingdom Metazoa; phylum Chordata; class Chondrichthyes; order Hexanchiformes; family Hexanchidae; genus Heptranchias; species Heptranchias perlo. Next base: position 3,955,847 of record NC_090327.1, read on the forward strand.
TTATTTAAAAACCAATTCTGTACAAATATTCAAAAATAGAAATATAAATTAAATGTGAATTATTGAATATCAAAGGCATCGCATTTGAAAGTCTCATTCACGGCCATATGCAAGGTCTTAATATTAAACTAATTAATCATTGTTTTGCTCTTTCATTTCATCTTATATGACTTCATTTTTTAAAAATTTGATTTGAATTTCTCTCTTACTAAAAATTAGAGAAGCTATGACTGACTATTCCCTGCATTCTCCATCCGGTTTTAATTTATTTTTGATATTTAAATTGTGCCTACACTTTCACCTTTGGGACCCGGACTCAAAACTAGTGCAGTCGGTTTTAATGAAGGTCTGGTCTCCGTGACAACTCCTAAAGACCCCGAGTGAAATGGGGTTTCCCACAAACTCATTCCGATTCCCAGCGGACCCAAGTCCGCAGTGCAAAAACTGTCCTTAAGTTGATACTAATTCAGCACCGATTTGGCAATCTCTCTCAGACAAGACACAAGGTCAGAAATAGAACAATTATACTGGTGCTGCAGCGAGCGTTCTCTGGAGATTGTGGTTTCGGTATGTTGTCTGGTTAGTACAAATAGAGCAATTCATTATTTGTATCTAAGCTGCCCTACGAGTGCTTCAGGTATGTATGAAATGGAGAAAATTTGCCAGTCTTGACTCTCATCTCTTCTGTTTGATGAATCATGTTCACCAAAATGCATTGTATAGGGAGCTGAAAATCGTTGGCCATTCCGGGAGAATCACATCAGAAGTTAGGAACGTAGGAACAGGAGGAGGGCCATTCAGCCCCTCGAGCCTGATCCTCCATTCAATTAAATCATGGCTGGTCTGCATCTTCACTCCATTTACCCGCCTTGGTTCTGTAACCCTTAATACCCTTACCCAACAAAAATCTATCAATCTCAGTTTTGACATTTTCAATTGACCCCCAGCCTCAACAGCTTTTTGGGGGAGAGAGTTCCAGATTTCCACTCCCCTTTGTGTGAGGAAGTGCTTCCTGACGTCTCCCCTGAACGGCCTGGCTCTAATTTTAAGGTTTTGCCCCCTTGTTCTGGACTCCCCCCACCAGAGGAAATAGTTTCTCTCCATCTACCCTGTCAACTGCTTTAATCATCTTAAACACCTCGATTAGATCAGCCCTTAATCATCTATGCTCGAGGGAATACAAGCCTAGTCTATGCAACCTGTCCTCATAATTTAACCCTTTTAGCCCCAGTATCATTCTGGTGAATCTGTGCTGCACCCCCTCCAAAGGCCAATATAACTTCTTGAGGTGCGGTGCCCAGAACTGAACCCAGTCTTCAGATGGGGTCTAACCAGAGCTCTGTACAACTGTAACATAAATTCCACCCCTTCGTATTCCAGCCCTCTTGAGATAAAGGCCAACATTCCATTAGCCTTTTTAATTATTTTTTGTACCTGTCCACTAGCTTTTAGTGATTTCTGTACATGGACCCCTAAATCTCTCTGCTCCTCCACAGTTCCCAGCGCCTCGATATTTAGAAAATACTCCGATCTATCTTTCTTAGTTACGGCAGAACAACCCAAAAAAAAGGTTGTGGGTTTGAGTCCCACTCCAGACACTAGAGCACAAAATCTAGGCTGACACTCCCGGTGCCAGTACTGAGGGAGTTCTGGACAGTCGGAGGTGCCGTCTTTCAGACGAGACGTTAAACCGAGGCCCCGTCTGCCCCTCTCAGGTGCACGTAAAAGATCCCATGGCCACTATTTTGAAGAAGAGCAGGGGAGTTTACCCTGGTGTCCTGGGGCCAATATTTATCCCTCAAACAACATCACTAAAAAAAAACAGATTCCCCGATCATTTATCTCAATGTTATTTGTGGGATCTTGCTGTGCGCAAATTGGCTGCTGCATTTCCGACATTACAACAGTGACTACACTTCAAAAAAGTACCTGGTTGGCTGTAAAGTGTTTTGGGATGTCCTGAGGTCGGGAAAGGCACCATATAAATGCAAGTTCTTTCTTTTCAGTATCTGTAGAATAAATACGTTTTTATGAGGTCATTCATTTTAATGGCTACTGCACAATACTTGAGGCAAGAAATGCTGTTTGATGATTATGACTATTGTAAAATGTTGCTGACTTTAGAGTGAGCCTGGATCCTGTTGTATTCCTTAGATGGTACAAACGTTGCTTTGCCTCTACTCTCGTCTCAGCTCCATAATCTGCCGAGATAACGCTAAATGGAATTCCTGGTTGCTGGCTCCCCCAGGTGGTTTTATAATGTAATATTACTACAAAAAATACCCTTTATTAACTGACAACGTCTGTTTTATTTCCAACTGGCTCCAGGGTAAAGGACATCACAGCGAGATCGCAGAACATCCTGCGGGGGGGGGGGGGGGGAAGGGGAACAGCCAGAAGTCGTGGTCCATGTGGGAACCAATGACATGGGAAGGAGAAGAGTCGAGGTCCTGCAGTCAGAGTTTCAGGAGCTAGGGAGGAAGTTACAAAGCGGAACCTCAAAGGTAGTAATCTCTGGATTACTCTCAGTGCCACGCGCTAGTGAGTATAGGAGTAGTAGGATAAGACAGGTTAATGTGTGGCTGGAGCAACGGTGCAGGAGGGATGGCTTCAGATTCCTGGGGCATTGGGACCAGTTCTGGGGCAGGAGGGAGCTGTTCAAGATGGAAGGGTTGCACCTCAACAGAGCTGGGACCAATGTCCTCACGGGGAGGTTAACTAGTGCTGTGGGGGAGGGTTTAAATTAATTTGGCAGGGTGATGGGCACCAGGAGGAAACGTTAGCGAGGAGCACAGAGGACTGGGAGGACAAGTAGCACTAGAGTAAAGAATAGTTCAGAAATAGGAGGGATCAGGCAGGGAACGAATGCGAGGCAGTCTAAAATGAGATTGGAGTGCATGTGTGTAAATCACATAGTGTGGTAAATAAGGTTGGTGAGCTGCAAACTCAAGTCGCCACATGGGACTATGATATAGTGGCAATAACAGAGACCTGGCTCAAAGAAGGGGAGGATTGGGTACTTAATATTCCTGGCTGCAAGGTATTCAGGAAAGAAAGGGACGGAAAGAAAAGGGGGCATTATTGATCAAAGAAACTATTATAGCACTGGAAAGGGATGATGTGGTTGGGGGTCAAAGACTGGATCCATTTGGTTAGAATTAAGGAACAACAGAGGAGCTATTACGCGACTGGGTATATATTATAGGCCACCAAATAGTGGGAAGGAGATAGAGGAGCAAATTTGCAGGACAATTACAGAAAGATGCAAGAACTATAGAGTAGTGATAATGGGAGACCTCAATTATCCCAATTATAGACTGGGACAGTAACAGTGTAAAGGGCAAAGAGGGGGAGGAATTCCTGAAATGTGCTCAAGAGAACTTTCTGGAACAGTGTGTTTCCAGCCCAACCTGGAAGGAAACAGTGCTGGATCTAGTTCTGGGGAATGGAGCATGTTCCAGTGAGGGAGCATTTGGGGAACAGTGATCATAGAATAGAATCATAGAATCATAGAAGTTTACAACATGGAAACAGGCCCTTCGGCCCAACATGTCCATGTCGCCCAGTTTATACCACTAAGCTAGTCCCAATTTCCTGCACTTGGCCCATATCCCTCTATACCCATCTTACCCATGTAACTGTCCAAATGCTTTTTAAAAGACAAAATTGTACCCGCCTCCACTACTGCCTCTGGCAGCTCGTTCCAGACACTCACCACCCTTTGAGTGAAAAAATTGCCCCTCTGGACCCTTTTGTATCTCTCCCCTCTCACCTTAAATCTATGCCCCCTCGTTATAGACTCCCCTACCTTTGGGAAAAGATTTTGACTATCTACCTTATCTATGCCCCTCATTATTTTATAGACTTCTATAAGATCACCCCTAAACCTCCTACTCTCCAGGGAAAAAAGTCTCAGTCTATCCAACCTCTCCCTATAAGTCAAACCATCAAGTCCCGGTAGCATCCTAGTAAATCTTTTCTGCACTCTTTCTAGTTTAATAATATCCTTTCTATAATAGGGTGACCAGAACTGTACACAGTATTCCAAGTGTGGCCTCACCAATGCCCTGTACAACTTCAACAAGACATCCCAACTCCTGTATTCAATGTTCTGACCAATGAAACCAAGCATGCTGAATGCCTTCTTCACCACCCTATCCACCTGTGACTCCACTTTCAAGGAGCTATGAACCTGTACTCCTAGATCTCTTTGTTCTCTCACTCTCCCCAACGCCCTACCATTAACGGAGTAGGTCCTGGCCCGATTCGATCTACCAAAATGCATCACCTCACATTTATCTAAATTAAACTCCATCTGCCATTCATCGGCCCACTGGCCCAATTTATCAAGATCCCGTTGCAATCCCAGATAACCTTCTTCACTGTCCACAATGCCACCAATCTTGGTGTCATCTGCAAACTTACTAACCATGCCTCCTAAATTCTCATCCAAATCATTAATATAAATAACAAATAACAGCGGACCCAGCACCGATCCCTGAGGCACACCGCTGGTCACAGGCCTCCAGTTTGAAAAACAACCCTCTGTCTTCTGTCGTCAATCCAATTTTGTATCCAATTGGCTACCTCACCTTGGATCCCGTGAGATTTAACCTTATGTAACAACCTATCATGCGGTACCTTGTCAAAGGCTTTGCTGAAGTCCATGTAGACCACGTCTACTGCACAGCCCTCATCTATCTTCTTGGTTACCCCTTCAAAAAACTCAATCAAATTCATGAGACATGATTTTCCTCTCACAAAACCATGCTGACTGTTCCTAATCAGTCCCTGCCTCTCCAAATGCCCGTAGATCCTGTCCCTCAGAATACCCTCCAACAACTTACCCACTACAGATGTCAGGCTCACCGGTCTGTAGTTCCCAGGCTTTTCCCTGCCGCCCTTCTTAAACAAAGGCACAACATTTGCTACCCTCCAATCTTCAGGCACCTCACCTGTAGCTGTCGATGATTCAAATATCTCTGCTAGTGGACCCGCAATTTCCTCCCTAACCTCCCATAACGTCCTGGGATACATTTCATCAGGTCCCGGAGATTTATCTACCTTGATGCGCGTTAAGACTTCCAGCACCTCCGTCTCTGTAATATGTACACTCCTCAAGACATCACTATTTATTTCCCCAAGTTCCCTAACATCCATGCCTTTCTCAACCGTAAATACCGATGTGAAATATTCATTCAGGATCTTACCCATCTCTTGTGGTTCCGCACATAGATGACCTTGTTGATCCTTAAGAGGCCCTACTCTCTCCCTAGTTACTCTTTTGCCCTTTGGATTCTCATCATATCATTAGGTTTAGAATAGTTCTGGAAAAGGACAAGGAACAATCAAATGTGTAAATACTTAACTGGATCAGGGCTAATTTCATTGAGTTAAAAAGGGATCTTGCCCAGGTGGATTGGAATCAAAAATTGGTAGGCAAAACAGTAATTGAACAATGGGAGGCCTTCAAGGGGGAGTTAGTTCGGGTACAGAGTAGACACATCCCTATGAGGGGGAAAGGAAGGGCATCCAAAACTAGAGCTCCCTGGATGACTAAAGATCTAGAGATTAAAATGAAACAGAAAAAGGAGATTTATGATAAATATCAGGTTCATAATACAGTAGAGAACCAGGCTGAATACAGAAAGTACAGAGGAGATCTCAAAAAAGGAAGCAAGAGGGGCAAAGAGAGAGTATGAGAATAGATTAGTGGCCAACATAAAATGGAACCCAAAAGTCTTATAAACATATAAATAGTAAAAGTGTAGTCAAAGGAAGGGTGGGACCAATTGGGAAAAAAAGAGATCTTCTTGTGGAGGCAGAGGGCATGGCTGAGGTACTGAATGAATACTTCGCATTGGTCTTCACTAGAGAAGAGGATGCTGTCATTGTAGCAGTAAAAGGAGGAGGTAGTTGCAATATTGGATAGGATAAAAATAGATAAAAAGGGAGTACTTAAAAGGTTGGCAGAACTCAAAGTAGTACAGTCATCCGGTCCGGATGGGATGCATCCAAGGTTACTGAGGGAAGTAAGGGTGGAAATTGCGGAGGCTCTGGCCACAATCTTCCTATGTTCCTAATCTTCCAATCCTCCTTAGATATGGGGGCTGTGCCAGAGGACTGGAGGATTTCAAATGTTACACCACTGTTCAAAAAAGGGGAGAGGGATAAACCCGGAAGTTACAGGCCAATCAGCCTAACGTCGGTGGTGGGGAAACTTTTAGAGACAATAGTCTGGGACAAAATGAATCGGCACTTGGAAAAATATGGGCTAATAAATAAAAGTCAGGAAGGATTTGTTAAAGGAAAATTGTGTTTGATTAACTTGATTCAGTTCTTTGATGAAGTAACGGAGAAGGTTGATGAGGGTAGTGCGGATGATGTTGTGTATATGGACTTTCAAAAGTACCACATAATAGACTTGTTAGCAAAATTAAAGCCCATGGGATTAAAGGGATAGTGGCAGCAATTGGCTAAGAGACAGAAAGCAGAGAGTAGTGGTGAACGGTTGTATTTCAGACTGGAGGGATGTATACGGTGGTGTTCCCCAGGGGTCAGTATTAAGGCCACTGCTCTTTTTGATATATATCAATGACCTGGACTTGGGTATAGAGGGCATAATTTCAAAACTCGGGAATGTAGTAAACAATGTGGAGGATAGTAACAGACTTCAGGAGGACAGAGACAGACTGGTGAAATGGGCAGACACATGGCAGATGAAATTTAACACAGAGAAGTGTGAAGTCATACATTTTGGTAGGAAGAATGAGGAGAGGCAATATAAACTTAATGGTACAATTTTAAAAAGAGTGCCAGAACAGAGAGACCCGGGGGTGTATGTACACAAACCTTTGAAGGTGACAGGACGAGTTGAGAAGGCTGTTAAAAAAGCATAAGGAATCCTTGGCTTTATTAATAGAGGCACAGAGCACAAAAGCAAGGACATTGTGCTAAACCTTTATAAATCACTGGTTAGGCCTCAGCTGGAGTATTGTGTTCAATTCTGGGCACCGCACTTTAGGAAGGATGTCAAGGCCTTGGAGAGGGTGCAGAATAGAATCATTAGAATGGTACCAGGGATGAGGGACTTCAGCTATGTGGAGAGACTGGAGAAGCTGGGATTGTTCTCCTTAGAGCAGAGAGGGTTAAGGGGAGATTTGATAGAGGCGTTCAAAATCATGAACGGTTTTGACACAGATGATTGGCAAAAGAGCCAGAGGGCGACAGTTTTTTACGCAGTGAGTTGTTAAGATCTGGAATGCACTGCCTGAAAGGGCGGTGGAAGCAAATTCAATAATAACTTTCAAAAGGGAATTGGATAAATACTTGAAGGGAAAAAATTTACAGGGCTACTGGGAAAGAGCAGGGGGAGTGGGACTAATTGGATAGCTCTTTCAAAGAGCCGGCAGAGGCGCGATGGGCCGAATGGCCTCCTCCTGTGCTGTACTTATTATGATTCTATGATCTAACGAAAAGAGAAAAAAAACCTCAAAATAAGAAATATATTTGAAGTTACCGTTCTATAATGTTGCTGATTACCTGAACCCGCACCAACTATTTTACGAATAATAGGGTAGATTTTGGCTTTGTGCGATAACATAAAACGAGAGAGGTCAATAACCTTAGCAGAGGGGTCAATAATCAGGGGGCATGGATTTAAAGTAACTGGTAGAAGGATTAGAGGGGAGTTGAGAAGAAACTTTTTCACCCGGAGGGCGGTGGGGGTCTGGAACTCACTGCCTGAGAGGGTGGTAGAGGCAGAAACCCTCAACTCATTTAAAAATGTGCACTTGAAGTGCTGTAACCTACAGGGCTACGGACCAAGTGCTGGAAAGTGGGATTAAGCTGGATAGCTCTTTTTCGGCCGGCACGGACACGATGGGCCGAATGGCTTCCTTCTGTGCCGTAAATTTCTGTGGTTCTATGACTGGGATTGGCAGCGTCAATACATGTCGCTCTACGGTGGTGCTTTGAGATTGAGAGGAAGGCATGATGCTGGAACAACAACAACAACTTGCATTTATACAGCGCCTTTAACGCAGTAAAACGTCCCAAGGAGCGATTATCACACAAAATTTGACACCGAGTCACATAAGGAGGTATTAGGATAGGTGACCAAAAGTTTAGTCAGAAGAGGTAGGTTTTAAGGAGGAGAGAGAGGCGGAGAGGTTTAGGGAGGGAGCTCCAGAGCTGAGGGACGAGGCAGCCGAAGGGCACGGCCGCCAACGGTGGAGCGATGAAAATCGGGGATGCGCAAGAGGCGAGAATTGGAGGAGGGCGGAGTAAAGAAAGCAACTACTCTGCAACAATCCCGTGCCGAACTTTTATTACTGATATTTGATGCTTAAAGCGGAAAAGAGTTCCGTCGCTCGCCCCCCCCAACAACCCTCATATTAATGAGTGGCAAACATCAACAACAAGTGGAAAAGAAGAAATCACTGAGCATTTCTTTCAGAGACTCCCAGGCCATCTGTAACTTTTTTTGCGGCCTGGACGAGTCCGTGTTTCCTGTAAACGTTGAATGTGAGAGGTTGCAGCCCCTGTTCGATTGCATAGAATTACCATACAATGTACAGCACAGAAACAGGCCATTCGGCCCAACTGGTCTGTGCCGGTGTTTATGCTCCACACGAGCCTCCTCCCTCCCTGCTTCATCTCACCCCATCAACACCCTTTCTCCCTCATGTGTTTATCTATCTTCCCCTTAAATGCATCTATGCTAGTCGCCTCAACTACTCCTTGTGGAACCATCTTCCCAGTGCTTTGTTTGCTTTTTTTTTTGGCATTATTGACCTGTCCGTGCCGGACGAAGAAGAGCGTCCCAGCTTAACCCCACTTTCCAGCACTTGGTCCGTGGCCCTGTAGGTTACGGCACTTCAAGTGCACATCCAAGTACTTTTTAAATGAGTTGAGGGTTTCTGCCTCTACCACCCTTTCAGGCAGTGAGTTCCAGACCCCCACCACCCTCTGGGTGCAAAAATTCTCCTCAGCTCCCCCCTAATCTTTCTTTTTTAAATCTATGCCCCCTGGTCACTGACCCCTCTGCTAAGGGAAATAAGTCCTCCCTATCCATTCTATCTAGTCCCATCATAATTTTATATACCTCAATTAAATCTCCCCTCAGCCTCCTTTGTTCCATAGAAAACAACCCCAGCCTATCCAATCTTTTCTCATAGCTAAAATTCTCCAGCCCTGGCAACATCCTCATAAATCTCCTCTGCACCCTCTCTAGTGCAATTACATCCTTCCTGTAATGTGGTGACCAGAACTGTAAACAGTACTCAAGCTGTGGCCTAACCAGTGTTTTATACAGTTCTAGCATAACCTCCCCGCTCTTATATTCTATGCCTCGGCTAATAAAGGAAAGTATCCCATATGCCTTATTAACCACCTTATCTACCTGTCCTGCTACCTTCAGGGATCTGTGGACATGCACTCCAAGGTCCCTCTCTTCCTCTACACCTCTCAGTATCCTCCCATTTATTGTGTACTCCCTTGCCTTGTTTGCCCTCCCCAAATGCATTACCTCACACTTCTCTGGATTGAATTCCATTTGCCACTTTTCTGCCCACCTGACCAGTCCATTGATATCTTCCTGCAGTCTACAGCTTTCCTCCTCACTGTCAACCACACGGCCAATTTTTGTATCGTCTGCAAACTTCTTGATCAAGCCCCCCCACATTCAAGTCCAAGTCATTAATATATACCAGTCACCCCAAGAGATTGCCAGTTTCATGATGAATTATGAGTTATATTATTTATGCCGTGGATTTTTTTTTCCCACTTTGAACGGAAACAGATTCCACAAACTCGTTTAATTATTCGGGCCCTTGCAATCAGCGGAATGAATTGACTTTCATCCCATCGGTCTGCTTGAATTTATTGTGTTCTAATCCACTGTGGCTCCCAATCCCTTCGGCCCGTGGTTTCTAACAGTACACCGTGTATTGCGTGCGCGTTGGCACGAACGCGAATTACCCGCTATACACGACGGTTGGTAGAACATGATAACGTTAATAAAATTAAAAGGTTAAGAAGCAGCACCAGCAGAGATTCAAAATCAGATTTCGTATAACACACAGCACTGGTTGGGCAGCAGAGAGTTAGTGGCAGTGATCTAACCTGTGGTTTCAGGTACCAACAAACTGCTGAGGTCCCACCACTGCGGTTTATAATACCATCACTCATAGAATCATAGAATGGTACAGCCCAGAAGGAGACCATTCGTCCCATCATGCCTGTGCTGGCTCTTTGAAAGAGCTATCCAATTAGCTGCACTCCCCTACCCTTCCCCATAGCCCTGCAAATTTTTCCTTTTCAAGTATTTATTCAATTCCCTTTCGAAAGTTACTCTTGAATCTGGAATCTGAATTCCAGATTATAACAACTCGCGGCGTAAAAAAATTTCTCCTCATCTCCCCCTCTGCTTCTTTTGCCAATTACCTTAAATCTGTGTCCTCTGGTTACCGACCCTCCCGCCACTGGAAACAGTTTCTCCTTATTTACTCTTATCAAAACCCTTCATGATTTTGAACACCTCTATTAAATCTCCCCTTAACCTTCTCTGCTCGAAAGGAGAACGATCCCAGCTTCTCCAGTCTCTCCACGTCACTGAAGTCCCTCATCCCTGGCACCATTCTGGTAAATCTCCTCCGCACCCTCTCCAAGGCTACTCAGTGGAGTTGCTGTCTTGTAATTCACTTCCTCCAAGCTGCTATGTCCTGTGATGCGGATGTGATTTGGAATATTTTGCTGTGATATATAATCTGCACTTTAAATTGTGGAAGAAATGGAAGCTTAAGGGAAGTGGAGTAAACACAGCTGCTTCTGACTGAAATAAACGGAGCGCTTAAGACCCTATAACCGGCAACTTTGAAATTGTCGTTATAATAAGTGGATAGTGGTCGATATAAGGGACTGCCCGTTTTAAACATGGACGTTTTAAACGGTGGGGACCGCACTGAATAATAAGTATTCATCCATAGAAATTACAGGGAAAGCCATTCAACCCATCATGCCTGTACCACTGTAGCTCTCTACTCCATTCCGGGTCTTGAGGGAAGTGGCAGTAGGGATTGTGGATGCTTTGGTAATAATTTTCCAAAATTCTCTGGACTCGGCAAAGGTCCCGGCAGATTGGAAAACTGCTAATGTAACACCCTTATTTAAAAAGGGTAGTAGGCAGAAGGCTGGAAATTATAGACCAGTTAGCCTAACATCTGTGGTGGGTAAAATTTTGGAGACTATTATTAAGGAGACAGTAGCGGAACATTAGGATAAACATAATTTAATAGGACAAAGTCAGCATGGCTTTACGAAGGGGAAGACATGTCTGACAAATTTGCTTGAGTTCTTTGAGGACATAACGTACAGGGTGGATAAAGGGGAACCAGTGGACGTAGTGTATTTAGACTTCCAGAAGGCATTCGACAAGGTGCCACATAAAAGATTATTGCTCAAGATAAAGAATCACTGGATTGGGGGTAATATTCTGGCATGGGTGGAGGATTGGTTGTCATAGAGTCATAGAGTTATACAGCACGGATAGAGGCCCTTCGGCCCATCGTGTCCGCGCCGGCCATCAGCCCTGTCTACTCTAATCCCATATTCCAGTATTTGGTCCGTAGCCTTGTATGCTATGGCATTTCAAGTGCTCATCCAAATGCTTCTTGAATGTTGTGAGGGTTCCTGCCTCCACAACCCTTTCAGGCAGTGAGTTCCAGACTCCAACCACCCTCTGGGTGAAAAAGTTCTTTCTCAAATCCCCTCTAAACCTCCCGCCTTTTACCTTGAATTTATGTCCCCTTGTTATAGAACCCTCAACGAAGGGAAAAAGCTCCTTAGTATCCATCCTATCTGTGCCCCTCATAATTTTGTACACCTCAATCATGTCCCCCCTCAGCCTCCTCTGCTCCAAGGAAAACAAACCCAATCTTCCCAGTCTCTCTTCATAGCTGAAGCGCTCCAGCCCTGGTAACATCCTGGTGAATCTCCTCTGCACCCTCTCCAAAGCGATCACATCCTTCCTGTAGTGTGGCGACCAGAACTGCACACAGTACTCCAGCTGTGGCCTAACCAGTGTTTTATACAGCTCCATCATAACCTCCTTGCTCTTATATTCTATGCCTCGGCTAATAAAGGCAAGTATCCCATATGCCTTCTTTACCACCTTATCTACCTGTTCCGCCGCCTTCAGGGATCTGTAAACTTGCACACCAAGATCCCTCTGACCCTGTGTCTTGCCTAGGGTCCTCCCATTCATTGTGTATTCCCTTGCCTTGTTAGTCCCTCCAAAGTGCATCACCTCGCACTTTTCCGGGTTAAATTCCATTTGCCACTGTTCCGCCCATCTGACCAACCCATCTATATCGTCCTGCAGACTGAGGCTATCCTCCTCGCTATTTACCACCCTACCAATTTTTGTATCATCAGCGAACTTACTGATCATACCTTTTACATTCATATCCAAGTCATTAATGTAGACCACAAACAGCAAGGGACCCAGCACCGATCCCTGTGGTGCCCCACTGGCCACAGGCTTCCAGTCACAAAAACAACCTTCGACCATCACCCTCTGCCTTCTGCCACTAAGCCAGTTTTGTATCCAAAGTGCCAAGGCACCCTGGATTCCATGGGCTCGTACCTTCTTGACCAGTCTCCTGTGGGGGACTTTATCGAAGGCCTTACTGAAATCCATGTATACCACATCCACTGCGTTACCCTCATCCACACGCCTAGTCACCCCCTCAAAAAATTCAATCAAATTAGTCAGACATGATCTTCACTTGACAAAGCCATGTTGACTATCCCTGATTAATCCTTGCTTCTCCAAGTGGAGACTAATTTTGTCCTTCAGAATTTTCTCCAATAATTTTCCTACCACTGATATTAGGCTCACTGGCCTGTAGTTCCCCGGTTTTTCCCTACTCCCCTTCTTGAATAATGGTACTACATTAGCGGTTCTCCAGTCCTCTGGCACATCCCCTGTGGCCAGAGAGGTTCTGAATATATGTGTTAGAGCCCCCGCAATCTCCTCCTTTGCCTCACACAGTAGCCTGGGATACATTTCGTCCGGGCCTGGGGATTTATCCATTTTTAGGCCTGCTAAAACCGCCAATACCTCCTCCCGCTCGATGTTAATATGTTCGAGTATATCACAGTCCCCCTGCCGTATTTCTATGTCTACATCGTCCTTCTCCATAGTGAAAACAGATGCAAAAAATTCATTTAGAACCCCTCCTACATCTGCCGGCTCCACACACAGATTGCCATTTTTGTCCCTAATGGGCCCTATTTTTTCCCTAGTCATCCTCTTACCCTTAATATACTTATAAAACATCTTAGGATTTTCCTTTATTTTGCTCGCCAGTGTTATTTCATGGCCCCTCCTTGATCTCCTAATTTCTTTTTTAAGTATCCCCCTGCACTTTTTGTACTCCTCTAGGGCTTCCTCCGTCTTTAGCCTTTTGTATCTGCCAAAAGCCCTCCTTTTTTTCCTAATCCATTCTCGTATATCCCCTGACATCCAAGGTTCCCTGGAGTTCTTGGAACCACCCTTGACCTTTACGGGAACATGTTGCCATTGTATGGTCTCAATCTCCCTTCTGAAAGACTCCCATTGCTCCGATGCGGATTTTCCTACAAGCAGCTGATCCCAGTCCATTTTGGCCAGATCCTGCCTTATCCTATTAAAATCGGCCTTCCCCCAATTTAGAACCTTTATTTCCGGCCCCTCCCTGTCCTTTTCCATGACCACCTTAAATCTCACCGAATTATGGTCACTGTCACCAAAGTGCTCACCTACTAGCACTTCTTCCACTTGGCCGGCCACATTCCCTAGAATTAGGTCCAGTACCGCCCCCTCTCTTGTAGGACTTTCTACATGCTGGCTCAAAAAGCTCTCCTGGATGCACGTTAAGAATTTTGTACCCTCTAAGCCTTTTACACTCTGAGTATCCCAGTTAATATTGGGGAAGTTGAAATCCCCCACTATTATTACCCTATTATTTGCACAATTTTCTGAGATTTGCCTACATATCTGTTCCTCTATCTCCCCCTGACTGTTTGGGGGCCTATAGTACACTCCCATCAAAGTGCTTGCCCCCTTTTTGTTTTTAAGCTCCACCCATATGGCCTCATTAGAGGAACCTGCTAATATATCATCCCTCCTTATGGCAGTAATTGATTCTTTAATTAATATTGCGACCCCCCCTCCTCTTATACCTCCCCCTCTGTCTCGCCTGAAGATTCTGTACCCCGGAATATTGAGCTGCCAGTCTTGCCCCTCCCTCAACCATGTCTCTGTGACAGCAACAATATCATACTCCCATGTATTTATCAACACCTTCAGTTCATCCACCTTATTCGCAAGACTCCTTGCATTAAAATAGATGCCATCCAGCCTTGCCCTCACATATTTGCCCTGTCTTCCAAGCTGACTTGTTTTTTTCTCTATATTTGGCTGCACATCACCCCCTATTGTAGCTCCACTCTGTATCCCATCCCCCTGCCAAGTTAGTTTAAACCCCCCCCAACAGTGCTAGCAAACCTCCCCGCAAGGATATTTGTCCCGCTCTGGTTCAGGTGCAACCCGTCCGACTTGTACAAGTCCCACCTTCCCCAGAAGCAGGCCCAGTGATCCAGGAAACTGAAACTCTCCCTCCTGCACCAACTCTTTAGCCACGCATTCATCTGTTCTATCCTCCTATTTCTATACTCACTAGCCCGTGGCACTGGGAGTAATCCAGAGATTACAACCTTTGAGGTCCTGCTCTTTAATCTGCTACCTAGCTCCCTAAATTCTTGATGCAGGACCTCATCTCCCTTCCTACCTATGTCGTTGGTCCCAATGTGGACCACGACCTCTGCCTGCTCACCCTCCCCCTTGAGAATGCCCTGTAGCCGCTCAGTGACATCCATGACCCTGGCACCAGGGAGGCAACAAACCATCCTGGAGTCACGTTTACGGCCACAGAAACGCCTGTCTGTTCCCCTTACGATAGAATCCCCTACCACTATAGCTCTTCCACTCTTTTTCCTCCCAGCCTGTGCAGCAGAGCTACCCCTGGTGCCAGGAAGTTGGCTGCTGCTGCCTTCCCTTGATAAGTCATCCCCCTCAACAATATCCAAAGCGGTATATTTGTTTGAGAGGGGGACGGCCACAGGGGACCCCTGCACTGCCTGCCTGCTCTTCTTACTCTGCCTGGTGGTCACCCAATTACTTCCTGCCTGTACAACCTTTACCTGCAGTGTGACCATCTCACTAAACGTGCTATCCACGACGTTCTCAGCATCGCGAATGCTCCTTAATGAATCCATCCGCAGCTCCAGTGCCGCAATGCGGTTTGTCAGTAGCTGCAGCTGGATACATTTCCCGCACACATGGTCGTCAGGGACACCGGAAGGGTCCCTGATTTCCCACATAGAGCAGGAAGAGCATAACACGGGGCTGGGCTGTCCTGACATGACTTACCCTTTAACTAATTAATTCAAATTAAATGAATCCCACCAATTTCACTTCAATTAAAAAGGTATACTCAAGGGCCCTTGCTGAACAGCAGTCCCCCACTACACAACAGAGACCAGAGAATCCACAAACTCTAACCTTAGACAAATTCAGCAGGAAAATACTCACCAGCCAATCACTTACCTCTTCCTTGGTGACGTCCCACTTGGATTACTTTTTGCTTCTTATTTATCTTATGTCCAGGAGTTAAGTCGCTGTGATGTCGCACAGTAGTTGTCTCTTGGTGCAGGTCTGCTGCTGCTTTTATTCCACAATCTCAGTCTTCTCCTCTCAGGTCCACTACCGCTCTGCAGGAAAAGTTTGGAAAAGCTGGGGGACTGCTGTTCAGCAAGGGCCCTTGAGTATACCTTTTTAATTGAAGTGAAATTGTCTAACAGGAAGCAGAGAGTTGGGATAAATGGTTCATTCTCGGACTGGCAACCAGTAGCCAGTGGTGTTCCGCAGGGGTCGGTGCTGGGTCCCCAACTCTTTACAATCTATATTAACGATTTGGAGGAGGGGACCGAGTGTAACATATCAAAGTTTGCAGATGATACAAAGATGGGAGGGAAAGTAGAGAGTGAGGAGGACATAAAAAACCTACAAGGGGATATAGACAGGCTGGGTGAGTGGGCGGAGATTTGGCAGATGCAATACAATATTGGAAAATGTGAGGTTATGCGCTTTGGCAGGAAAAATCAGAAAGCAAGTTATTATCTTAATGGCGAGAAACTGGAAAGTACTGCAGTACAAAGGGATCTGGGGGTCCTAGTGCAAGAAAATCAAAAAGTTAGTATGCAGGTGCAGCAGGTGATCAAGAAGGCCAACGGTATAAAAACAGGGAGGTATTGCTGCAGTTATATAAGGTATTGGTGAGACCGCACCTGGAATACTGCATACAGTTTTGGTGTCCATACTTAAGAAAAGACATACTTGCTTTCGAGGCAGTACAAAGAAGGTTCACTCGGTTAATCCCGGGGATGAGGGGGCGGACATATGAGGAGAGGTTGAGTAGATTGGGACTCTACTCATTGGAGTTCAGAAGAATGAGAGGCGATCTTATTGAAACATATAAGATTGTGAAGGGGCTTGATCGGGTGGATGCGGTAAGGATGTTCCCAAGGATGGGTGAAACTAGAACTAGGGGGCATAATCTTAGAATAAGGGGCTGCTCTTTCAAAACTGAGATGAGGAGAAACTTCTTCACTCAGAGGGTAGTAGGTCTGTGGAATTTGCTGCCCCAGGAAGCTGTGGAAGCTACATCATTAAATAAATTTAAAACAGAAATAGACAGTTTCCTAGAAGTAAAGAGAATTTGGGGTTACGGGGAGCGGGCAGGAAATTGGACATGAATTTAGATTTGAGGTTAGGATCAGATCAGCCATGATCTTATTGAATGGTGGAGCAGGCTCGAGGGGCCGATTGGCCTACTCCTGCTCCTATTTCTTATGTTCTTATGTTCTCTTCCCTTTCAAATCATAGAATTATCGAAAGGTTACGGCAGAGAAGGAGGCCATTCAGCCCATCGTGTCTGTGCTGGCTGAAAAAGAGCTATCCGGCTTAATCCCACTTTCCAGCACTTGGGCCGTAGCCCTGTAGGTTACGGCACTTCAGGTGCAAATACTTCATTCAATTTGAAATGACGTTATAGCCTCTGCCTTAATAGTTAGTTGAGGTAACCTCAGGAAGAAATACAAATTGTTCCAACTTCCTCCTTTGTTCTTCCTCTGATAATCTTCAGACTGTGCTCGCCTTGTTACCAATTCGCCAACCACTGGGAATAATTACCCTGTCAAAAGCTTTTAAAATTTGGAAAATCAGTTTGACCTTCGCTCCCTGACCTTTGCTCCTTGAGCTTCTTTGCTCCAGTGAAAAAGCACCAGCTTTTGAACTTCTCTTCAAAACTATTAACCTCTCATACCTGCATTTATGTAGCGCTTTTCATGACCTCAGGACGTCCCAAAGCGCTTTAGAACCAATGAAGTACTTCTGAAGTGCAGTCACTGTTGTAATGTAGAAAACGTGGCAATTTGCGCACAGCAAGATCCCACAAACAGCAATTTGTTTTTTAGTGAAGTTGGTTGAGGGATAAAAATTGGCCCAGGACACCGGGGAGAACTCCCCTGTTCTTCAAAATAGTGCCATGGGATCTTTTACAACCTCCTGAGAGGGAAGACAGAGCCTCGGTTTAGCACTTCATCTGAAAGACGGTACCTCAGGCAGTGCAGCACTCCCTCAGTACAGCACCGGGAGTGTTAGCTTAGATATTGCGCTCAAGTCTCTGGAACATAAGAAACAGGAGCAGGAGTAGGCCACATGGCCCCTCCATTCAATCAGATCATGGCTGATCTTCGACCTCAACTCCACTTTCCCGCCCGATCCGAGTGGGACTTGATCATAGAATCATAGAAAATTTACGGCACAGAAGGAGGCCATTCGGCCCATCGTGTCCGCGCCGGCTGAGAAACGACCCACCCGGCCTAATCCCACTTTCCCGCATTTGGTCCGTAGCCCTGCAGGTCACGGCTCTTCAGGAGCACATCCAGGTATTTTTTAAATGAGTTGAGGGTTTCTCCCTCTACCACCCTCTCAGGCAGTGAGTTCCAGACCCCCACCACCCTCTGGGTGAAAAACTTTTTCCTCATTTCTGTTCTAATCCTTCTACCAATCACTTTAAACCTATGCCCCTGGTTATTGACCCCTCCGCTAAGGGAAATAGGTCCTTCCTATCCACTCTATCTAGGCCCCTCATAATTTTGTGCAACTCAATCAAATCTCCCCTCAGCCTCCTCTGTTCCAAGGAAAATAATCCCAGCCTATCCAATCTGTCATCATAGCTAAAATTCTCCACTCCTGGCAACATCCTCGTAAATCTCCTCCCCACCCTCTCTCGTACAATCACATCTTTCCTGTAATGTGGTGACCGGAACTGTGCGCAGTACTCAAGCTGCGGCCTAACTAGTGTTTTATACAGTTCCAGCGTGATCCTAACACCTTCTAACTCTGATGCAAGAGTGTTACCCACTGAGCCACAGCTGATACCATCAGTGGAATCCCTCCATGGCCGAAATCCTAAGTTCAGGCCCAGCTTCCTTCATGAGTGACTGAGGGTTCCAGTCCACAGCATTCCGTCCTGTCTGGATTCACAGTATTGGGGAATCAGGTTAAAACAGCCAGAACGCAGGGCAGTAACAACCTCATTGCTCCCACACAGACTGGGAGATGTGGCAGACATCTCCTGCTTGGAAGGACTCTATGGCATTAAATTCAAAGCAGGAGTTATCTTGACAGCTAGTGATGGAACTGTCCCTGTAGTTTTTTTTTTATTCGTTCATGGGATGTGGGCGTCGCTGGCGAGGCCGGCATTTATTGCCCATCCCTAATTGCCCTTGAGAAGGTGGTGGTGAGCCGCCTTCTTGAACCGCTGCAGTCCGTGTGGTGAAGGTTCTCCCACAGTGCTGTTAGGAAGGGAGTTCCAGGATTTTGACCCAGCGACGATGAAGGAACGGCGATATATTTCCAAGTCGGGATGGTGTGTGACTTGGAGGGGAACGTGCAGGTGGTGTTGTTCCCATGTGCCTGCTGCCCTTGTCCTTCTAGGTGGTAGAGGTCGTGGGTTTGGGAGGTGCTGTCGAAGAAGCCTTGGCGAGTTGCTGCAGTGCATCCTGCGGATGGTACACACTGCAGCCACGGTGCGCCGGTGGTGAAGGGAGTGAATGTTTAGGGCGGTGGATGGGGTGCCAATCAAGCGGGCTGCTTTGTCCAGTGGAAGTGGTCTCCAGGCCTGGGCGTGTGGACGTATGCACAGGTACCAACATCCGAAATTGAAGGACCAGGAAAAGACCAGCTGGACCATCGCGCCTGCCCAACACACCATGATGGCCGGGGCATCATGATTTAACACTTCTTCCCACCGCACCTGCTTCTCACCACTCCCCCCCTACTCCCCGCAGCCATGTCATCTCCCGGGAAAGGCAAAAACGCAGAGACAAAACCCAGGGCCAATAAGGCAAAAAAGTCCTGTGACAGCCTCCTTGAGGAGTTGTATCTCCACATGAAGGTTTCTTTGGATATGCCCAATTACAATTCCCTCCACAAACACAGGTGGCGTCTCCCAAGAGCGAGTCCGAAGTGATCTGCTAAACTGTTCATGCACATGTCCAGCATTCCTCCTCTTCCTCCTCCTCCTCCTCCGATCCTCCTCCTCCTCCTCCTCCTCCTCCTCCTCCTCCTCCTCTGATCCTCCTCCTCCTCCGATCGTCCTCCTCCTCCTCCTCCTCCTCCTCCTCCTCCTCCTCCTCCTCCTCCTCCTCCTCCTCCTCCTCCTCCTCCTCCTCCTCCTCCTCCTCTTCCTCCTCCTCCTCCTCTGATCCTCCTCCTCCTCCTCCTCCTCCTCTGATCCTCCTCCTCCTCCTCCTCCTCCTCTGATCCTCCTCCTCCTCCTCCTCCTCCTCTGATCCTCCTCCTCCTCCTCCTCTGATCCTCCTCCTCCTCCTCCTCCTCCTCCTCCTCCTCCTCCACGAGCTGCAAATACAAAGGGATGGCCATAGCTGCAAAATAGTGCCGGCTCTTTGAAAGAGCTATCCAATTATTCCCACTCCCCCCCTGCTCTTTCCCCACAGCCCTGCAAATTTCTCCTTTTCCAACTATTTATCCAATTCCCCTTTTGAAAGTTACTATTGAATCTGCTTCCACCGCCCTTTCAGGCAGCGCATTCCAGATCAATGAGTTAAAATAATTCTTCTTTTATATAAAAAATACACAATAGCAAACGGGCTGCATGGGTACGGTAGCATAGTGGTTATGTTACTGGACTAGTAATCCTAGAGGCCTGGACTAATAATCCGGAGTCATGAGTTCAAATCCCGCCACGGCAGCTGGGGAATTTAAATTCAATTAATTAAATAAAATCTGGAATAAAAAACTCGTTTCAGTAATAGTGACCATGAAACTACCGGATTGTCGTAAAAACCCATCCGGTTCACTAATGTCCTTTAGGGAAGGAAACCTGCCGTCCTTACCCGGTCTGGCCTATGTGTGACTCCAGACCCACAGCAATGTGGTTGATTCTGAGGGAGGACGGTAGGTGGTAATCAGCAGGAGGTTTCCTTGCCCATGTTTGACCTGATGCCATGAGATTTCATGGGTCTGGAGTCTGAAATGGCCGAGCAAGCCACTCAGTTATACAATCCCACTACAAAGTCATAATATTAAGAATAAAACCGGAGGACCACGAGGCACCGGACACGACAAAGGCAAACCAAGCCCAGTCGACCCTGCAAAGTCCTCCTCACTAACATCTGAGGACTTGTGCCAAAATTGGGAGAGCTGTCCCACAGACTAGTCAAGCAACAGTCTGACACAACCATACTCACAGAATCACACCTTTCAGCCAACGTCCCAGACTCTTCCATCACCATCCTTGGGTATGTCCTGTTCCACCAGCAGGACAGAGCCACCAGAGGTGACGGTACAGTGATATACAGTCAGGAGGGGGTGGCCCTGGGAGTCCTCAACATTGACTCTGTACTCCATGAAATCTCATGGTATCAGGTCAAACATGGGCAAGGAAACCTCCTGCTGATTACCTCCCTCAACTGATGAATCAGTCCTCCTCCATGTTGAACACCACTTGGAGGAAGCACTGAGGGTAGCAAGGGCACAGAATGTACTCTGGGTGGGGGACTTCAATGTCCATCACCAAGAGTGGCTCGGTAGCATCATTACTGACCGAGCTGGCCGAGTCCTGAAGGACATAGCTGCAAGACTGGGCCTGCGGCAGGTGGTGAGAGAACCAACACGAGGGAAAAACCTACTTGACCTCATCCACACCAATCTACCTGTCGCAAATGCATCTGTCCACGACAGTATTGATAGGAGTGACCACCGCACAGTCTTTATGGAGACGAAGTCCCGTCTTCACAATGAAGACACCATCCAACGTGTTGTGTGGCACTATCACTGTACTAAATGGGATAGATTCAGAACAGATCTAGCAGCTCAAAACTGGGCATCCATGAGACGCTGTGGGCCATCAGCAACAGCAGAATTGTATTCCAGCACAATCTGTAACCTCATGGCCCGGCATATTCCTCACTCTACCATTACCAACAAGCCAGGGGATCAACCCTGGTTCAATGAGGAGTGTGGAAGAGCATGCCAGGAGCAGCACCAGGCGTACCTAAAAATGAGGTGCCAACCTAGTGAAGCTACAACACAGGACTACATGCATGCTAAACAGCGGAAGCAACATCCTATGGACAGAGCTAAGCGATCTCACAACCAACGGATTAGATCAAAGCTCTGCAGTCCTGCCACATCCAGTCGTGAATGGTGGTGGACAATTAAACAACTAACGGGAGGAGGAGGCTCTGTAAACATCCCCATCCTCAATGATGGCGGAGTCCAGCACGTGAGTGCAAAAGACAAGGCTGAAGCGTTTGCAACCATCTTCAGCCAGAAGTGCCAAGTGGATGATCCATCTCGGCCTCCTCCCGATATCCACACTATCACAGAAGCCAGTCTTCAGCCAATTCGATTCACTCCACATGATATCAAGAAACGGCTGAGTGCACTGGATACAGCAAAGGCTATGGGCCCCGACAACATCCCGGCTGTAGTGCTGAAGACATGTGCTCCAGAGCTAGCCGCGCCTCTAGCCAAGCTGTTCCAGTGCAGCTACAACACTGGCATCTACCCGACAATGTGGAAAATTGCCCAGGTATGTCCTGTCCACAAAATGTAGGATAAATCCAATCTGGCCAATTACCGCCCCATCAGTCTACTCCCAATCATCAGCAAAGTGATGGAAGGTGTCGTCGACAGTGCTATCAAGCTGCACTTACTCACCAATAACCTGCTCACCGATGCTCAGTTTGAGTTCTGCCATCAGTGGTAGGAAAATTTTTGGAAAAAATTCTGAAGGACAAAATTAGTCTCCACTTGGAGAAGCAAGGATTAATCAGGGATTGTCAACATGGCTTTGTCAAGGGAAGATCATGTCTGACTAATTTGATTGAATTTTTTGAGGGGGTGACTAGGCGTGTGGATGAGGGTAACGCAGTGGATGTGGTATACATGGATTTCAGTAAGGCCTTCGATAAAGTCCCCCACAGGAGACTGGTCAAGAAGGTACGAGCCCATGGAATCCAGGGTGCCTTGGCACTTTGGATACAAAACTGGCTTAGTGGCAGAAGGCAGAGGGTGATGGTCGAAGGTTGTTTTTGTGACTGGAAGCCTGTGGCCAGTGGGGTACCACAGGGATCGGTGCTGGGTCCCTTGCTGTTTGTGGTCTACATTAATGACTTGGATATGAATGTAAAAGGTATGATCAGTAAGTTCGCTGATGATACAAAAATTGGTAGGGTGGTAAATAGCGAGGAGGATAGCCTCAGTCTGCAGGACGATATAGATGGGTTGGTCAGATGGGCGGAACAGTGGCAAATGGAATTTAACCCGGAAAAGTGGGAGGTGATGCACTTTGGAGGGACTAACAAGGCAAGGGAATACACATTGAATGGGAAGACCCTAGGCAAGACAGAGGGTCAGAGGGATCTTGGTGTGCAAGTTCACAGATCCCTGAAGGCGGCGGAACAGGTAGATAAGGTGGTAAAGAAGGCATATGGGATACTTGCCTTTATTAGCCGAGGCATAGAATATAAGAGCAAG
The DNA here is from genome assembly GCF_035084215.1 of Heptranchias perlo. Taxonomy (NCBI): domain Eukaryota; kingdom Metazoa; phylum Chordata; class Chondrichthyes; order Hexanchiformes; family Hexanchidae; genus Heptranchias; species Heptranchias perlo. The sequence continues at coordinate 3,979,023 of NC_090327.1, forward strand.
GAGGTTATGATGGAGCTGTATAAAACACTGGTTAGGCCACAGCTGGAGTACTGTGTGCAGTTCTGGTCGCCGCACTACAGGAAGGATGTGATCGCTTTGGAGAGAGTGCAGAGGAGATTCACCAGGATGTTACCAGGGCTGGAGCGCTTCAGCTATGAAGAGAGACTGGGAAGATTGGGTTTGTTTTCCTTGGAGCAGAGGAGGCTGAGGGGGGACATGATTGAGGTGTACAAAATTATGAGGGGCACAGATAGGATGGATACTAAGGAGCTTTTTCCCTTCGTTGAGGGTTCTATAACAAGGGGGCATAGATTCAAGGTAAAAGGCGGGAGGTTTAGAGGGGATTTGAGAAAGAACTTTTTCACCCAGAGGGTGGTTGGAGTCTGAAACTCACTGCCTGAGAGGGTTGTGGAGGCAGGAACCCTCACAACATTCAAGAAGCATTTGGATGAGCACTTGAAATGCCATAGCATACAAGGCTACGGACCAAATGCCGGAATATGGGATTAGATTAGACTGGGCTTGATGGCCGAAGGGCCTCTATCCGTGCTGTATAACTCTATGACTCTATGACTAGGACCATTCGGCTCCAAACCTCGTTACAGCCTTGGTCCAAACATGGACAAAAGAGCTGAATTCCATAGGTGAGGTGAGAGTGACTGCCCTTGACACCAAGGCAGCATTTGACCGAGTGTGGCACCAAGAAGCCCGAGTAAAATTGAAGTCAATGGGAATCAGGGGGAAAACTCTCCAGTGGTTGGAGTCATACCTAGCACAAAGGAAGATGGTAGTGGTTGTTGGAGGCCAATCATCTCAGTCCTGGTACATTGCTGCAGGAGTTCCTCAGGGCAGTGTCCTAGGCCCAACCATCTTCAGCTGCTTCATCAATGACCTTCCCTCCATCATAAAGTCAGAAGTGGGGATGTTCGCTGATGATTGCACAGTGTTCAGTTCCATTCGCAACCCCTCAGATAATGAAGCAGTCCGTGCCCGCATGCAGCAAGATCTGGACAACATCCAGGCTTGGGTTGATAAATGGCAAGTAACAGTCACGCGAGACAAGTGCCAGGCAATGACCATCGCCAACAAAAGAGAGTCTAACCAGCTCTCTTTCACATTCAACGGCATTACCATCGCCGAATCCCCCATCAACATCCTGGGGGTCACCATTGACCAGAAACTTAACTGGACCAGCCATATAAATACTGTGGCTACAAGAGCAGGCCAGAGGCTTTTTTTTATTCGTTTATGGGATGTGGCCATCGCTGACGAGGCTGGCATTTATTGCCCATCCCTAATTGCCCTTGAGAAGGTGGTGGTGAGCCGCCTTCTTGAACCGCTGCAGTCCGTGTGGTGAAGTTTCTCCCACAGTGCTGTTGGGTAGGGAGTTCCAGGATTTTGACCCAGCGACGATGAAGGAACGGTGATATATTTCCAAGTCGGGATGGTGTGTGACTTGGAGGGGAACGTGCAGGTGGTGTTGTTCCCACGTACCTGCTGCCCTTGTCCTTCTAGGTGGTAGAGGCCGCGGGTTTGGAAGGTGCTGTCGAAGAAGCCTTGGTGAGTTGCTGCAGTGCATCCTGTGGATGGTACACACTGCAGCCACGGTGCACCGGTGGTGAAGGGAGTGAATGTTTAGGGTGATGGATGGGGTGCCAACCAAGCGGGCTCCTTTGTCCTGGATGGTGTCGACTTTCTTGAGTGTTCCCTCCACCACCGGCGCACTGTGGCTGCAGTGTGTACCATCCACAGGATGCACTGCAGCAACTCGCCAAGGCTTCTTTGACAGTACCTCCGAAACCCATGACCTCTACCACCTAGAAGGACAACGGCAGCAGGCCTTGTGAGATATAAGAAAGAGGCCACTGCAGTAGGGTCCAGTGTCAGAATTCTGCACAGTGCATGGGAACGCCACCACCTGCATGTTCCCCTCCAAGTCACACACCATCCCAACTTGGAAATATATCGCCATTCCTTCATCGTCGCTGGGTCAAAATCCTGAAACTCCCTTCCTAACAGCACTGCTGGAGAACCTTCACCACACGGACTGTAGCGGTTCAAGAAGGCGGCTCACCACCACCTTCTCAAGGGCAATTAGGGATGGGCAATAAATGCTGGCCTTGCCAGTGACGCCCACATCCCATAAATGAATAAAGCAAAAGGCAGGACAGTCAGTAAGCTCCATTCTTGCAAAAAAAATCAAAGCATTCATCTTACCCAACAGGTCATCAAGTAAAAAGCTAAACTGCAAAGAAGCATCTGAAATAGGTGCAAACAATCTTTAATAGAAAGGACTTGATACATGGGGAAGGCCTTCCCATGCAGTTCCCGTTGGTTAGGGGTGATGAGTGATGTCTGTCAGCCATGGCTCAGTGGTAGCTATCTGACCTTTGAGTCAGAAGGTTGTGGGTTTAAATCCCACTCCAGGGGCTTGAGCACAAAATCTAGGCTGACACTCCCATTGCCAGTACTGAGGGAGTGCTGCACTGTCGGAGATGCCATCTTTCGGGATCAGACCTTAAACCGAGGACCCGTCCGCCCTTTCAGGTGGACGCAAAAGATCCCACGGCCACAATTTCGAAAAAGAGCAGCGGAGGTATCCCTGGTGTCCTGGTCAATATTTATCCCTCAACCAATACCACTAAAAAAAAACCCCAGATTATCCAGTCATTATCACGTTGCTGTTTGTGGGACCTTGCTGTGCGCAAATTGGCTGCTGCGTTTCCTACATTACAACAGTGACTACACTTCAAAAAGTAATTTACTGGCTGTAAAGCGCTTTGGGACGTCCTGAGGTTGTGAAAGGTGCTGTATAAATGCAGGTCTTTCTTTCCTTCTTGTTGCCCTCTCTCTCTCTCTCACTCTCGCTCTTTCTTTCAGACTTTCTTTCTCTCTCTCTCCATAATGCACGGCACCACCACCTGAATCATACATGTGCTAAGGGTGGCAAAGATTTTACCATCAGCCTCTATGTGGGGAATTCTGAATCCTGACTTTTAAAGACATCAATTCAGTGGAAAATCCTCCAACTCAATTATTCTTAGATTGCGAATTAACGAGCATGGCAATGTGCTGTGAATTCTACCCGTGACTAATTGTACCCAATAAAAAACCCATCAGTGAGACAGAATTATAAATAAAGTACTGATTCACCCGGAATAACTCCCAAATGCTCTATCAGGACAGGCCGAACAGGCTGGGGATGTTTTCTCGAGAAAAGGGAAGGCCGAGGGGTGATCTGAGAAGTGGTCTTTAAAATCAGAATCATATCATCATAGAATCACAGAAAGGTTACAGCAAGGAAGGAGGCCATTCGGCCCATCGAGTCCGTGCCGGCTCTGTGCAAGACCAATCCAGCTAGTCCCACTCCCCCGTCCTTTCCCCGCAGCCCTGCAAATTTTTTCCTTTCAACTATTTACCCAGTTCCCTTTTGAAGGCCATGATTGAATCTGCCTCCACCACCCCCTCGGGCAGTGCATTCCAGATCCTAACCACTCGCTGTGTAAAAGAGTTTTTCCTCATATCACCTTTGGTTCTTTTGCCAATCACCTTAAATCTATGTCCTCTGGTTCTTGACCCTTCCGCCAATGGGAACAGTTTCTCTCTATCTACTCTGTCTAGACCCTTCATGATTTTGAATACCTCTATCAAATCTCCTCTCAACCTTCTCTGTTCCAAGGAGAACAACCCCAGCTTCTCCAGTCTATCCACGTAACTAAAGTCCCTCATCCCTGGAATAATTCTAGTAAATCTCTTCTGCACCCTCTCTAAGGCCTTCACATCCTTCCTAAAGTGCGGTGCCCAGAACTGGACACAATACTCCAGTTGTGGCCGAACCAGTGTTTTATAAAGGTTCATCATGACTTCCTTGCTTTTGTACTCTATGCCTCTATTTATAAAGCCCAGGATACCATATGCTTTTTTAACCGCTTTCTCAACCTGCCCTGCCACCTTCAACGATTTGTGTACATATACCCCCAGATCTCTCTGTTCCTGTACCCCCTTTAGACTTGTGCCGTCTAGTTTATATTGCCTCTCCTCATTCGTCCTACCGAAATGTATCACCTCGCATTTTTCTGCGTTAAATTTCATCTGCCACATGTCCGCCCATGCCACCAGCCTGTCTATATCCTCTCGCAGTCTATCACTATCCTCCTCACTGTTCACTAAACTTTCAAGTTTTGTGTCATCCGCAAATTTTGAAATTGTGCCCTGCACTCCCAAGTCCAAGTCGTTAATATATATCAAGAAAAGCAGTGGTCCCAGCACTGACCCCTGGGGAACACCACTGTACACCTCCCTCCAGTCTGAAAAACAACCATTCACCACTACTCTCTGTTTCCTGTCACTTAGCCAATTCTGTATCCATGTTGCTACTGCCCCCTTTATTCCATGGGCCGCAATCTTAACAGCAAGCCTACCATGTGGCACATTATCAAACGCTTTTTGAAAATCCATTTACACCACATCAACTGCATTGCCCTCTCTGCTACCTCATCAAAAACTCTGTCAAGTTGTTTAAACACGATTTGCCTTTAACAAATCCATGCTGGCTTTCCCTAATCAATCTATACTTGTCCAGGTGACTGTTAATTTTGTCCCAGATTATTGTTTCCAAAAGTTTCCCCACCACTGAGGTTAAACTGACTGGCCTGTAGTTGCTGGGTTTATCCTTACACCCTTTTTTGAACAAGGGTGTAACGTTTGCAATTCTCCAGTCCTCTGGCACCATCCCCGTATCTAAGGATGTTTGGAAGATTATGGCCAGTACCTTCACAATTTCCACCCTTACTTCTCTCAGCAACCTAGGATACATCCCATCCGGACCGGGTGACTTATCTACTTTAAGTACAGCCAGCCTTTCAAGTCCCTCCTCTTTATCAATTTTTAGCTCATCCAGTATCTTAACTATATCTTCCTTTACAGAGACTCTGGCAGCATCTTCTTCCTTGGTAAAGACAGATGCAAAGTACTCATTTAGTCCCTCGGCGTAGTGCCGGAGGATTGGAGGACTGCTAACATTGTACCGTTGTTTAAAAAGGGAGTGAAGGATAGACCAAGTAATTACAGGCCAGTCAGCCTAACCTCGGTGGTGAGCAAATTATTGGAATCAATTCTGAGAGACAGGATAAACTGTCATTTAGAAAGGCACAGACTAATCAAGGACAGTCAGCACGGATTTGTTAAGGGAAGGTCGTGTCTGACTAATGTGATTGAATTTGTCGAGGGGGTGACAAGGAGGGTCGATGAGGGTAGCGCAATTGATGTAGTCTACATGGATTTTAGCAAGGCTTTTGACAAGGTCCCACATGGCAGATTGGTCAAAAAAATAAAGGCCCATGGGATTCAAGGGAATGTGGCAAATTGGATCCAAAATTGGCTCAGTGACAGGAAGCAAAGGGTAATGGTCGACGGGTGTTTTTGTGACTGGGAGGGTGTTTCTATTGGGGTCCTGCAAGGCTCAGTACTAGGTCCTTTACTTTTTGTGGTATACATTAACGATTTGGACTTAAATGTAGGGGGCATGATTAAGAAATTTGCGGATGACAAAAAGATAGGCCGTGTGGTTGATAGTGAGGAGGAAAGCTGTAGACTGCAGGAAGATATCAATGGACTGGTCAGGTGGGCAGAAAAGTGGCAAATGGAATTCAATCCGGAGAAGTTTGAGGTAATGCATTTGGGGAGAGCAAACAAGGCAAGGGAATACACAATAAATGGGAAGATACTGAGAGGTGTAGAGGAAGTGAGGGACCTTGGAGTGCATGTCCACAGATCCCTGAAGGTAGCAGGACAGGTAGATAAGGTGGTTAAGAAGGCATATGGAATGCTTTCCTTTATTAGCCGAGGCATAGAGTATAAAAGCAGGGATGTTATGCTAGAACTGTATAAGGCACTAGTTAGGCCACAGCTTGAGTACTGTGTACAGTTCTGGTCACTACATTATAGGAAGGATGCGATTGCACTAGAGAGGGTACAGAGGAGATTTACGAGGATGTTGCCAGGAGTGGAGAATTTTAGCTATGATGACAGATTGGATAGGCTGGGGTTGTTTTCCTTGGAACAGAGGAGGCTGAGGGGAGATTTAATTGATGTGTACAAAATTATGAGGGGCCTAGATAGAGTGGATAGGAAGGACCTATTTCCCTTAGCGAAGGGGTCAATAACCAGGGGGCACAGATTTAAAGTGATTGGTAGAAGGATTAGAGCAGAAATGGGGGAAAAAATTTTCACCCAGAGGGTGGTGGGGTCTGGAACTCTCTGCCTGAGAGGGTGGTAGAGGCAGAAACCCTCAACTCATTTAAAGAACACCTGGATGTGCACCTGAAGAGCCGTGACCTGCAGGGCTACGGACCAAATGTGGGAAAGTGGGATTAGGCTGGGTGGCTCTTTTCTCAGCCAGTGCGGATACAATGGGCCGAATGGCCTCCTTCTGTGCCATAAATTTTCTATGATTTCTACAATTCTATGATACCTCCTCTTTATCAATTTTTAATTGTAAACAATTTTACAACACCAAGTTATAGTCCAGCAATTTTATTTTAAATTCACAAGCTTTCGGAGATTTTCTCCTTCCTCAGGCAAATGTTTCAAGAGCTCCTTGAAGCCTATGCGTAGGCTTCAAGGAGCTCTTGAAACATTTGCCTGAGGAAGGAGAAAATCTCCGAAAGCTTGTGAATTTAAAATAAAATTGCTGGACTATAACTTGGTGTTGTAAAATTGTTTACAATTGTCAACCCCAGTCCATCACCGGCATCTCCACATTATCAATTTTTAGCCCTTCCAGTATCTCACTTACATCTTTCTTTACTGATACACTTCTTCCTCGGTAAAGACGGATGCAAAGTACTCATTTAGTACCTCGGCCGTGCCCTCTGCCTCCATGAGTAGATCTCCTTTTTGGTCCCTAAACGGCCCCACCCCTCCTCTTACTACCCATTTACTGTTTACCTGAAGGGGTTCGATAGGGTTGACGTAGAGAAAATGTTTGCAAATGTGGGGGAATCCAGAACTAGGGGCCATAAATATAAGATAGTCATTAATAAATCCAATAAGGAATTCAGGAGAAACTTCTTTACCCAGAGAATGGTGAGAATGTGGAACTCGCTACCGCATGGAGTAGTTGAGGTGAATAGTGTAGATACGTTGAAGGAGAAGCTGGATAAACACATGAGGGAGAAAGGAATAGAAAGATACGCTGATAGGGTGAGATGAAGTTGAGTGGGAGGAGGCTCGTGTGGAGCATAAACACCTGTATAGACCAGTTGGGCTGTTTCTATATCAAAAGCAAAATACTGCGGATGCTGGAAATCTGAAATAAAAACAGAAAATGCTGGAGAAGCTCAGCAAGTGAGGCAGCATCTGTGGAGAGAGAAACAGAGTTAACGTTTCAGGTCGAAGACCTTTCGTCAGAACTGGAAGATGTTAAATAGTTAAAGTTTTTAAGCAAGTACAGAGCCAGGGAAAGGTGGGGTAGGGAGGGGAGGGGAGGAAATATCAAAAGGGAAGGTCTGTGATAGGGTAGAGGGCAGGAGTGATTAAATGACAAAAGGGATGATGGTGCAAGGCGAGGAGGGTGGGAATAGGACAGGTTAAGAAACAAAAGATTGATCAGGAGTAGCTGTAAATGGCAGCAGTAGAACCATTACCAGCACGAGCTGACTGAGAAAATGGGAGCGGTGGATATGGTCTGAAATTATTGAAATCAATGTTGAGTCGGGAAGGTCGTAAAGTGCCTAATCGAAAGATGAGCTGCTGTTCCTCGAGCTTACAAGGGAAGAGTCGGAGATGAACCGTGTGAAGGCGGGGGAAGGGTGGAAATCAGAAACAAAGTTTCCAGTTCAGGGCGAGCGACTCTTCCCTTCCTCGACTTCTCTATCTCCATTTCTGGGGATAGGCTGTCAACCAATATCTATTTATTTTTTTATTCGTCCATGGGATGTGGGTGTCGCTGGCGAGGCCAGCATTTATTGCCCATCCCCAATTGCCCTTGAGAAGGTGGTGGTGAGCCGCCTTCTTGAACCGCTGCAGTCCGTGTGGTGAAGGTTCTCCCACAGTGCTGTTAGGAAGGGAGTTCCAGGATTTTGACCCAGCGACGATGAAGGAACGGCCGATATATTTCCAAGTCGGGAAGTATTATAAGCTCACCGACTCCTATCTTGATTACTCTTCCTCCTACCCCACTTCCTGTAAGGACTCTATTCTCTTCTCCCAGTTTCTCCGTCTCCGTCGTATCTGTTTTGACGATACCGCCTTCTGCACTGGTGCTTCTGATATGTCTTCCTTTTTCCTCCACCGAGGATTCCCCTCCACTGTAGTTGACAAGGCCCTCGACTGCGCCTGTCCTATTTCCCGCACTTCTGCCCTCACCCCTTCCCTTCTCTCCCAGAACCATGATAGGGTCCCCCTTGTCCTCACCTTCCACCCCACCAGCCTCCACATTCAACGTATCATCCTCCGCCATTTCCGCCACCTCCAGCGCGATCCCGCCACCAAACACATCTTCCCCTGGCCCCCCCCTTTCAGCATTCCGAAGGGACCACTCCCTCCGCGACACCCTGGCCCACTCTTCCATCACCCCCAACACCCGCTCTCCTCCCCACGGCACCTTCCTGCGCGGGCGCAGGAGATGCAACTCCTGCCCCTTCACCTTCGCCCTTCCCACCGTCCAGGGCCCCAAACACTCCTTCCAGGTGAAACAGCGATTTACTTGTACTGCTTTCAATTTAGTATCCTGTATTCGCTGCTCACAATGTGGTCTCCTCTACATTGGGGAGACCAAACACAGACTGTGTGATCGCTTTGCTGAACATCTCCGCTCTGTCCACAAGTGTGACCCTGACCTGCCGGTCACTTGCCATTTTAATTCCCCGTCCCACTCCCACTCTGACCTCTCTGTCCTCGGCCTCTTACACTGTTCCAATGAAGCTCAACATAAGCTCAAGGAACAGCACCTCATCTTTTCGGCACTTTACAACCTTCCGAACTCAACACTGATTTCAATAACTTCAGACCATACCCACTGCTCCCATTTTCTCAGTCAGCTAAGTGCTGGTAATGGTTCTGCTGCTGCCATTTACAGCTACTCCTGATCAATCTTTTGTTTCTTAACCTGCCCCATTCCCACCCTCCTTGCCTTGCACCATCATCCCTTTTGTTATTTAATCACTCCTATCACAGTCCTTCCCTTTTGTTCTTTCCCTCCCCCCCCCCTTTCCCTGGTTCTGTACTCGCTCAAAAACTTTAACTCTTTTCACATCTTCCAGTTCTGACAAAAGGTCTTCGACCTGAAACGTTAACTCTGTTTCTTCCTCCTCAGATGCTGCCTGACCTGCTGAGCTTCTCCAGCACTTTCTGTATTTATTTTGGGCTGCGTCTATCCTGTACATTCCATGTAATTCTAGGTAAGCTGTGACAAGTTGGAGAACCAATGATTTTATTTGTAGGATTCTTATGAACACATGTGTGTTGATATATGCACAAAGAGAGCTGGGATATAGATGGAGATTGATAGCCAACGCATGACCAATGAGATTTGGTTTGTGAAATTACAATTTCTCTTATTAGGTATTGGACAATTATATATTTTCAAAGTTTGTTAAAATACCAATACATTATACATTCTATGTGGGGAATCTGAGGAATTCTAATACAGCAAGGATTTAGCTTTGTTCTTTTTTTTTTCAACCGCTAGCTTTTCTATCAAAAGCAAATTAAATTTTAAAAAGAATCTCATTTTGAATAGAATATTGATTCAAGTCTGAGCCTTTTGGGTGAAAGCTCGCTGCAGAGAAGCAGCAAAAAACCCAAACTGGAGGGAATCTTGAGGGATGCAGCAGGCCACCGTAATGGAAAATAATATTATAATCAATCCTTCAGGAAGGTAATTACATTTTTTGTTGAGAAGGAACGGCTTAGGAAAACAGTTATTACCACATACATGAGATAAAAGAATCAGCGGTATTTTAGGTACCTCTAGGCTAAGAATATACGGACAATATGAGATGTGGAGAGGTGGTTTACATCCACAACAGAAAATGCTATCGTGTTGGGGGCACGGCATGTATCTCACAAGTGCTCGGTGATCTAGTGAGATTTTATGTATTTATTAAAAATCTCTAAAGAGGGCAGCTCATAGCTGGGAACGCAGAGCGTACAATGAGTTCCTGCTTGATGCTTTCCTACATTACAACAGTGACTACACTTCAAAAGTACTTTGTTGGTTGTAAAGCGTTTGGGACGTCCTGAGGTCTTTCTTTCTTTACCACTGCTAAAGACGCAGGTTCATTTTGTTCAAGGCTATCAATTCCCAGCTGTCCAGTGTACTGCTTTTTTTTTTGCAGTCCAACACTCTTGAGGTCTTGTTTCTCTCCCCCGCAAACCACCCCAGTCCACCCCACCCCAAATAAACACACTGATGTTGTGTACGTTACGTGAAGCTGGGATTGTTCTCCTCAGAGCAGAGAAGGTCAATGGGAGATTTAATGGAGGCGTTCAAAATCATGAAGGGTTTTGATAGAGTAAATAAGGAGAAACCTTATAAGGAGAAGGTTATCTGGGATTGCAACGGGATCTTGATCAATTGGGTCAGTGGGCCGATGAATGGCAGATGGAGTTTAATTTAGATAAATGTGAGGTGATGCATTTTGGTAGATCGAATCGGGCCAGGACCTACTCCGTTAATGGTAGGGCGTAGGGGAGAGTTATAGAACAAAGAGATCTAGGAGTACAGGTTCATAGCTCCTTGAAAGTGGAGTCACAGGTGGATAGGGTGGTGAAGAAGGCATTCGGCATGCTTGGTTTCATTGGTCAGAACATTGAATGCAGGAGTTGGGATGTCTTGTTGAAGTTGTACAGGGCATTGGTGAGGCCACACTTGGAGTACTGTGTACAGTTCTGGTCACCCTATTATAGAAAGGATATTATTAAACTAGAAAGAGTGCAGAAAAGATTTACTAGGATGCTACCGGGACTTGATGGTTTGACTTACAGGGAGAGGTTAGACAGACTGGGACTTTTTTCCCTGGAGAGTAGGAGGTTAAGGGGTGATCTTATAGAAGTCTATAAAATAATGAGGGGCATAGATAAGGTCGATAGTCAAAATCTTTTCCCAAAGGTAGGGGAGTCTATAACGAGGGGGCACAGATTTAAGGTGAGAGGGGAGAGATACAAAAGGGTCCAGAGGGGCAATTTTTTCACTCAAAGGGTGGTGAGTGTCTGGAACGAGCTGCCAGAGGCAGTAGTAGAGGCGGGTACAATTTTGTCTTTTACAAAGCATTTGGACAGTTACATGGGTAAGATGGGTATAGAGGGATATGGGCCAAGTGCAGGCAATTGGGACTAGCTTAGTGGTATAAACTGGGCAACATGGACATGTTGGGCCGAAGGGCCTGTTTCCATGTTGTAACTTCTATGATTCTATGATTAAACCGTTTCCACTGGCAGAAGGGCCGGTAACCAAAGGACACAGATTTAAGGTAATTGGCAAAAGAACCAGAGGGGAGATGAGAATTTTTTTTTACGCAGCGAGTTGTTATGATCTGGAATGCGCTGCCTGAAAGGGCGGTGGAAGCAGATTCAATAGTAACTTTCGAAAGGGAATTGGATAAATACTTGAAGGGGAAAAATTGCAGGGTAATGGGGAAGGAGCAGGGGGAGTGGGACTAATTGGATAGCTCTTTCAAAGAGCCAACGCAGGCACGATGGGCCGAATGGCCTCCTTCTGTGCTGTAGGATTCTCTAAGAAAAACCCCCTTTATCTTATCACTTGTATTTGGGAATGTAGGCCAAATGCATCAAATTGTAAGGAAGAGTTTTCAAAAAGGAATATGTTAGCGACTTCAGAGAGTATGTAAAACTATAAAATGGCAGACAGATTTGCCTCCTTTCCTCAAAGCTTTCTTCCTATGATAGCAACATGTGGAGTACTGACCGACCTTGATTTACTCAACCTGAGGCCTCTGCCTTAGACTAGGCCTGAGAATGTATATCGATAATCGCATGCAACAGGATATCCTGCCGCAGAGTAGAAAACAGTACATTCTGTAGGAAAAGAACACCGCTTGCTGGATCAAACTGTTAGACTGTGCCGGCTTTCTGAAAGAGCTATCCACTTAATCCCACTCCCACTCCCACTCCCCCTGCTCTTTCCCCGTAGCCCTGCAAATTTTTCCTTTTCAAGTATTTATCCAATTCCCCTTTTGAAAGTTACTATTGAATCTGCTTCCACCGCCCTTTCAGGCAGCGCGTTCCAGATCATAACAACTCGCTGTGTAAAACATTTCTCCTCATCTCTTGCCAATTACCGTAAATCTGTGTCCTCTGGTCACCGACCCTCCTGCCAGTGGAAACAGTTTCTCCTTATTTACTCCATCAAAATCCTTCATGATTTTGAACACCTCTATTAAATCTCCCCTTAACCTTCTCTGCTCTAGGGAGAACAATCCCAGCCTCTCCAGTCTCTCCACATAACTGAAGTCCTTGTAAAGATTGTGATGTATAGTTCATAAATCAGTGTGTTTCTTTTCTGGGGTGGGGGATGGGGTGGGTAGCAATGGAAAAACCATAAGAAACTTGAACTTTGTGAAAGGGATTTGCCACTTTTATTCTTAATTTTTTGGGAGGTTTTTTAAACCCGGAGCTTGTAATAAAGAATGTTGACATTTTGGTCATTTTGACAAGTGCATTATGGCCTGGGATTTACGCCATATGAAATTATTGTACCAATGTTTAACAAGCTGGTATCAAATTCCTTTGTCTGATATTTTAACAGAAGCGTTAACCTGCTTGAAATAAATGAGTTAAGACTTCCAGAAAAAAAGCAGACGCTGGAATTTGATACAAACGCGTTAAACTACTCATATGATCACATTGCACAGTGTAATTTCCAGACTCTCACATTCGACCCTCCCAGATCTCTGCGCTCCTCCAATTCTGGCCTCTTGTGCACCCTGATTTCCATCGCTCCGCCATTGGCGGCCGTGCCTTCCAGCTGCCTAAGCCCTAAGCTCTGGAATTCCCTCCGTAAACCTCTGTAACTCTCTCTCCTCCTTTAAGACGCTCCTTAAAACCTACCTCTTTGACCAAGCTTTTGGTCACCTGTCCTAATATCTCCTTATGTGGCTCGTTGTCACATTTTGTTTGATAATCGCTCCTGTGAAGCGCCTTGGGACGTTTTACTACGTTAAAGGCGCTATATAAATGCAAGTTGTTGTAGTATCGATTTGAGGATTTTGGTATTGTTCAGTTTGCCACCTTAATCTAATAGGCCAGTCTTCATAGCAGGTACTTTTTCTTGAAAGGGATTGTGAGTTCATATAAAAAGAAGTGCATTTTGCGAGTTAGTAGTTTGCTGTGGGATTTCTTGCAAAGACTGTACTCTCTTTTGGTTGAGGGACAAGTTGGCTTATTTTCTTCTGAGAAACACTTCATCTCAAGTTAGGAACATAGGAACAGCAGTAGGCCATTTAGCCCCTCGTGCCTGTTCCACCATTCAATCAGATCAAGTCTGATCTGAAGTTCTGTAAGAAGAATTTGAAAAGGACTTCTCCGATTAGTTTGACTTGATCAACTCTTTAGAATATATCTCTTTCTCCTCATGCTATATTGAGCTGTTCAGTATCTCACCTAAATTGCTTGCTTTTGGTTGTGAATAAGGTTGCTTGATAGAAATATAGAAAATAGGAGCAAGAGTAGGCCATTCAGCCCTTCGGGCCTGCTCCGCCATTGAAAATGATCATGGCTGATCGTCTAACTCAGTACCCTGTTCCTGCTTTTTCCCCATATCCCTTGATCCCTTTAGCATTAAGAAATATATCTATCTCCTTCTTGAATACATCTAATGACTTGGCCTCCACTGCCTTCTGTGGTAAAGAATTCCAAATGTTCACCACCCTCTGAGTGAAGAAATTTCTCCTCATCTCGGTTCTAAATGGCATACCCAGTATCCTGAGACTGTGACCCCTGGTTCTGGACTCTCCAGCCTCAGGAACATCCTCCCTGCATCCAGTCTGTCTAGTCCTGTTAGAATTTTATGTTTCGATGAGATCACCTCTCATTCTTCTAAACTCTAGTGAATATAGGCCTAGTCGACCCAATCTCTCCTCATACGTCAGTCCTGCCATCCCAGGAATCAGTCTGGTAAACCTTCGATGCACTCCCTCCATGGCCAAGACATCCTTCCTCAGATAAGGAGACCAAAACTGCATACAATACTCCAGATGTGGTCTCACCAAGGCCCTGTATAACTGCAGTAAGACAGCCCTGCTCCTGTACTTCAATCCTCTTGCAATGAAGGCCAACATACCATTCGCCTTCCTAACTGCTTGCTGCACCTGAATGCTCGCTTTCAGCGACCGGTGTACAAGGACACCCAGGTCTCGTTGCACCTCCCCTTTTCCCAATCTATCACCATTCAGATAATAATCTGCCTTTCTGTTTTTACAACCAAAGTGGATAACCTCACATTTATCCAAGTTACACTGCATCTGCCATGTTCTTGCCCACTCACCCAACTTGTCTAAATCACATTGGAGCCTCTTTGCATCCTCCTCACAGCTCACATTCCACCCCAGCTTTGTGTCATCTGCAAACTTGGAAATGTTGCATTTAGTTCCCTCATCCAAATCATTGATATATATTGTGAATAGCTGGGGCCCAAGCACTGATCCCTGCGGTACCCCACTAGTCACTGCCTGCCACCCGGAAAAAGACCCGTTTATTCCTACTCTCTGTTTCCTGTCTGTCAACCAATTCTCAATCCATGCCAGTATATTCCCCTCAATCCCATGTGCTTTAATTTTGCAAATTAACCTCTTGTGTGGGACCTGATCAAAAGCCTTCTGAAAATCCAAATACACCACATCCACTGGTTTTCCCCTATCTATTCTACCAGTTACATCCTCAAAAAACTCCAGAAGATTTGTTAAGCATGATTTCCCTTTCATAAACCCATGCTGACTTTGTCCAATCCTGTTAATGCCTGCCAAGTGTTCTGTTCCAGAGTCTCTAGAATTTTGGAAGATGATCACCAATGCATCCACTATTTCCAGGGCCGCTTCCTTTAGTACTCTGGGATGTAGATTATCAGGCCCTGGGGATTTGTCAGCCTTTAGCCCCATTAATTTCCCGAGCACTATTTTTTTACTAATTGATAGATTAGGCTGAGACAAAAATTGTCTTCCACACTTAGATGCAGCTGAATTCTATGTACTATATAGTACATAGCGAGTTAGGATACGGGCAGCAGAGTTTTGGATGAGCTCAAGTTTACGCAGGACGCAAGGTGGGAGGCCGGCCAGGAGAGCATTGGAACAGTTGAGTCCGGAGGTAACAAAGGCATGGATGAGGGTTTCAACAGCAGATGAGCTGAGGCACGGGTGGAGACGGGTGATGTTATGGAGGTAGGAGTAGGTGGCGTCGGTGATGGAGAGGATATGGGCTCAGAAGCTTAGCTCAAGCTACAATACATCCACCCATCTGGGGGTGGACCTAAGTAAATTAGATGCAAATGAGGGAAACTTGGTCTTCACTCTGTTTCCCACTATTTGTGTTGTTCCAACAGCGGGTGCTGGAGACCCACGTTAGGCCCTGATGTCCAGCATTTACATGTCGGTGGATGAGGGCTAGGCCAAGTAGAGACGAGAGTAGGATCGCCAACTGCAGTTGGTCCTTAGTCTGGGAGGTTTCATCACATGACTACCCGCCTTCAATCGCCCTGCTCCCAACCTCCCGCCATTGGTCGCCCAACTCATCCATGCTTGCTGGCAATTGCTCAATAATGGCGGCTTGAAGGCCCATAATCCTCTGCGCTCCAGAAACCGCTCTATCCACTACATAGCCCTGTGATTTTTTTTCCCCATTCAAGTGTTTGCCTTTTGAAAGTTACTATTGAATCTGCTTTCAGGCAGCGCGTTCCAGATCATAACAACTCGCTGTGTGAAAAAAATTCTCCTCATCTCCCCCCTCTGGTTCATTTTTTTTCCCCAATGTTTAGCAAAATATGTTTCACTAAGATGGTGTCCCTTCTCATTTAGAATTATAATGATGCTTCCCACTAACACGCCCCAGGCATTAGTTCACGTTAGTTTGCAGCACTGTTGAATGACATTTGTAATTTTCACATGGCATTTCTCTGCCACGACCTTTATCCAAACATCACACTTCCTGCAGAGAACATTAATCTATTTTACCCATGCTGAATAGAGAAGAGTGGGATTATTTCTCATACTGCAGTAAACGTTTTTTTATTTTACTGGGCTATCCTCGTCAAACATTGAATTTAATTGAGCTCCTCAGATGGCCTCGATGATCACTGGGTGTTGGAAGACAATGTGTGGGTGGATGTCAGATGAGGAGGGAATCAGAGTTGGCAGTGAAGCCCCAGCCACAGACAGGTAGGCTGCCCAGCGCTCACTACACAGACTTGCATCTGAGGAATGCCCGCTTGGACAATAGTTACCCACTTGGGCAATATAAACTAGAGGGCACAATTCTAAAAGGGGTGCAGGAACAGAGAGATCTGGGGGTATATGTGCACAAATCGTTGAAGGTGGCAGGGCAGGTTGAGAAAGTGGTTAAAAAAGCATACGGGATCCTGAGCTTTATAAATAGAGGCAGAGAGTACAAAAGCAAGGAAGTCATGATGAACCTTTATAAAACACTGGTTTGGCCACAACTGGAGTATTGTGTCCAGTTCTGGGCACTGCACTTTAGGAAGAATGTGAAGGCCTTAGAGAGGGTGCAGAAGAGATTTACTAGAATGATTCCAGGGATGAGGGACTTTAGTTACATGGATGGACTGGAGAAGCTGGGGTTGTTCTCCTTGGAACAGAGAAGGTTGAGAGGAGATTTGATAGAGGTATTCAAAATCATGAAGGGTCTAGACAGCGTAGATAGAGAGAAACTGTTCCCATTGGTGGAAGGGTCAAGAACCAGAGGACACAGATTTAAGGTGATTGGCAAAAGAACCAAAGGTGACACAAGGAAAAGCTTTTTTACACAGCGAGTGGTTATGATCTGGAATGCACTGCCCGAGGGGGTGGTGGAGGCAGATTCAATCATGGCCTTCAAAAGGGAACTGGATAAGTACTTGAAACGAAAAAATGTGCAGGGCTACGGGGATAGGGTGGGGGAGTGGGACTAGCTGGATTGCTCTTGCATAGAGCCGGTGCGGACTCGATGGGCCGAATGGCCTCCTTCCGTGCAGTAACCTTTCTATGATTCTATGATAAGCAGCACCGGAACGGTTACTCAATATGATCTAGCACCCTCGGGAGAGAGAAGACTGAAGATAAACATGATGAGAAAAAAAATTGAATTTAATACATTCACATAGAAAGACTTGCATTTCTATAGCACCTTTCACAGCTTCAGGACGTCCCAAAGCGCTTTACAGCCAGTGAAGTACTTTTAGAAGTGTAGTCACTGTTGTAATGTAGGAAACGCAGCAGCCAGTTTGCGCACAGCAAGATCCCACAAACAGTAATTTGATAACGAGCAGCTAATCTGTTTTTTTTTTAATTGATGTTGGTTGAGGGATAAATATTGGCCAGGACACCAGGGAGATCTCCCCTGCTCTTCTTCAAAATAGTGCCACGGGATCTTTAACACCCACCTAAGAGGGCAAACGGGGCCCTCAGTTTAACAACTCATCCGAAAGACGGCTCCTCCGATAGTGCAGCACTCCCTCAGTGCTGCACCGGGAGCGTCGGCCTTGTGCTCAAGTCTCTGGAGTGGGACTCGAACCCACGACCTTCAATGACTGAGAGGTGAGAGTCCCACCCACTGAGTCAGTGGCTGACACTTACATCAATTCCTCACTCCCCCCCACCACACATAATAAACCTAATGTAACAAAACTTTCTCTATGCAGCTCAGTATATTGGCTGTTATTAATAATGCAACGGTAATTACAAATCTATTCATCGCAGTCAGTTACCAATATCACGGACACGTCTCCCAACAGGGCACAAAAGTTTTCAGTCAGTTTTGGAAGGTGAGTGGTTAAGATTTTATTTTTGCCAAAAGAAGTCTGGACTTTTATGACAAGTGCCTGGTTTAACGTTTATTGTTTGTGCCTGTTTTACGCACAGGGTTTATTGCATAATTGGAAATTGCTGGTTCCAGACAGAAAATCCAGGTAGAGTCATAAAAGAGCATAGAAATCTGCAGGGAATGGGATTTCAAAATCTTATCCAGTTAGATCGTGTTATTTACTGTATACCAAAGTTTCTTAACCTCCGACCTTCCAAAATTAGAGCAAATGCTCGGATTATTTTGGAATAATTTCGGGTGATCACTTTAAATTGAACATTTTGTTTTGGTGTCACAATGCAGCAGAGAGAAATCACTCACGATGGTCACCAGATGGACTGGGCTGTGATTATTTCCAATATAAACAATGGCCAGAATTGTCCTCTCTGTAACTCTTGATGGCTACAATATTTGGGCAATATCTGAATTAGCCCCGCGTAGTAGCTACCACTGCACAGCTATTAATGTGGTGTTTTCCACAATCTTGCAGGATAATTTACTGCAACGATAAATTAAGCCATCAAATTAAAACATAGTTTCAGTAATTTAGTTTAACCATGTTAACAAGCTGGAAATTAAGGCCGTGATCCCAAAGCGTAGTAGGATTGATAGCTTTCTATTGTAGAATATGGCACCTTTAACAAAGAAAAACAGGATTTATGGAGCGGGGACTTGTTTGACCATGAAAGGGGCAGGACTTCATTTTTGAGACCACCATCAATTTTCAAATCTCAGCATCTACAGAACAGCCTGTAGAAAGAAGGTGCGATCTCTCACAGTAAAAGGACCTGGCAGGAAATCACCCATCGCCCCTGTGCTCGCTGACCTACATTGGCTCCCGGCCCGGATTTTAAAACTTTCATCCTCGTGTTCAAATCCCTCCATGGCCTCGCGCCCCTCCCTATCTCTGTAACCTCCTCCAGCCCTACAACCCACCGAGATCTCTGCGCTCCTCCAGTTCTTGCCTCTTGCGCATCCCCGATTTTAATCGCTCCACCGTTGGCAGCCGTGCCTTCAGCTGCCTAAGCTCTGGAATTCCCTCCCTAAATCTCTCCGCCTCTCTACCTCTTTCTCCTCATTTAAGACGCTTCTTAAAACCTACCAATATGACCAAACTTTTGGTCGCCTGTCCTAATAACTCCTCAGTGGCTGAGTGTCAAATTTTGCCTGATAATCGCTCCTGTGAAGCGCCTTGGGATGTTTTACTTTGTTAAAGGCGCTATATAAATGCGAGTTGTTGTTGTCTCACTCTGGGAGCACAAGGAAGATGAATATAAGAACATAAGAAATAGGAGCAGGAGTAGGCCATATGGCCCCTCGAGCCTGCTCCGCCATTCAATAAGATCATGGCTGATCTTCGACCTCAACTCCACTTTTCCACCCGATCCCCTTAGTGTCCAAAAATCTATCGATCTCAGTCTTGAATATACTCAACGACTGAGCATCCACAGCCCTCTGGGGTGGAGAATTCCAAATATTCACAACCCTCTGAGTGAAGAAATCCCTCCTCATCTCAGTCCTAAATATCCGACCCCTTACCCTGAGACTATGCTCCCCTAGTTCTAGACTCTTCAGCCAGGGGAAACATCCTCTCAGCATCTAACCTGTCAAGCCCTCTCAGAGTCTTGTTTGTTTCAATGAGATCACCTCTCATTCTTCTAAACTCCAGAGAGTATAGGCCCCTTCTACTCAATCTCTCCTCATAGGACAACCCTCTCATCCCAGGAATTAATCTAGTGAACCTTCGTTGCACTGCCTCTAAGGCAAGCATATCCTTCCTTAGATAAGGAGACCAAAACTGTACACAGTACTCCAGGAGTGGTCTCACCAAAGCCCTGTACAATTGCAGCAAGACTTCCTTACTCTTGTACTCCAAACCCCTTGAAGAGTTAACAGTATGGGGGATTGCAGACACAGGCCCACATCATAGTCCCCACATATGAGTTGGCTTTAATTATGTAATTTGAAGGCCTATCAACTTGAGGAGCTTCTGGAAGTGGGTGGCACCTCCCATTCTCCCACTTCAGCATCATAATCTTCCAGGTAAGGTGCATTATGAGTGGAAACACTAAAACAAGATTCTGTAAGGACAGTTGCTCCAAAAGTCACATCTGTAAAGACAGAACTTGCATTTATATAGCGACTTTCACGACCTCAGGACATCCCAAAGCCATTGAAGTACTTTTGGAGTGTAGGCACTGTTGTAGTGTAGGAAACACATCAGCTAATTTGCTAATTGCACAGCAAGGTTCCGCAAACAAAGTGATAATAACCAGACCATCTGTTTTAGTGATGTTGGTTGAGCAAGAAATATAGGCCCAGGACACCAGGGAGAGCTCCGCTGCTCTTTTTCAAAATAATGTCATGGAATCTTTTATGTCCACTTTAGAGGGCAGATGGGACCTCGGTTTAATGTCTCATCTGAACTCAGCATCTCTGACAGTGCAGCACTCCCTCAGTACCGCACTGGAGTGTCAGCCTGGATTTTTGTGTTCAAGTCTCTGGAATGGGACCTGAGCTCACAACCTTCTGACGATCGTGCTACCAACTGAGCCACAGCTGACACTACAGTGGCTTCTACAGGCGTGGTCATGTACAAGCCAGCATCGTAAAACCATTCCTGGTCTCAGCATTATAGGAACATAGGAACACAGGAACAGGAGTAGGCCATTCAGCCCCTCGTGCCTGCTCCGCCATTTGATAAGATCATGGCTGATCTGTGATCTAACTCCATTTGGCCCATACCTGCCTTTGGCCCATATCCCTTAATACCTTTGATTGCCAAAAATCTATCTATCTCAGATTTAAATTTAGCAATTGAGCTAGTATCAATTGCCATTTGCAGAAGAGAGTTCCAAACTTCTACCACCCTTTGTGTGTAGAAATGTTTTCTAATCTCGCTCCTGAAAGGTCTGGCTCTAATTTTTAGACTGTGCCCCCTACTCCTAGAATCCCCAACCAGCGGAAATAGTTTCTCTCTATCCACCCTATCTGTTCCCCTTAATATCTTATAAACTTCGATCAGATCACCCCTTAACCTTCGAAACTCCAGAGAATACAACCCCAATTTGTGTAATCTCTCCTCATAACTTAACCCTTGAAGTCCGGGTATCATTCTAGTAAACCTACGCTGCACTCCCTCCAAGGCCAATGTGTCCTTCTGAAGGTGCGGTGCCCAGAACTGCTCACAGTACTCCAGGTGTGGTCTAACCAGGGTTTTGTATAGCTGCAGCATATCTTCTGCCCCCTTGTACTCTGGTCCTCTAGATATAAAGGCCAGCATTCCATTAGCTTTATTGATTATTTTATGCACCTGTTCATGACACTTCAATGATCTATGTACCTGAACCTCTAAGTCCCTTTGGACATCCACTGTTTTTAACTTTTTACCATTTAGAAAGTACCCTGTTCTATCCTTTTTTGATCCAAAGTGGATGACCTCAC
This sequence comes from Heptranchias perlo, assembly GCF_035084215.1. Lineage (NCBI taxonomy): Eukaryota > Metazoa > Chordata > Chondrichthyes > Hexanchiformes > Hexanchidae > Heptranchias > Heptranchias perlo. The sequence goes on from NC_090327.1 coordinate 4,000,497, forward strand.
ATTTGCCTACATTGAATTCCATTTGCCACAGTTTTGCCCATTCACCTAATCTATCAATATCCCTTTGTAATTTTATGTTTTCATCTACACTGCTTACAATGCCACCAATCTTTGTGTCATCGGCAAACTTAGATATGAGACTTTCTATGCCTTCATCTAAGTCGTTAATAAATATTGTGAATAATTGAGGCCCCAAGACAGATCCCTGCGGGACTCCACTAGTCACATCCTGCCAATGTGAGTATCTACCCATTATCCCTACTCTCTGTCGCCTTTCGCTCAGCCAACTTCCTAACCAAGTCCGTACTTTTCCCTCGATTCCATGAGCTCCTATCTGAGCTAACAGTCTCTTATGTGGGACCTTATCAAATGCCATCTGGAAGTCCATATAAATAACATCCATTGACATTCCCCTGTCCACTACTTTAGTCACCTCGTCAAAAAATTCAATCAGGTTTGTCAGGCACGACCTACCTTTCACAAATCTATGCTGGCTCTCTCGATTAACTGAAAATTCTTGAGGTGTTCAGTCACCCTATCCTTAATTATAGACTCCAGCATTTTCCCCACAACAGATGTTAGTCTAACTGGTCTATAGTTTCCCGGGTTCCCTCTCTCTCCTTTCTTAAAAAGCGGAGTGATAGGTGCAATTTTCCAATCCAGAGGGACAGTTCCTGAATCTAGAGAACTTTGAAAGCTTATAGTTAGGGCATCTGCAATCTGCTCACCTATTTCCTTTAAAACCCTGGGATGGAAACCATCTGGTCCTGGGGATTTGTCACTCTTTAGTGCTATTATTTTCTTCATTACTGTTGTTTTACTTGTATTAATTTTATCGAGTCCCTGTCCCCGATTCAATATTAGTTTTCTTGGGATTTCCGGCATGCTATCCTCTTTTTCTACTGTAAATACTGACGCAAAGTAATTGTTCAACATGTCCGCCATTTCCCCATTGTCAATGACAATATCCCCACTTTCAGTTTTTAAGGGGCCAACACTGCTCCTGACCACCCTCTTTTTCCTAATGTAACTATAAAAGTTCTTCGTATTGGTTTTGATATCCCTTTGCGAGTTTCTTTTCATACTCCCTTTTTGTTGCTCTTACTATCTGTTTTGTGACCCTTTGTTGATCTTTGTATCTTTCCCATTCGCTAGGATCTGAGCCACATTAGTAATATAGTGGGACCACCCAGGGCTGCCAACTCCAGCTGGACGTATTCCTGGAGGTTTCATCACATGACCTCTCGCTTCCAACTGCCCCGCCCGGTCAGACATCCTTTTGTGCCCCGTCTCCAATACTTTTTATAAATCTTAAAGGAAAGTGTTCAAAGAAAATGAAAAGACACACCATTTTTTAAAATGATTTCTCTCCCCGGGTGCTTTACTCGCAGCAGTGTCCAGGAGATTAATCTTTAATTCCTGGAGACTCCAGGGATTGGCGACCCCTAGTACCGCCTCTGAAGGCAGCACTAAAACATAATTGCCGCATTAGTCAGTACTTTTCAAATGATCCCAGATGAACTATTGTACCAAGGATTAGGCAAGAAAATGCTTTGGTAATTTTTGGGCAACGATAAAAACTTCATCCACACACTCTTTATTTTTCGGCTTGAAATCCAAGTAACAGCTAATGAAACTGATGTGGTTTTATGCAGTGGCGGGTATTTCTGATGATCAGTCACGGATGAGTCCAGGTCAAGGTGAAAACTTGCTAAAGTAATTAGTAATCTGAGTATGGTAGAGAGTTGTGATTAATTGCCTTTGACCCTGTCACTTCGTTTTAGTTTAGCTTTTACTTTGAATGTGTTTTCCTGGGTTTTTTTATTTATTCATTAATTTACGTAGAAATACGTAGGAGATACAAGACAGTGACAGGCCACTCGGCCCAACCAGACCGTTTTAAAGGAAGAGCTTGCATTTATACAGCACCTTTCACGTCTCAAAGCGCTTTACGGCCTACGAAATACTTTTGAAGTTTAGTCACAGTTGTAATGTACGAAAAGAGGCAAATAATTTGAACACAGCAAGATCCCACAAACAGCATTGTGATAATGACCAGATAATTTGTTTTTTAGTGATGTTGGTTGAGGATTCTGGGGGAGAACTCCCCTACTCTTCTTCAAAATAGCGGCCATGGGATCTTTTCCGTCCACCTGAGAGGACAGACGGGGCCTCGGCTTAACGTCTCATCCGATAGACAGTGTTGGCGTTTACACTCTATGCGAGCAGATAGTTCTAATCAGATTTACCCGCCCTGTTCTCATATTTGTTCAACCCCTACTCCTTCATCTACCTATCCAATCTAAATCTTGAATGTTCACATTGTTTTTACCTCAACCACTAGCCCTGGAAATGAATTCCACAGTCTCTCACAACTCTCTGTGTGAAGAAGTTTCTCCTGCTGTCAGTTCTTGCGCATCCCTGATTTCCATCGCTCCACCATTGGCGGCCGTGCCTTCAGCTGTCTAGGCCATAAGCCCTGGAATTCCCTCCCTAAACCTCTCTACCTCTCTCTCTTCCTTTAAGATGCTCCTTAAAACCTACCTCTTTGACCAAGCTTTTGGTCACCTGTCCCAATTTCTCCTTATGTGGCTCGGTGTCAAATTTTGTTTGATAATTGCTCCTGTGAAGCGCCTTGGGACATTTTACTATGTTAAAGGCTCTACATAAATGCAGGTTGTTGTTGTTATAAATCTCTTACATTTAATCTGGTGTCTATGGCCCCTCGTTCTTGACCTCTCAACTACTGGAAACATTTTCTTTTCACTGAAGTATTAGCTCTCAGCTGTGATCCACATTTGCCTGGCGTGTACAATGATTGCAGGTGCTAATGGATTGTTGCTGGCTGGTATTTGGCCAGACAACCTGGTGCAGAAACGAGACAAAACAGTCTGGCAGCAAATGTCATTCATTCGCTGTGAGTAACTCCAACTTATTACATAGAATTACATCGACTCTACAGCACAGAAACAGGCCATTCGGCCCAACTGGTCTATGCTGGTGTTTATGCTCCACACGAGCCTCCTCCCTCCCTAGTTCATCTCACCCTATCAGCATATCCTTCTATTCCTTTCTCCCTCATGTGCTTATTTAGCTTCCTCTTAAATGTATCTATGCTATTCGCCTCAACTGCTCCTTGTGGTAGCGAGTTCCCCATTCTCACCACTCTCTGGGTAAAGAAGTTTCTCCTGAATTCCCTATTGGATTTATTGGTGACTATCTTATATTTATGACCCTCTAGATTTGGTCTCCCCCACAAGTGGAAACATCTTTTCTACTCTATTGAACCAGAATTGTAGTTAGTTGGCACTTTCACTGCATTAAATAAAGGTTGATGGTATTTAATTCTGGACTCTATCTATGCAAAATATCTGCAAAGTCATTAACATAAATAATTAATACAGTACTTACACAATTTAAAGTACTCCTAAGGTTGCCTATAGTGACACCACTATCCCTGGCCCGAATGGAGATGACTGGGTAACGCCCCCTGCCCCCGTCAATCACACCTGGGGACCGCACTGCCGTAAGTGAATGGGATTGATTTCCGGCGCAGAATTTGTATTATGTATCTATCCTCCACTCACTGAATTTTGCTGGAAGAAAATCTCCCTCCTTTTATCGGGAGGAGTTGCTGCAGTTTCGTGCAGTTCGTAGAAACTCTTTTCTGTAAAATAGACTGTTTGCTGTGAGTCCGGCCGTAAGGTCTCGCCTCCAATTTATTGGCTGATGCAGTGGCGTCAATGACACTCTGCACGACTAAAGTATATTTGCCATCGCGTTGTACTTGGGACAGTCGGACTCGCCACCATCTAATCTTCAAATGCCAAAGGACACTACAGTAAAAGTGCTCATTATCAAAGAAATCTTACTACTGCAACAACATCTTTAACGTAGTGAAACGTCCCAAGGTGCTTCCCAGGTATGAATATCAGACAAAATTTGACACCGAGCCACATAAGGAGATATTAGGACCGGTGACCAACAGCTTGGTCAAAGGGATAGGTTTTAAGGAGCGTCTTAAAAGGAGGAGAGAGAGGTGGAGAGGTTTAGGGAGGGAATTCCAGAGCTTAGGGCCTAGGCAGCTGAAGGCACGGCCGCCAATGGTGGAGCGATTAAAATCGGGGATGCGCAAGAGGTCAGAATTGGAGGAGCGCAGAGATTTCGGAGGGTTGTAGGGCTGGAGGAGGGTACAGAGATAGGGAGGGGGCGAGGCCATGGAGGGATTTGAAAACAAGGATGAGAATTTTAAAATTGAGGCGTTCCCGGATTGAGAGCCAATGTGGGTCAGCGAGCACAGGGGGTGATGGGTGAACGGCCAGCAGAGTTTTGGATGAGCTCAAGTTTACGCAGGGTAGAAGGCGGGAGAGCATTGGAATAGTTGTGTCTGTAGGTGACAAGGGCATGGATGAGGGTTTCAGCAGCAGATGAGCTGAGGCAGGGGCGGAGACGGGCGATGTTATGGAAGTGGATGTAGGCGGTCTTGGTGATGGAACGGATATGTGGTCAGAAGCTCATCTCAGGTTACAATAGCCCATTTAAAATATTCCTAAAGCATCATATTTGCCATTACATTGTACTTGTGACAGTTCGTCTCACCACCACCCAATCACTTTGAAAGGTCAAAGGGCATAACAGTAAAAGTGATAGAATCATAGAATCGTTACAGCACAGAAGGAGGCCATTCGGCCCATCGAGTCCATGCCAGCTCTTTGTAAGAGCAATCCAGTTAGTCCCATTCCCCTGCTCTTTCCCCGTAGCCCTGCAAATTTTTTCCCTTCAAGTATTTATCCACTTCCTTTTTGAAAGCCATGATTGAATCTGCCTCCACCACCCCCTCGGGCAGTGCATTCCAGATCACAACAACTTGCTGTGTAAAAAAGTTTTTCCTCATATCACCTTTGGTTCTTTTGCCAATCACCTTAAATCTATGTCCTCCGGTTCTTGACCCTTCCGCCAATGGGAACAGTTTCTCTCTATCTACTCTGTCTAGACCCTTCATGATTTTGAACACCTCTATCAAATCACCTCTCAACCTTCTCTGCTCTAAGGGGAAACAACCCCAGCTTCTCCAGTCTATCCATGTAACTAAAGTCCCTCATCCCTGGTACCATTCTAGAAAATCTTTTCTGACCCACTCTAAGGCCTTCACATCTGTCCTAAAGTGCGTTGTCCAGAATTGGACACAATACTCCAGTTGTGGTCGAACCAGTGTTTTATAAAGGTTCATCATGACTTCCTTGCTTTTGTACTCTATGCCTCTATTTATAAAGCCCAGGATCCCATATGCTTTTTTAACCACTTTCTCAACCTGTCCTGTCACCTTCAACGACCTGTGCACATATACCCCCAGATCTCTCTGTTCCTGCACCCCCTTTTAGAATTGTACCCCTTTTAGTTTATATTGCCTCTCCTCGTTCTTCCTGCCAAAATGTATCATTTTGCACTTCTCTGCATTAAATTTCGTCTGCCAGGTGTTTGCTTATCAAAGAAAGCTTACCGTGAAAAAAAATGCCCGAAAAGATTGAAGCTTTCAGATTTTTGTTGCAGTGTCTTATTTTTGCACCATCAGGCTGTGCTGAATGAACCAGTGCCAGATCGCTGCTAAACCTTACAAAGTAGTAGGCAGCAGGAAAATTCCTCAGAAGGAAGTAATAACCTTAATTAAGTGTGCATATGTTTCTTCAAATGTATTTCAATAATACAATACACTTTGCTTTCCTTGGGATTTAGTTTTTGGATGTTCTCCAATCCCAGTATTTGCAAAGCCAGTTCTTGAGGCTGCAAAAATCTAATCTTGATATCGCGAGTGGAACGCACAATTTCCCTGGACTAACAGCTCAGCACAGATGCATCCTTTCCATAAATCATCAGGGGAAAATTGATCTGTAATCATCGGAGAGTGGATACAGAATGTCTCCTCTTCCCTCCCCACACAACCAGTCCTGCTAGGGACATGGATGAATATTATCGTTCCTCATCAAACTTATTCAGTGAGTAACTGAGCGATACAAACGAGAAGGTACCAAGTTTGATTCCCGGTGTATCATGAGGCCAGCTGATTTCAGCAATGCCGGTGATGGCGACACTGCAGTTACACTAGTGCTTCTGCATCTCCGCCCATGCCTCAGCTCATCTGCTGCTGAAGATCTCATCCCTGCCCGTTGTAACTTCAAGACTCGACTATTCCAATGCTCTCCTGGCCGGCCTCCCACCTTCCACCCTCCGTAAACTTGAGCTCATCCAAAACTCTGCTGCCCCGTATCCCGAACTCGCACCAAGTCCCGTTCACCCACCACCCCCTGAGCTCGCTGACCTACATTGGCTCCCGGTCCGGCAATGCCTCGATTTTACAATTCTCATCCTCGTTTTCAAGTTCTCGTCACCTCCCCTTTTGCCAATTACTTTAAATCTGTGTCCTCTGGTTACCGACCCTTCTCCCACTGGAAACAGTTTCTCCTTATTTATTCCATCAAATCCCTCCATGATTTTGAACACTTCTCCCCTTAACCTCCTCTGCTCTAAGGAGGACAACCCCAGCTTCTCCAGTCTCTCCAGGTAACTGAAGTCCCTCACCCCCGGTACTGTTTCTTTGTCCAGAAAATGTTCCTTAAAGTACTTTAGGGGTTGGGCCAAGACTTAGGAACATAGGAACAGGAGGAGGCCATTCTGCCCTTCAAGCCTGTTCTGCCATTCAATTAGATCTTGGCTGATCTGCATCTTAACTCCATCTACCCGCCTTGGTTCCGTAACCCTTTCTACCCTTACCTAACAAAAATCTATCAATCTCAGTTTTGACATTTTCAATTGACCCCCAGCCTCGACAGCTTTTTGGGGGAGAGAGTTCCAGATTCCCACTCCCCTTTGTGTGAAGAAGTGCTTCCTGACATCACCCCTGAACGGCCTGGCTCTAATTTTAAGATTATGCTCCCCCTTGTTCTTAATTCCCCCGACAGAGGAAATAGTTTCTCTCTGTCTACCCTATCGAATCCCTTTAACATTTTAAACACCTCGATCAGATCACCCCCTCAACCTTTTATATTCGAGGGAATACAAGTCTAGTTTATGCAACCTGTCCTCATAATTTAACCCTTTTAACCCCCAGTATCGTTCTGGTGAATCTGCGCTGCACCCCCTCCAAGGTCGATATATCCTTCCTGAGATGCGGTGCCCAGAACTGAATGCAGTATCTCCAGATGGGGTTTAATCAGAGCTTTATATAAACTGTAACATCACTTCCACTCCTTTGTATTCCAGCCCTGTTTTGCTGCTACTTCACTCAGTTCTCCCCTGTGACCTGGTCGATATTTATCCCTCAAACAACATCATTAAAACAGTATATGTGGTCATTATCTCATAGCTGTTTGTGGGACCTTGCAGTGTACAATGTGAGTACTGCATTTCTTAGATTACAACAGTGACTCACTCTAATGAGGCTTCTACAGAGACGGATGGGAGACCAGACATAATGAGGCCCATGTAACCACAAGAAATGTTCTGGAAAAGACGATAGACGTTCAGAAATCTCATTCTGAGGGCCTGAAAAAAAATCCTGTGGAACTGCAGGACATCCCAGCCAAAGTCCCCAGGATCACTGTAGCCTGTTGCATGCCTCATAACATTACCATGAAGATAGGCTTGTTGATTCCCGAACCTGAAGGTGATGATGATGATGATGATGATGGGGCTCAACCTTAAAATTAGAGCCGGGCCGTTCATGGGGTGATGTCAGGAAGCACTTCTTCACACAAAAGGGAGTGGAAATCTGGAACTCTCTTCCCCCAAAAAGCTGTCGAGGCTGGGGGTCAATTGAAAATTTCAAAAACGGAGATCGATAGATTTTTTTTGTTGGGTAAGGGGATTAAGGGTTACGGAACCAAGGCGGGTAGATGGAGTGAAGATACAGATCGGCCGTGATCTAATTGAATGGGGCTCAAGGGGCTGAATGGCCTCCTCCTGTTCCTGTGTTCCTTCCTACGGAGGGAGCACATGTCGCCCCCCCACACCACAAGGAGGACAGGCAGGAAGGAGAGGAATTGGAAGAGGCAAGCCAGCAGCCCAAAGCACAACTGATAGCCCAGTGCTTTCAAAAAAAACTAAGCTTGACTCACCAAAATAAAGTCACTTCACACCTGCCTGTTCTTCAGCCTCCAGGACCCTCACAAAGTCCCTACTGTCCAAAACTACTGACCCATTTCCTTCATAAGACGGAAGCTTGCATCATTCCAACTCCCAAAAGTCGAAAAGACGCGCAGAAATAATCTCGCGACTCTTATGCAGTCCAGTTACGTTTAATTTAAGCAACGTTCACCAGGCAGTGTCACGAAAATCCATTCTCCCAATTAAAAACTACCTCTTATCAAATGGCGGAGCAGGTACGAGGGGCTGAATGGCCTACTCCTGTTCCTATGTTCTTCCTATGTTCTTAACACTGGGACGCCACTTTGTGCCAGTTAGCTTACTTTTTTTTAAGCTCCTAATCAACAATTTAGATTTACTAGAACGGTATCGGGGATGAGGGACTTCAGTAATGTGAAGAGACTGGAGGAGCTGGGATCGTTCTCCTTTAGAGCAGAGAAGGTTAAGGGGAGACTTAATGGAGGTGTTCAAAATCATGAAGGGTTTTGATAGAGTAAACGAGGAGAAACTGTTTCCAGTGGCAGGAGGGTCGGTAACCAGAGGACACAGATTTAAAATAATTGGCAAAAGAACCAGAGGGGAGATGAGGAGAATTTCTTTACGCAGCGAGTTGTGATGATCTGGAATGCGCTGCCTGAAAGGGCGGTGGAAGCAGATTCAATAGTAACTTTCAAAAAGGGAATTGAATAAATACTTGAAAAGGAAAAATTTGCAGGGCTGTGGGGAAAGAGCAGGTGGAGTGTGGGACTAATTGGATAGCTCTTTCAAAGAGCCGGCACAGGCACGATGGGCCGAGTGGCCTCCTCCTGTGCTCTATCATTCTGTTATTCTACTCCTACGAGGTGCCCCCCGAGCGAAAGGAGGTTAAGCGTCGGGCGGCTGGGATTGTTCCTCTGGAGCATTAGAAACGTGAGGCGACTCGTCACCTGGGCAGCTGCTGTCCTACCGAGATTAGCTTCCGGCAGCTCCTCTCTTGCAATGGCCCAAGTGTGGAACTCCCTCCTATAATGGCGTTAAGGAAGCTGGCTCATTGCCACTCTCTGGCCCATGACGCTTCACAGGAGCGATTATCGTACAAAGTTTGACACGAGCCACGTAAGGAGGCATTAGGGCAGGTGACCGATAGCTTGATCAAAGAGGTAGGTTTTTAAGGAGCGTCTTAAAGGCGGAGAGAGAGGCGGAGAGGTTCATGGAGGGAATTCCAGAGCTTAGGGCCCAGACAGCTGAAGGCACGACCGCCAATGGTGGAGCGATGGAAATCGGGGATGCGCAAGAGGCCAGAATTGGAGGAGCGCAGAGATCGTGGAGGGTTGTAGGGCTGGAGGAGGTCACAGAGATAGGGAGGGGCGAGGCCATGGAGGGATTTGAAAACAAGGATAAGAATTTTTAAATCGAGGCGTTGCCGGACTGGGAGCCAATGTAGGTCAGTGAGCACGGGAGTGATGGGTGAACGGGACTTGCTGCAAGTTAGGGATACGGGCAGCGGAGTTTTGGATGCGCTCAAGTTTACAGAAGGTGTGAGGTGGGAGGCCGACCAGGAGAGCCAGAGATGGCAAAGGCTTCCCAGTGGGAGTGTTACATTGAATTGGTATTGTCATTTAACGTACTCTCTGATCAGTCAGGTTCAAAGCCCTTGTCTAACCTCTTTCGCAGCTCTATTTTGTTCTTATCCATCTTGTTTTCAGTATCCCAACCCCTTTTTTTGAGAAACTGTGGTGAGAGACTTAGCCCATTCTCCACCATTCTTCACCAGGGCTGAAAAGAGTTAGAACAACCAGGTAGCAAATCAAAAACTGGTAATTAGTTGTGGTCGAGTAAAGAAAGGAAAGGCTTGTATTTCTATAGCGTCTTTCACGACCTCAGGACGTCCCAAAGCGCTTTACAGCCAATGAAGTACTTTTTGAAGTGTAGTCACTGCTGTAATGTAGGAAACGCGGCAGCCAATTTGTGCACAGCAAGATCCCACAAACAGCAATGTGATAATTACCAGATAATCTGTTTTTTAGTGATGTTGGTTAAGGGATAAATATTGGCCCAGGACACCAGGGAGAACTCTCCTGCTCTTCCTCAAAATAGTGCCATGGGATCTTTTATATCCACCTGAGAGGGGCAGACGGCGCCTCGGTTTAACGTGTCATCTGAAAGACGACACCTCCGACAGTGCCGCACTCCCTCAGTACTGGCGTTGGGAGTGTCGGCCTAGATTTCATGCTGTCCCGTCTCTGGAGTAAAGCCTAAAAGATCGTATTGGGAAAGGAAGAAGAAGGGGACAGAAGGAGTGTCAGCGTTTGCAAGTCCTGGGAAAGCATGAATCAGAGTGCGAGACACTTTAATGGATCTTGATTTCATCGCACTCTCGCCACCTGCCTGCGTTTCAGCTTGATCCTCAGATTTGAGGGCGATTAATAAAACAAATGAACAATTCTATCCACCGAAAGCAATGACCGTGGGACAATTGCATGATCGTTAAAGTCTCTTTTCATAAATAAATGTTTGATTGACTATCCCATTTTTTCCTCACACAGCACTTGAAGCCGTGTCAGAGACTTTACAAATGGTATCCCCAGTTTGACTGGAGAAGAAAAAGTAAAACATTCAATCAAAAAATTAATTACTGGAAAGAGACAAAAAGTCTCTCCTAATTGTTTCCCAATCATTGATTTGTGGATGAAGCAGTTTTTATTTTTAATTAGTGCCCATTAAAATAGGGTTGGCCCCGTAAAAGTCACACACCTCACTTATATCGTGGTTTTCATCATTATACGGGTTTTGGGTGTTCTCAAACTACTTTTCTTTGTTGTCTGAAGAAGAGTGGGCTTTCATTTAGATTTATTTATCTTATTTGTTAGTAATTTGGTGAATTTGGGCGAATTTCTGCCCAAATTCAGGGTCACGAATGATGTCAGTGCTTGGGAATAGAACATGTTTTTCCATTTTCTGGGGGAAGCCAGTCTTAATATCAAGCACTCCTAAGTCAGGTGGAGCATGGCCAAACGCAGAGTATAGAGGGACGGAAATTGGTATGTGTGTGCCTTTCTCTCGGACATAAAACGGGTGTATAACGGGTGTATATTGTTCCGATTTTGCAATGGGAGAGCCTGTGCCCAATTTGCTCAGGCTAAACTCGTGTGGTACCTATTTTTTTGTTTAGGCACGCCAGGGCGGACTAACGTTTGTTGAAGGACCCCATCCAGAAATTAGTCGTGATGAGTAAGATTGATGAGTAAGATTGACAATTTATGATGAATTATCAGCAGTTTTTTGCATTGGAGATTATCAGCTACTGATTATAGCTGGACTGGAAATGGTGAACTCCACTTCACGAGTGTCAGCCATGGCTCAGTGGGCAGCTCTCTCGCCTCCAAGTCAGACGTTGGTGGGTTCAAGTCCCACTCCAGAGACTTGAGTACATAATCCAGGCCGACGCTCTCAGTGTTGAGGGAGTGCTGCACTGTCGGAGGCGCTGCCTTTCAGACGTAGACGTTAAACCAAGGCCCCATCTGCCCTCTCAGGTGGATGTAAAAGATCCCCACAGCCAGCCACTTTGAAAAAGAGCAGGGGAGTTCTCCCCAGTGTCCTGGCTGGTATTTATTCCCTCAACCAACATCACTAAAAAATAACAGATCATCTGGTCCTTACCACATTGCTGTTTGTGAGACCGTGCTGTGCATGAATCAGCTGCCACGTTTCCTACTTTACAACAGTAATTCATTAACTGCCAAGTGCTTTGGAACGACCTGAGGTCATAAAAGGCACTATATAAATGTACGTTCTTTGTTTTTTTTTTATATAGGACCCTAGCAGAGAGAGAAGTCTTTCATCAATCAGGTTAAGTTCAAAACCAGATCCCAGAGGTGAAAGAACAATGTATCTTACAGTCTGCCCCACTCAGATTTGTAAATAATCTTCATGCAAAATAAAAAATGCTGTTTTAACATTCAGACCTTCAAGCATAGAACGCTATTCTCTTAATCATAGAATCATACAGCGCAGCAGGAGGCCATTCAGCCCATCGTGCCTGTGCTGGCCCTTTGAAAGAGCTGTCCAATTAGTCCCGCTCCCCCTTGATCTTTCCCCATAGCGTGCAAAATTTTCCTTTTCAAGAAAAATCCAATTCCCTTTTGAAAGTTATTACTGAATCTGCTTCCACCGCCCTTTCAGGCAGCGCATTCCAGGTTGCTGTATCAAATAAATTCTCCTCATCTCTCGTCTGGTTCTTTTGACAATTACCTTAAATCTGTGTCCTGTGGTCACCGACCCTCCTGCCAGTGGAAACAGTTTCTCCTTATTTACTTTATCAAAACCCTTTATGATTTTGAACACCTATTAAATCTCCCCTTAACCTTCTCTGCTCCAAGGAGAACAATCCCAGCTTCTCCAGTCTCTCCACATAACTGAAGTCCCTCATCCCTGGTACCATTCTAGTAAATCTCCTCTGCACTCTCTCCAAGGCCTTGACATCCTTCCTAAAATGCGGTGCCCAGAATTGGACACAATAATCGAGCTGGGGCCTAACCAATGATTTCAAAGGCTTAGCACAACGTCCTTGCTATTGTGCTCAATACCTCTATTTATAAAGCCAAGGATCCCATATGCTTTTTTTTTTAAACAGTTTGGGCCTGAACTTTACAACTTTGGCCAAGGCTCCGCTCGCAATACAAGCCGTGCCCATATAAAGAATTCTCTGGAACATCTGGGACCTCATGTCTGCTCAAGAAGATTTCATAAAGGGAGAGAAAAAGATTTAGAATTTCTTTTGCGTTTTTTTCTTTGTACATTTTGGTCCATTTTTCATCGATGATGTGGTAGATCGAGAGAGAAACTATTTCCTCCGGTGAGTGAGTCCAGAACAAGGGGGGCATAACCTTAAAATTAGAGCCAGGCCGTTCAGGGGTGATGTCAGGAAGCACTTCTTCACACAAAGGGGAGTGGAAATCTGGAACTCTCTCCCCCCCAAAAAAAACTGTTGAGGCCGGGGGTCAATTGAAATTTTCAAAACTGAGATCAATAGATTTTTGTTGGGTAAGGGTATTAAGGGTTACGAAACCAAGGCGGGTAGATGGAGTTAAGATACAGATCAGCCATGATCTAACGGCAGAACAGGCTTGAGGGGAGGAATGGCCTCCTCGTGTTCCCGTGTTTCTATTTGACTTTACTGAGAGAGCCTCCGTTTTTGTGTTATTTCCCCCCATGCTGCTTCCCTTCAATATTCCTGCAGATTTACGTTACCCTCGACCTGCCCTCCTTACAAACAGATGAGGGTGGGGGGGGGGGGAATCCATAAGTGCTGCATAATTAAAATGGGAACAGGAGTTCATTAGAGGCCAACAAATTCAGACAAACCTGGAGAGGCTGTGGGCAATGGAGGGGCTGTGGGCAATGGAGGGGCTGTGGGCAATGGAGGGGCTGTGGGCAAAGGAGGGGCTGTGGGCAAAGGAGGGGCTGTGGGCAATGGAGGGGCTGTGGGCAATGGAGGGGCTGTGGGCAATGGAGGGGCTGTGGGCAATGGAGAGGCTGTGGGCAATGGAGGGGCTGTGGGCAATGGAGGGGTTGTGGGCAATGGAGGGGCTGTGGGCAATGGAGGGGCTGTGGGCAATGGAGAGGCTGTGGGCAATGGAGAGGCTGTGGGCAATGGAGGGGTTGTGGGCAATGGAGGGGCTGTGGGCAATGGAGGGGCTGTGGGCAATGGAGAGGCTGTGGGCAATGGAGAGGCTGTGGGCAATGGAAGGGCTGCGGGCAATGGAGGGGCTGTGGGTAGAGGGGCTGTGGGCAATGGAGGGGTTGTGGGCAATGGAGGGGCTGTGGGCAATGGAGGGGCTGCGGGCAATGGAGGGGCTGTGGGTAGAGGGGCTGTGGGCAATGGAGGGGCTCTGGGCAATGGAGGGGCTGTGGGCAATGGAGGGGCTGTGGGGAATGGGGGGACTGTGGGGAATGGGGGGGCTGTGGGGAATGGGGGTCTGTGGGCAATGGAGGGGCTGTGGGTAGAGGGGCTGTGGGCAATGGAGGGGCTGTGGGCAATGGAGGGGCTGCGGGCAATGGAGGGGCTGTGGGTAGAGGGGCTGTGGGCAATGGAGGGGCTGTGGGCAATGGAGGGGCTGTGGGCAATGGAAGGGCTGTGGGCAATGGGGGGACTGTGGGGAATGGGGGGACTGTGGGGAATGGGGGGACTGTGGGGAATGGGGGGGCTGTGGGCAATGGAGGGGCTGTGGGCAATGGAGGGGCTGCGGGCAATGGAGGGGCTGTGGGGAATGGGGGGACTGTGGGGAATGGGGGGGCTGTGGGGAATGGGGGGGCTGTGGGGAATGGGGGGGCTGTGGGGAATGGGGGGCTGTGGGGAATGGGGGGGCTGTGGGCAATGGAGGGGCTGCGGGCAATGGAGAAGATGTGGGCAATGGAGGGGCTGTGGGCAATAGAGAGGATGTGGGCAATAGAGGGGCTGCGGGCATTGGAAGGGCTGCGGGCAATGGAGGGGCTGTGGGTAGAGGGGCTGTGGGCAATGGAGAGGCTGTGGGCAATGGAGGGGCTGTGGGCAATGGAGGGGCTGTGGGCAATGGAGGGGCTGTGGGCAATGGAGGGGCTGTGGGCAAGGTGGCAGCAGAAGGCTGGTGAAGCCACTGTGAGGCTCAGCATAACTGTTGTCGGCTTCCTGACCTTTCTCAAAGTATCGCAATGCTATTAAAAGGAAAGAAGGAGCTTGAGTTTATATAGCACCCATCACAACCCCAGGATGTCCCAAAGCGCTTTACAGCCAATTAAATCCTTTTGAAGGGAAGATGCTGTTGTAATGCAGGGAAAGGCGGCAGCCATTGTGATAATGACTGGATCATCTGTTTTTTTAGTGACCTTGGTTGAGGGATAAATGTTGTCCCAGGGCACTGGGGAGAACTGCTGTTTTAAGGAACATCTTAAATGAGGAGAGAGAGGCAGAGAGGTTTAGGGAGGGAATTCCAGAGCTTAGGGCCCAGGCAGCTGAAGGCACGGCCACCAATGGTGGAGTGATTAAAATCAGGGATGCACAAGACGCCAGAATTGGAGGAGTTGCAGAGGAGTGCAGAGATCTCGGAGGGTTGTAGGGCTGGAGGAGGTTACAGAGATAGGGAGGGGCGAGGCCACGGAGGGATTTGAAAACAAGGATGAGAATTTTAAAATCGAGGCGTTCCCGGACCGGGAGCCGATATAGGTCAGCGAGCACAGGGGGTGATGGGAGAACGGGACTTGGTGCGAGTTAGGATACGGGCAGCAGAGCTTTGGATGAGCTCGAGTTTATGGAGGGTGGAAGATGGGAGGCCGGCCAGGAGAGCATTGGAATAGTCCAGTCTGGAGGCCACAAAAGCATGGATTAGGGTTTCAGCAGCAGATGAGCTGAGGCAGGGGCGGAGACGGGCGATGTTACGGAGGTGGAGGTTGGCGGTCTTGGTGATGGAGCGGATATGTGGTCGGAAGCTCATCTCAGGGTCAAATAGGACACCAAGGTAGCAGATGGTCGGGTTCAGCCTCAAACAGTGGCCAGGGAGAGGGATGGAGTCGGTGGCTAGGGAGCGGAGTTCGTGGCAGGGACCAAAGACAATGGCTTCGACCTTCCCAATATTTAGTTACCCGGGAGGAAGTACTTAATGAGTCAGAAGAGTTTTCACCAGGTGAAGCACTGAGCATGAGGAACTGGGAGTGGAAGAGAGATAACAGCCCTGTTCCTCTGTGGTGATTAGAAAATCTCAGAGACCAGATCTAAGGAGCCAAATCTTCAAAGGTATTAAGGGATACGGGCCAAAGGCAGATATATGGAGTTAGATCACAGATCAGCCATGATCTTATCAAATGGCGGAGCAGGCACGAGGGGCTGAATGGCCTACTCCTGTTCCTATGTTCCTATGATTTTGGGCACATAAATCTCAAGTGCAGGCAAGGTGGGTAAATGGAGTTAAGATACTAATTAAATGGCGGAACAGACTCGAGAGGCTGAATGGCCTCCTGCTGTTCTTATGTTCCTTTGTTCCGGTGGAGATAGTTTTCCTACGTATGACTTAGGTGATAGTGATGTGGGATGAGTCGTGGCTCAGTGGTAGAACTCTTGCCTCTGAGTACCTGGATAGATTTTTGGACTCTAGGGGAATCAAGGGATATGGGGATTGGGCGGGAAAGTGGAGTTGAGGTCGAAGATCAGCCATGATCTTATTGAACGGCGGAGCAGGCTCGAGGGGCCGTATGGCCTACTCCTGCTCCTATTTCTTATGTTCTTATGAGTCAGAAGGTCGTGGTTTCAAATCACACTCCAGAGACTTGAGCACAAAATCTAGACTGGCACTCCCAGCGCAGGACTGAGGGAGTGCTGCACTGTCGAAGGTCCCGTCTTGCAGATGAGACATTAAACCCCGTCTGCCCTCTCTGGTAGACATAAAAGATCCCACGGCACAATTTCGAAGAAGAGCAGGGGAATTCTCCCCGGTGTCCTGGGCAATATTTATCCCTCAACCAACACCAATAAGAAACAGATTATCCGGTCATTACCACATTGCTGTTTGTGGGATCTTGCTGTGCGCAAATTGGCTGCCGCGTTTCCTACATTACAACAGTGACTACACTTCAAAAGTACTTCATTGGCTGTAAAGTGTTTTGGGATGTCCTGAGGTCCATTTGGACTCTTATTTTTCAAGGAGTAGATGGATTATGATTTCAGATTGCCAGATGTTGATTTTAGTTTGGATGATTTCATTTATTAATGGTGCCCTCTTTTAAGGGGGTGCTTGTAGATGTCCTGGTGGCATTGAGCTTACTGAATTAAGGGAGCATCTATAAATTCTCATTATATGTCATTATAACCCTCATCATCTCCGTACTTGATAATATCAACTTATCTCTTTCCTCTGCCACTGCTCCCACCTCCTTCAAAACCACCATTACCAACACTGACCACCGTGCCATTTCCTATAGCTGTCTGACCAACCTTCCCTTCCATCCCACACATCCACAAGGAGTCGCTGCCTTCCCAATCCTGCTCCTGTCCTTCCCCCAGCGCTGAGCATTGCATTAGTCAAAGCCACAAACGACATCCTGTGCCACTGTTCGCCATCTCTCCTCATCCTCGACTTCTCTGCTCGCTTGGACGCTGCCGACTACCTCCATCACCTCTAATACGTCTCCTCTACAGTCCACCTCCACTCTTATCGATCGCTCCTGATTCTGCTAATACCTGTTGCAACAAACGCATTACATTGCCTCCGACTGTTCTTGCCAGATTTTGCTGGACCATAATAAGACCATGAGAGATAGGAGCAGGAGTAGGCCATTCGGCCCCTCGAGCCTGCTCCGCCATTTAATGAGATCATGGCTGATCTGATTTTTGCATCAACTCCACTTTCCAGCCTTTTCCCCATATCCTTTGACTCCCTTGCTGATCAAAAAATTTGTCTAACTCAGCCTTGAATGTATTCAATGACTCGGCCTCCGCAGCTTTTTGGGGTAAAGAATTCCAAAGATTCACGACCCTCTGGGAGAAGAAATTCCTCCTTATTTACGTCTTAAACGGACGACCCCTTATTCTGAGACTATGCCCCCTAGTTTTAGATTCCCCCATGAGGGGTAACATCCTCTCAGCATCTACACTATCGAGTCCCCTCAGAATCTTGTACATTTCAGTAAGATCTCCTCTCATTCTTCTAAACTCCAATGAGTATAGACCCAACCTGTTCAATCTTTCCTCATAAGACAACCCTTCCATACCCAGAATCAACCTAGTGAACCTTCTCTGAACTGCCTCCAATGCAAGTATGTCCTTCCTTAAATAAGGGCACCAGAACTGTATGCAGTACTCCAGTTGTGGTCTCACCAGCACCCTGTACAGCTGTAACATGACTTCCCTGCTTTTATACTCCATCCCCCGAGAAATAAATGCCAATATTCCGTTTGCCTTCCAGATTACCTGCTGCACCTGTATGTTGACTCTTTGTGTTTCATGTACGAGGACACCCAGATCCCTCTGTACCACAGCATTTTGTAGTATTTCTCCATTCAAATAATATTTTGCTTTTTTATTTTTCCTCCCAAAGTGGATGACTTCTCATTTTCCCACATTATACTTCATCTGCCAAATTTTTGCCCATTCACTTAACCTGTCAATATCCCTTTGCAGACACTTTGTGTCCTCATCGCAACTTGCTTTTCCACCTATCTTTGTATCAGCAGCAAATTTGGCCACAAGACACTCTGTTCCTTCATCCAAGTCATTGATATATATTGTAAATAGTTGAGGCCCCAGCACTGATCCCTGTGGCACCCCACTAGTTACAGATTGCTAATTTGAAAATGACCCTTTTATCCCGACTCTTTGTTTTCTGTTAGTTAGCTAATCCTCTATCCATGCCAGAATATTACCCCCAACACCATGAGCTCTTATCTTGTGCAGTAATCTTTTATGTGGCACCTTATCGAATGCCTTTTGGAAATCCAAATATACTGTATCCATTGGTTCCCCTTTATCCACCCTGCCCGTTACTTCCTCAAAGAATTTGTCAAACATGATTTCCCTTTCATAAAACCATGTTGACTCTCTTGGATTGTATTATGAGTCTCCAAATGTCCTGCTACTATTTCCTTAATAATGGATTCTAGCATTTTCCCAATGGCAGATGTTAGGCTAACTGGTCTACAATCCGCTGGGACCTTTCCAGAATCTAGTGAATTCTGGAAGATTACAACCAATGCATCCACTATCTCTGTAGCCACTTCCTTTAAGACCCTCGGATGCAAGCCATCAGGTCCAGGGGACTTGTCAGCCTTTAGACCCATTAGTTTACCGAGTACTTTTTCTCTAGTGATAGTGATTGTTTTTAGTTCCTCCCTCCCCTTTGCCCCTTGATTTTCTACTATTATTGGTATATTATTAGTGTCTTCTACTGTGAAGACAGATACAAAATATCTGTTCAATTCCTCTGCCATTTCCTTTTTTTCCATTATTATTTCCCCAGTATCGTCCTCTAA